>NC_090935.1:830715407-831018437 GCF_040938575.1 Ambystoma mexicanum
ACGAAGGCAGGCGGAGGCGTCCCCGCGCACAGCATAAAAGTGCGCGCAAACAACATACGCGTATATACAGCTATGATGAATGCCCCATATGTCGCTGCACTGATCCTGGGACACCGCAGGAGGAGGAGAATAGCCAGGGCACGCATTTTCGCACCACGGACAAGCCTTTTTGGGATGCCTGACGACCAGGTCTACGGCAGGTATAGGTTTCCACCCCATATCATCCTAGACCTGGTCAGGGAGTGGGAAGATGACCTCACATCCCCCACCCTTTGCTCCCAAACATTGAGCCCCTTGGAGAAGCTGCTCAATGTCCTGCATTTTTTGGCCACTGGGTCATTTCAGCGGACCACTGCCATAGTGGGGGGGGGTCTCACAGGCCACGCAGTCACACTGCCTACACCAGGTACTGGCAATCATGACAGCGCGCCCCTCAGTCCGCAGGCACATATACATGCCCAGAACACCCGCAGAAAGGCAGGCCGTTGTCCTGGATTTTTTCAGGGTGGCACACTTCCCCAAAGTGCTCGGTGCCATAGATTGCACCCATGTGGCCCTACGTCCACCTAGGGCCAATGAGCAAATCTACCGAAACCGCAATCACTGGCATTCCATCAATCTACAGGTGGTATGTGATGCAAAGGGAATCATCACCTCTGTCTATGCAAACTACCCTGGCTCCACCCATGACAGTTTCATATACAGAATGTCCGCCCTGAGCCGGGCCCTGGAATCTGGGCAGCATGGCGACACATGGCTCCTAGGTCAGTACAAATGCCCTTGCACATGCATGCAAGTCACACACAGACAAATATCCAAACCCTAATGATCTCAACTATTATCACCTCCCCAGGGGACAGTGCCTACCCTCTGAGCAACCACATGATGACGCCAATCCAGAACCCCACCACACCACCCCAGGTAAGATACAATGCTGCCCATATTGCAACCTGGGGCATAGTGGAGCGCACATTCGGAGTGCTCAAGTCACGTTTCCGCTCCCTTGACTGCTCTGGTGGGCAACTACTCTATGCACCACCAGTAGTGTGCAGGATCATTGTGGCAGCATGTGTCCTGCACAATGTTGCAACACGGCAGGGCGTCCCGGTGGACATGGTGGTGCCCCCACATCCCCAACCACAGGCACAGGCGCTGCCCATGGGAGGGGACAGGGCACGTGGCGAGGAAGCCCGGACGCAGCTTGTCGCCACATTTTTCACCTAAACTCCCACCCCTGCGGAGTGCACACAGGCCTGACACATACCAGGTGACAATCGATGATGACAAAGAGACAGTCAACTGTCACAACCCTACCACCCTGAGATAGTTGCCATGGAAATGCCACATCGTCTGCATCCATAGCTACTTAAACACAAGCTATCCTGTGTGACCAAAAGGCACACATGTGACATATGACATGATATGGGCCATACACAAGTATTTCAAGGCGCAATGAGGCAGGGAGGGGGGAACAAGGGAAGACAGACAACGGTACTACTAGGCCATGTGTCATTGAGATCGTGCAAGTGCAGGGGTAGGGGGAAGGGAAAAGTGCAAGGGGAATGGTGTGGGGGAATCCAGTACAGGGGAAGTAGCCCAAAAAAATAATACATAGGTCGGCTGTTGGCAACTGCAAAGGTAAGTGCAGACAAGTGCTGGGAAGGGAGGGCTGTAGGGATAGAGAGACAGTACTGTAGTGCAGGGGTTGCCAGGGAGGCAGTGCAAGTGGAGAGTGGCTGGGCCAGGGACCGAGGTCGGTGAGAGTGGCCTAGTTGCAGCTCTTGTGCAGTTCCAGTGAAGAATTCTGCAAGGGAGAGGCAGAGAGTAAGCAGAAGCAAAGAGGAAGGTCTTGAGGTGCTTCCAGACCTGGAGATGGTTCCCCTCAAGTTCAAGTCAGGCAGGAAGTCTGTTCCAGGGGGAGGGCCCTGCTGCGGAGAGAAATCTACCCACAGCTAGTTGCTCTGAGAAGCGGATGACCCGGACATGCAAGGTGTGCATCACACACACCTGCAAAACAGACCATGGCCATCACTGTCATGTCACTCAAACCCTCCCAAACATCAACATGACATGGCAAGCAATACCCATACACCAACACAGTAACGATAAGCTACACATTGCCATGTCCTAAATGTACAGTGGCATCAGACAATGATGCCTGACCCGGAATCAGATGAAATGACAGACCAACAAAATCTCCCACCCAAAATAAGTCATTTCCAAATGCATTACAACAGTCGTAGACCTAACATAACAATGAATGCCTGTCTACATGCACATTATGCATTGCAAAATCAACACTGCAGCTCATGTGTGCAGTGTCCTACTCCTGCATCACACTGCTCAGCGCACAGCACAGTGAACAGCCATTGTGTGTGATGCACACCCTGAGCATCACATCTAAGTGACAGACCACATCAAACATCAAATTAGGCATGTACTGGATCCATAACTGGTCACAGAACATGTGCTGCCGGGACACAGTGGGCACCAGAAGGCAAACAGTGTACACGTGGATATGCAAGGGTGGGAGTACATGTAGTGCATCAGAGTGCAAGTGTGTGGTTCTGCAAGGACATGCACTCCTCATATGCATGTGCACTGAAGTGACCATCAGTGTTCCCTACACATCACATGTGAACATCCACCATGTGTACACCCCAGCATGTCAAACCACAACTATCCCCTCGCACCCGAAAGGAAAACACAACACATGAACAGGCATTGATCAGCAGAACACAACATGTACATAGGATACCACCATTACTATGTCAGAGTTCCCATCACACTGCAGGGCAAGGCAACTATCAACAACAACCCCCCCCTCCCTCACAAATGACCATGACCCACTGAACAACTGCACCTGGGCCATGGAGCCCCCAACCCTCAATTCCACCTGGCCACAGAATCACCTTTACCCTTCGTCACCATCTCCCACCTTGTGTGTAAAAAGATGCCTGAACCCTCAGAATCCACACTCATTTCCAAAATCACAAAATCCAAGGCATAAAAACGAACCCGAACACCCTTCAGTAGATGACTTGACGTAGCAGTACCTCACAAAGGCCAAGTACTACCATAGTGATGCAACAACCAAGGTAGCACAGCAAAACAATGTCACGACAGGATGTGAGACATGTGTGGTACATGACATAGGATGATGCACCATGAATGGATGTGTACTGTCACAGGTCCCCTGTACAGGCACGCGAGTGTCTCGAAACAACCACCCCCACCATGTCCCGGGTGCCTGCAAGGTCAAACTCACACAGGCCCCTGAGACCCTGGTGGGGAAGGAGGTTCAGGGATATGCAGTCGGGACAGATGTTGACAACCTGGATGACTGGAATGAGTGGCAGGAGAGGGGAGGAGGAATGACTAATGAAACTAGGGAATGCACGAAAATGTACAACCTGCATGAACACATACACAATCCAAACACACTTGGACATAATTGTCATGGCCTTCTGTAGTCCAGGCTCAGGAGTGGTACGAACCAACCACCCCCTCTAGGGTTTTGGCGCCTGCAAGTTCGGGGCTTACACAGGCATCCGCAACCCCAGTGGGGAAAGAGGGTCAGGGAACGTTGCTTGGATAGGTACGGGAAGCAGGAACACCGGGTAGAGGGTACAGGTTTCAAAATTGCATAGGATCACGGGTGATTAGGGAGAAAAAACATACCAAATTGAACCACACATACATCCATGCATCAGTACACTCCCCAGCAAGCCTATGCAGAGCAGTTCGAAAGAAAAACAACAAGACACTTAGCTCTGGTTTTGAGTGCTGGCCTCCTGCCTCCGCACTCTCAGGTCCGGTTACAGGAGCACTGCAATGCTGCAAAGAGAGCCACAGTCAACAACCTGTACGTGCCAATTACACAAAAACACAACACCAAACATGCCCCATAGCAACAAACTACTCTACAAACAGACAATCTGTGGTCGATGCTTCGTACCCATATATAACATCACCCCTGTGACGGGTCATACACAGTCAATGCAGTAAGTCAGCCGCTGGTGGGTGCGTGGCAAATGGAACACCAATGTGTCACAATTCATACAACATGCAATGTTCCCTGGGTAAGCAGACAGACCCATATAGAAAGCCATGACTACAGAGCAAGTTGCGTACCACCATGACCGAAACAATGTTGGCAGTGCATTTATCATGAAGTACGTGGAAAAGACATGCACTGCACCCGAGTATGTCCCTTGCTGTATGTCCCTGTGAGCTGCCCCTTTCCATGTCTCGGAAGGCTACATGGTTGATACAAGTGCCTCAATGGACCTTGGTGTACCGGAGGGTATGTGCCACTGCCCCTGCATGTGTCCCAGACAACCCTACTATCAACAGCCATCAGTCCACAAACACATCTGAGCTGCATTGTGTGCTTCAACACCAATATTCGTCTAAGCTCACCCTCAGTGCTGTGACGAAGCCTGCATGTGCAACTCGCCTGGTGCAAGCTTTGCTGTGTCGTGGCCCCCCTGTGATGCTCACCTTGCCTGGAGTTCCTTGGAACATGTCAGCAGTTCTAGGATGTGGGACTGCAATCACTGTGCCTCTGCTTGTGCACACATGTGCATGTGGGCACCAACAAACGGGTCCAGAATTCCGTCATCCAATGGGCCATGTCTGCTGGCAAAGGTGCTCTGGAGGCTCATCCCCCTGCAGAAAGGACATGAAACACATGATTAATGCTTCAAAGTCATCTGTGTGTGTCTCATCAGGCATCTCATTACTTGACCATGTCAGAGAGTCACATCACAAATCACACCATCAGTCCGTCTTTCACCTCCAAAGTGTGGAACACTATCTACAGCATGAATTGCAACAAGCACGTCTACAGGAAAGATATGAAACATACTACACAATGCATAGCAATCAATGTACACATTAATCATGACACACCCCATCTAGCAAAAGCTGAACAGTGGACAATGACACCTAAATCATCCCCACTAGGGGTGTCAACACAAGTCACACACCACCAGACATGCCACAGATATGACAGTCCAAAGCCCTTGTGTAATATTCTGTAACACCGAACCATCCTTGCGAGCCCATGGATAAGGGAGGCAGGAGTGGCATATGTGAGTCAAGGACCCCAAGCAGCAAACACATACACAAGACAACCATGAAGGGCCCAGCTGGAACAGACAGTGGATGCCTTCAAAAGCCACAAAGCACTGCACCGTCACATGAAAGCACAATAGACTAGCAATTTTAAACTAACTCAACTATTAACTAATTACACTAACAATGGAAAACCTACATTACCTATTTAAACTAACTATCAAACAGAAACTTAACTAACTAAACTTAAAGAAAAATCAAAAATGGCCACATACGACCCGGGGGAGGGGAGGCACCCAGGAGGGGGGAGGTACAGGGTGCTGCTCAACATCCACATGCGATGATGCTGAGCCAAAACAAAAATCCTCCATGGGCTCAACGCCTGCACAGCCCGACCTACGTGGGAGATAGATGGTCGTCCGAGTCTGGCTCATCCTGTAAAGGAGGACGTGGCACAGTAGCCTGGCCACGCCTAGCCGCAGCTTGCTCCTCATCAGCAGCAAGTCTGCCAGATGGGTGAGCCTGGTTCTGTGTGGTCTGCATGCAGAACCTCACGTGATACACGTGCTTCCTCTTGCAAGGTAGCACGTGTAACACGGAGTTCCTCCTGCAAGGCCTGGCTGGACAACCGCTGCACCTCCTGGCAAGCCTGTAGCTCAGCCGAGATGGTACGCTCAAGCTGTGCAAACCTCTCCTCTGCCTGCTGCCTCTGGGACATCATAAGGACACCCAGAGTGGATCTGAGGGAAGCATATTCCTCCCTCAGGGCATCCATGTGCGCCTCTGCGTGAGCAGCAATTGCTTGACGCAGAGACCACATTTCAGCCTGGCGTGCCCTGTCTGAGGCAGCCATGCCCAGCCTGAGCGAGCGGGCCGTGGACCGTGTCGCCTGCTGCTGGAGAAGCACCTGCCTAGCAGGGGAGAGCACAGATCGGGCCACATGCTCCATGCTCTCAGCGATGTTCTCCATTGCTGCCCCCTGCCGTTCGGAATTGGCAGTCATGTCTTGCTCCCACTCAGTTTACAGCGGTTGCGCGCGGCGACCGCGTTGCCGGGCTTGACCCCTGCGGGACCCAAGGACCGGGGGTCCCCGCTGTGTTGGCACCGCCTGCGGCTGCACGACTACATGCCCCCGTTGACGTGATGTCCCAGGCACATCAGTGACTGGTGTGGAGGTTGACCCTTCGTCCCGATCCACCACGGGCGGAGGAACCAAGACTGTCTGATCCCTCAGTGCAGGTGTCGCAGACAGAGGAGTGTCCACATCAGAATCACTCACCCCTGACACATGGACTTGATGCTCATCCAACTCAACATGGACGTCAGAGTCGTCATCAAGGCTGGACTCATAGGCAGCCAGAGACAAGATGGACTGCAGCACTTGGGGGTTTTCGTGGCCTACCACCCCACGACCCCCACTAGTGCCGGGTTGATGTGGTTTTACCAACCCTGTGTCTGGCATGACAACACCATCCACCGCCTCCATTGCGTCAACACCTGAAAAATAGAGAGAAAAAGGTCACTACGCATGTCAGAAGCACACGACACACACACACACCGACAGCAAAGGCATCCGGCAGACATGTGACACACAACATATGACCTGGGATGCATGCTGGGTCTACTTTGAATAGCTTCTGTGATCAGACCTGTTGAAAGGTGGCAGTTTCCATGGAAGTGGGTCTATGCAGTGCAGAAAATGTGTACGCCACTCACTACCTACATGTACAAGCACTCCATGGTGTGTGCCAGGAAATGTGAAGGCAGTGCAATGTCAAATTCAGACATCACGTGCATTGTGCATTCGATGTGTACCATGTCTAGAAGCCAAGCACCCCTCCACCCCAGTACCAAAGCAGGGATGCCTAGCATGGTATCAAAAGGCTAACCATACACCTGTGTATTGACAGGCAGTGTTGACTGGCATCAGCAGCTTAATGTGATTCAAATTACAACACTGCAAATGATGCTGGGACAGTGGACAGGACACATGATGAAAACTCCAGAGGCTGCCCACGTGTAAAGAAGACACAACAAGAGTTGGACAGAGTCATTGGCCATTGAACAGGCTGAGGCCTGTGAGCCACACAGATTATCAGAGCCTAAACATGTGTGCAACGCAAGACTGAGCCACAGTTCACATGGGGAGGCCGATGAGATGGCAGGCAATGTATGTAACCAAGGACTCATATTACAGTGATCATCCAGTCAAGGACACGTAGGTGCATGCGTGCAATGCACATGGAGCATGAATGGGCACTCATGTTCCTGCGGGACATCTGACCCATGCACAGTACAAGTGGGATACCCTGCATCGAGTACTAAGGCTGTACCACACGGCATATGTCTGGCAGTTTCTACGCTGGAAGTTAGCATCTACACAGGACACATGAACAAGAAACTACACATTGGCAAGATTGAAGCAGACCAGTGCAAAGGTGGAACTGGGGTGCAGAGTGGCAGAGGAGGGGCAAGGGAGCATGCCCACATGGAGTCCCGCATGCAGGCAGAGGAGACATGCATGACGGTAGCATTGCATTACTTACACATCAGAACCATGTACACGTCACATGTAGCAGCAATCATGGACAACACATCCCACAAGTTCAACACACACGTCCTTAACAAACACGCATCAACACTCACTGGACTGGGCATCAAAGTCCAGCATCTCTCCCACTCCTTTGACCAATTCAGGTGGTATGAACTCTGCAACGAGAGCCTCATGCGGAGTGAGTTCTTCCTCCTCTGGAGCAGGCCCACCGCCAGTCACCAGAGTCAAGTTGTAATTTGAGGCATGCTTAGCCTTAGTGCTGCGCTTGATGTCATTCCAACGCTTTTTGCACTCCTGCGCCGTGCGCACCTCATGGCCGAATGAACTGACATGTTCCGCAACATGCTTCCAGTGGGTGTCACGTTGGGCAGCCGTAGTCTGACTATTGGCACCCACTAGCATGTCACGGCTGTGGCCCCGCACGTAGTCCACGAGGAAGTCCAGTTCCTGCTTACAGAAAGGCTTCTTCCTCGACGTGCAGGAGGTCGTGGCTGTGTGTGGGGTCCCAGCCTGTGCTGCAGGTGCAACCTTCCTCCTCTTGGACTGTGGCGCAGACCCTGGCTGGCTAATGCCGCCCTGACCAGTATGGCCAGTGGGTTCAGTGGATTGAGCCAAGGGAGTGGCAGGTGGAGGGATTACCAAAGGCCTGACTTGTGTCAGTGGCAGCGGGGTGCCCACTAATGGACCCTGCGCAGCAACATCAGCTGTGGCAGGGTCATTGACCGCAACGGTCCTGGTTGGCAGATTCACAACCGGGGTGCTGTTGGGTGCATCTGCCCCTGCACTTGCCAACACCCGGCTGTTCGGGGCAGCAGATGACATGACTGCCCCAGGGACACGTGTCTTGGTCTGAGCAGCCCGGCGTGCCCCTATGGTTTCCTCCCTGGCCTGTTGGAGATCTACTAAGGGCTCTTCAAGTGCCAACGCAGCCTGCGCTGGCAGACCCTGAGCCTGGGTGGCGGTGTCCACAGCTGCAACTGCAGCTACCACTACCCTTGGGCCCGTGGCAGTCGATGGAACAGACTGCCGGGTCATACGGGTGCCAGTGCCAGATGCAGGAGCTGCATCCCCCGGAACCACAGGGGGTGGTGGCATGGCTGCACCGACACATGGCACAACATTGTGCTCAAGTGGCGCACCCCTGCCTCTTCCCCCTCTGTGGCTGCCCTGGACACACTGGAGTCCCCCTACTCCCCGACCACGCCCGCCACGATGAGGACACCCAGCTGAGGCCCCCCTCACCTTTGGTGGCCTCCCAACCATTGCACAGATGTAGTAGTGCTGGCACAGATGGAGCAGTGCCAATGGGAGGTGTACACCACAATTGACCTGGGCAATTGGGGTGAAGGGGGTGGGAAGCAAGATGTTAACAGCCCCCCTGCACCTGCAAGGCTGTATATGACCCCGGTGATGTGGTGACGGGTCAGGCAACGCTCAGGCACCCCAAAACTGCAGGAAAACAGTGCACGCAACCCTGCAGCCTACGTGCGTGGATTCACCCAGTAACACGAATAACGCGTACGCGTGGGACATGCAGGCTACTATGACATCGAAAATGGGTGCGATACATGGGGGCACCCGCAGTGGGAAAAAGAGCGTGTGCGACTCACCGTTTGACTAGCACGATGCAGAAAAACACGCGTAGCCAATACCCCCGCCAAAAGAAGAGATACGTCCTTGATAGCTGTGAAGTTGTGATGGCGCGTGAAACAACAGGAAGCAGCAACACACATCGGTCTCCACGAAAGGCACATACAGCAAACTGCTGGGCCCGCTCACCTTTAACCCGTGCTGAGGGAAACGGACGTGCGCGTCACGTCACTTGCACGCATGGGCCCTTTCCTCGTATTACATGCGGACGTGCAGTTTTTCACGCGTGCTGAAATGCACGTCTGTACGTGTCACGTCACAGGGGCGCTTGCGCTTGAGGGGCCTTCTGTCCAATGAAAATGCGTATGCGTGCAGACGCGCTTACGCGCTAAGGGCCTTTCCTCGAATTACACGCTGATGTGCAGATTTTTCACGTGCCAAATCACTCTGTATCAAGCTGGCCACGCGTAAGCACACAGAAGACCACGCTCGTGCCCAGAAGGCTGAACTACTGGCCCCCAGAGCCCCGAGCACGCTCCCACCTGCCATCTGCTGCTGCCTGACTGCCTGCTGCCCACGTGCCCTGCCATTTGCTGCCTGCACATCAGCCAGTAGTGCTGTTGCTGTGACCACCCCTGCTGGAACCGAAGACTCCCGACTGGGATTCCATCGCTCCACAGCCCAGCCCCAGGACCCAGTTGCCCACCCACTCCTGCCTCTGGGGTTGTCATGTCGGGGCAAACACCATCTGAGAGCACTGACAACCCCTGGCAAGAAAGGACGGACTCGCATCTGGACTGACATCGTGACTGCCATCAACGTGGAGGGGGTGGCAGTCCGCGACTTACAACATGTCAAGAAGCGCTGGGAGGACTTCAGGTCCAGGACCCTGAACACGGCCCGGCGCCTCTTGAAGGCAGCGGATGCCAAGGGGCGCCGGGGCCACTTGTCGGAAGACCAGATGAGGGTCCTGGAACGCATATCCCCAGCGCTCCATGTCCAGGTCCTTGAGAGGCAGACCCGTGTGGAGTCGAGCGGTGAGTGTACATGCATCCTGATTGTGAGCAGTGCGTGTGGTGATTATTCAAAACCATTATATTAAAAAAAGACAGTCACAAGGGGGCACGGATGGGGTGGTGTTCAAACAGTTAGGGTGCAGGTTGTACATCTGTTTGCATGGGGTCGAGTATGGGTGGGGGTGTACAGGGCTGTGGGGCTAACACATGCGAGGGCAGGTATGTGTGAGACATGGATGGTGCTTGTGTGTGTAGGCTTGCATGCCAAATGCAGTTGTGTGGGCACACATGTTTGGATGAATGTGTATGTAAGTAGACATGTACGTGATGTCACGCATGTATGTTGTTTTCGGCTGCATGTATCAGCACTGTGTACATGTGCATGTGTGTGTATTTGACAAGGGTGCAACAGTGATGCAACATGGATGCATGTGACAGCGGTATGTGGAAGCCTGATTGGCAGATGTGACATGGATGCCCGTCTGAACACTGCGACACTTGGCAGAGGTGTACACATGCATGCAAGTGTGGTGGTGTGTGTACATGTGTGGTGCACTTCCTGTGTTGCATGTGATGTCTGGCTCCCCTTTGGCTGATCATGCTGTTGTATGTGTATGGATGGTGCTGGCAGTTGCGATATGGCTGTGGTATGGCTCATGTGTGCGAGTTGAAATGACATGTGTGTTGGGGATTGTGATGACATGTCTGAGGTTTGCCAATGCCACTCATGTACAACTGTCATGTGTGTATGTGTCCATTGTACAGTGCCCTGATGCATGTGTTTTGTTTCTCCCTGTTTGCAGCGTCAACTGATGAAGAGGGCGGAGAAGGTGCTGTGGAGCACAGCGGCGGGGATCCCACCGCCAGCCGGAGACGCAAGGCCCGGCTCCCCTCCCATGTTGTGATCTCGTCGGGGAGTGAGGAGTCCAGTGCCGCATCCCAGTCCGCAGCTGCCGGGGGGAGGTCCAAGAGGCAGAGGTTGGAATTGGACTCCTCGGCAGCAGAAGGGGCAGCTGGGACCCCACAGGGCCCAACAGGGGAAGATGGCACAGAGTCATCCAGGTTGGTGGGCGGTTTGGTGGAGGCGGAGGCCGTGCAAGCACCAGAGACGGGGTCTGGAGGTGGGGATCCCACTGGTGCTAGTGGTGCAGTGCAGGACCAGGGACAGGAGGCAGCACAGGCCGCCGCGGAGGTGCCTGTGTGCAATCATGTCCCTGATCCTGTCCCTGCATCATCTTGCACCAGCAGGGATGCCTAAATCCAGACCCGTTTTCAGGCAGGGAATGAGCTCACGTCAACTGGCCTTCCTCTGCCTGCGGACGTGGCTATCCGGGTCCGGGTTGAGCCTGTCCTGGCTGGTGTGGCGTTGCGTCAACGGGCCATGCGAGGTGACCTGCAGTCTTTTCATGAGGAGACTGCACGTCATCTCGAATGGTTAGTTGACCACGTCAGTCTGCTGGGACAGGTCACCCAGGCCGGATTCCTCCATCTGATGGGGCTTGCTATGACCCCCTCCTCAACTTTTCCCCCTACGCGCCAGTCGTCCTCCGTGCCATCTTCCCACCCATCAGTCACCTCGGTGCCCTGTGGAGTTGCCTCTGACGGTGCGGCCAGGCTGGTGGAGGAGGCATCCCTGCCACAGTCGGGAGTCGGACGTCCAGCAGGGGTGGCCACATCTACGACTGCACCCCAGCCGGCGGAGGTTGTGCAGGCAGCAGGAGGCAGTGCACGGGCAGAGGCACAGCAGCAGCAGCAATGTGGTGGGAGCCATGAAGGCTCGGGGCCTTCAACATCGGAGGGGCAGGCATCGGCCGGAGGGCAGGAGGACCCAGGACAGAGAGTGTCTTCCGTGTGGCAGCGCTTGGGCCACGCCATAGATGCGGAGCGGCAGCGGGCGGAAGAGGCACGGCTCACAATGGTCAGGGCAGAGAACTCCATGCAGAGGGTCCTGAGGCAGGCCGAGTGCCTCGAGGCAATCCGCAGGGGTTTGGAGGTGGACACGTCGATGGCCCTGCGGACCCTCGGGGCCATGGAGGAGGACCGCCTCCGGGACATCCACAAGTGAGCCGTGAAACTAGCCCGCTGCCCTTGTACATAGTTATGTAGGTAGTGTTAGGTTTCATTTTTGTTTTGATTTTATTTGGACCTTTCGGACATTGGCCACAATTTTGTATATAGTTTATTTTATTAGTTAGTGTAGTTAAATAGGTTTCCTTTCTTTTGTTGGGATAATGGACCCTGGCTTGTTCCCATGTACATAGTTCACTGTTGGATTGTATTTATTTTTTCACATTTTAACCATGGAGCAATGGCTTTCTTTTTTATTTCCCATTGGATTTTGTTTTGTGGACATTGACTTTTTTTTTTGTGAACTTCAATGTGTGGTATCTCATTGGTTTCATGCATTTCATGATATGTGTTTTGAGATTCACTGACACCCATTGGGTGTATGTGAGGGAAATGTGTTTGTTTCGGAACTTGCAATTGGTGTTCTGTGATGTAATTGCAAATTATGAGTGGGTGGATGCAATACTCGGGTGGGTGTTTTGCATTTGGAGGCTGACCATAGGGACCAGGGATCTAGATTGTGGTGACATGTTGGCTGGGGAACATGAGTTGCACATGGGTGGGGGCCTGCTGGCAGGTGCCCCACAGAGCTGGGGGGTGGGGGTGGTGGGGAACATGGTTTGGACATGGGTGGGGGCCTGCTGGCAGGTGCCCCACAGTGCTGGGGGGTGGGGGTGGTGGGGAACATGAGTTGGACATGGTTGGGGGCCTGCTGGCAGGTGCCCCACAGTGCTGGGGGGTGGGGGTGGTGGGAGACATGGGTGGGGGCCTGGTGGAGGCTTCCCCTGGTGGCTGGGGGGTGAGGGTGCTGGGAGACATGGGTGGGGGCCTGGTGGAGGCTGCCCCTGGTGACTGGGGGGTGGGGGTGGTGGGAGACATGGGTGGGGGCCTGGTGGAGGCTGCCCATGCACTGCTGGGGGTGGGGGTGGTGGGAGACATGGGTGGGGGCCTGGTGGAGGCTGCCCCTGGTGGCGGGGGGGTGGGGGTGGTGGGAGACATGGGTGGGGGCCTGGTGGAGGCTGCCCCTGCACTGCTGGGGGGTGGGGGTGGTGGGAGACATGGGTGGGGGCCTGGTGAAGGCTGCCCCTGGTGGCTGGGGGATGGGGGTGCTGGGAGACATGGGTGGGGGCCTGGTGGTGGGTGCCCCTGGTGGCTGGGGGGTGGGGGTGGTGGGAGACATGGGTGGGGGCCTGGTGGTGGGTGCTCCTGCACTGCTGGGGGGTGGGGGTGCTGGGAGACATGGGTGGGGGCCTGGTGGAGACTGCCCCTGGTGGCTGGGGGTGCTGGGAGACATGGGTGGAGGCCTGGTGGTGGGTGCCCCTGGTGGCTGGGGGGGGTGCTGGGAGACATGGGTGGGGGCCTGGTGGAGGCTGCCCCTGGTCGCTGGGGGGTGGGGGTGGTGGGAGACATGGGTGGGGGGCTGGTGGGGGCTGCCCCTGGTGGCTGGGGGGTGGGGGTGCTGGGAGACATGGGTGGGGGCCTGGTGGAGGCTGCCCCTGCCCTGCTGGGTGGTGGGGGTGCTGGGAGACATGGGTGGGGGCCTGGCGGTGGGTGCCCCACAGTCCTGGGGGGTGGGGGTGGTGGGAGACATGGGTGGGGGCCTGGTAGTGGGTGCCCCTGCACTGCTCGGGGGTGGGGGTGCTGGGAGACATGGGTGGGGGCCTGGTGGAGGCTGCCCCTGGTTACTGGGGGGTGAGGGTGCTGGGAGACATGGGTGGGGGCCTGGCGGTGGGTGCCCCTGGTGGCTGGGGGGTGGGGGTGGTGGGAGACATGGGTGGGGGCCTGGTGGAGGCTGCCCCTGGTGCTTGGGGGGTGGGGGTGGTGGGAGACATGTGTGGGGGCCTGGTGGAGGCTGCCCCTACACTGCTGGGGGGTGGGGGTGGTGGGAGACATGGGTGGGGGCCTGGTGGAGGCTGCCCCTGGTGGCTGGGGGGTGGGAGTGGAGGGAGACATGGGTGGGGGCCTGGTGGAGGCTGCCCCTGCACTGCTGGGGGGAAGGGGTGGTGGGAGACATGGGTGGGGGCCTGGTGGAGGCTGCCCCTGGTGGCTGGGGCGTGGGGGTGCTGGGAGACATGGGTGGGGGCCTGGTGGTGGGTGCCCCTGCACTGCTGGGTGGTGGGGGTGGTGGGGGACATGGGTGGGGGCCTGCTGACAGGTGCCCCACAGTGCTGGGGGGTGAGCGTGGTGGGGAACATGCATTGGACATGGGTGGGAGCCTGCTGGCAGGTGCCCCACAGTGCTTGGGGGTGGGGGTGGTGGGAGACATGGGTGGGGGCCTGGTGGAGGCTGCCCCTGGTGGCTGGGGGGTAGGGGTGCTGGGAGACATGGGTGGGGGCCTGGTGGAGGCTGCCCCTGCACTGCTGGGGGGTGGGGGTGGTGGGAGACATGGGTGGGGGCCTGGTGGAGGCTGCCCCTGGTGGCTGGGGGGTGGGGGTGCTGGGAGACATGGGTGGGGGCCTGGTGGAGGCTGCCCCTGCACTGCTGGGGGGTTGGGGTGGTGGGAGACATGGGCGGGGGCCTGGTGGAGGCTGCCCCTTGTGGCTGGGGGGTGGGGGTGCTGGGAGACATGGGTGGGGGCCTGGTGGAGGCTGCCCCTGGTGGCTGGGGGGTGGGGGTGGTGGGAGACATGGGTGGGGTCCTGCTGGAGGCTGCCCCTGCACTGCTGGGGGGTGGTGGTGGTGGGGAACATGAGTTGGACATGGGTGGGGGCCTGCTGGCAGGTGCCCCACAGTGCTGGGGGGTGAAGGTGGTGGGGAACATGCATTGGACATGGGTGGGAGCCTGCTGGCAGGTGCCCCACAGTGCTGGGGGGTGGGGGTGGTGGGAGACATGGGTGGGGGCCTGGTGGAGGCTGCCCCTGGTGGCTGGGGGGTAGGGGTGCTGGGAGACATGGGTGGGGGCCTGGTGGAGGCTGCCCCTGCACTGCTGGGGGGTGGGGGTGGTGGGAGACATGGGTGGGGGCCTGGTGGAGGCTGCCCCTGGTGGCTGGGGGGTGGGGGTGCTGGGAGACATGGGTGGGGGCCTGGTGGAGGCTGACCCTGCACTGCTGGGGGGTGGAGGTGCTGGGAGACATGGGTGGGGACCTGGTGGTGGGTGCCCCACAGTGCTGGGGGGTGGGGGTGGTGGGAAACATGGGTGGGGGCCTGGTGGTGGGTGCCCCACAGTGCTGGGGGGTGGGGGTGCTGGGAGACATTGGTGGGGGCCTGGTGGAGGCTGCCCCTGGTGGCTGGGGGGTGGGGGTGCTGGGAGACATGGGCGGGGGGCTGGTGGTGGGTGCCCCTGGTGGCTGGGGGGTGGGGGTGGTGGGAGACATGGGTGGGGGCCTGGTGGAGGCTGCCCCTGGTGGTTGGGGGTGGTGGGAGACATGGGTGGGGGCCTGGTGGAGGCTGCCCCTGCACTGCTGCGGGGTGGGGGTGGTGGGAGACATGGGTGGGGGCCTGGTGGAGGCTGCCCCTGGTGGCTGGGGGGTGGGGGTGCTGGGAGACATGGGTGGGGACCTGGTGGTGGGTGCCCCTGCACTGCTGGGGGGTGGGGGTGCTGGGAGACATGGGTGGGGGCCTGGTGGAGGCTGCCCCTGGTGGCTGGGGGGTGGGGGTGGTGGGGAACATGAGTTGGACATGGGTGGGTGCCTGCTGGCAGGTGCCCCACGGTGCTGGGGGGTGGGGGTGGTGTGAGACATGGGTGGGGGCCTGGTGGAGGCTGCCCCTGCACTGCTGGGGGGTGGGGGTGCTGGGAGACATGGGTGGGGGCCTGGTGGTGGGTGCCCCTGCACTGCTGGGAGGTGGGGGTGCTGGGAGACATGGGTGGGGGCCTGGTGGAGGCTGCCCCTGCACTGCTGGGGGGTGGGGTGGTGGGAGACATGGGTGGGGGCCTGGTGGAGGCTGCCCCTGGTGGCTGGGGGATGGGGGTGCTGGGAGACATGGGTGGGGGCCTTGTGGAGGCTGCCTCTGCACTGCTGGGGGGTGGTGGGAGACATGGGTGGGGGCCTGGCGGAGGCTGCCCCTGGTGGCTGGGGGGTGTGGGTGCTGGGAGACATGGGTGGGGGCCTGGTGGAGGCTGCCCCTGCACTGCTGGGGGGTGGGGCTGCTGGGTTAGACATGGGTGGGGGCCTGGTGGAGGCTGCCCCTGGGTGCTGGGGGGTGGGAGTGCTGGGAGACATGGGTGGGGGCCTGGTGGAGGCTGCCCCTGGTGGCTGGGGGTGCTGGGAGACATGGGTGGGGGCCTGATGAAGGCTGCCCCTGCACTGCTGTGGGGTGGGGGGCGGGAGACATGGGTGGGGGCCTGGTGGAGGCTGCCCCTGGTGGCTGGGGGGTGGGGGTGGTGGGAGACATGGGTGGGGGCCTGGTGGAGGCTGCCCCTGGTGGCTGGGGGTTGGGGGTGGTGGGAGACTTGGGTGGGGGCCTGGTGGAGGCTGCCCCTGCAATGCTGGGGGGGTGGGGGTGGTGGGAGACATGGGTGGGGGCCTGGTGGAGGCTGCCCCTGGTGGCTGGGGGGTGGGGGTGGTGGGAGACATGGGTGAGGGCCTGGTGGAGGGTGCTCCTGGTGGCTGGGGGTGCAGGGGGACATGCGTTGGTGGGCAGTAGTGCAAGTTGACATGTGGGTTGGCTGGGGGTCATGGCCATGGTGGATGGTGTGCCTGCAGGACATGTGCAAGGTAGTCCCCTGTGGTGTGAGCCACCTGCAGGGGCTGTGGAGGGTGTAGAGGGAACACCTGGCAGGACCCACACATGCAATTCAGGTGTGGTGCTCCCCGCGCACCCCTGTAATACACGTACCCTGATGGAATCGCGTGTGGAACTTCATGCGCACCCCTGAAATGCGCGTACCCTGCTCGCACGGGCCCAATCACGTGTGGAACTTCCCGCGCACCCCTGGAATACACGTACCCTGCTGATGTCGCGTGTGAAACATCCCCCGCACCACGAAATACACGTACCCTGATGAGATTGCGTGTGGAACTTCCCGCGCACCCCTGAAATACACGTGCCCTGCTGATGTCGCGTGTGAAACTTCCCCCGCACCCCAAAATACACGTACCATGATGAAATCGTGTGTGGAAATTCCCGCGCACCCCTGAAATACACGTACCCTGCTGCAATCGCGTGTGGCACTTCCCGTGCACCCCTGAGATAAGCGTACCCTGCTCGCACGGGCCCAATCGCGTGTGGAATTTCCCGCGCACCCCTGAAATACACGTACCCTGCTGAAATCGCGTGTGGCACTTCCCGCGCACCCCTGAGATACGCGTACCCTGCGGAAATCGCGTGTGGAACTTCCCGCGCACCCTGAAATACGCATACCCTACTCGCACGGGGCCAATCGCATGAGGTACTTCCCGCGCACCCCAGTGATACACGTAGCCCGCTTGCCGTGCTGGTACAGGGTTAGCGCAGCCCTTTGCGCTGGATTGGGTATATTGATGGCTTTTCCCTGCGCGAGAGGCGTTCTTGGGGGCGTAACTGGCGCTGCTGCAGGGTCGCTGCGCCACTGTGCGCCACGGCTGGTTTTGGTGGCTGGAATCCATGAATACGCTGTGCGCGGAAATGGATTTTAGCGCACGCGGCTGGCGCAGGGATTCGCACGCGCACACTGTGCGCCAGCCGCGTGCGCCACTTGTGCGCTGAATTCTATGAATTACCCCCTTAATTCCCAGGGTAATATCTTTGTTTCAATACCGATTGGGAAAGGGGTGAGACAGGGCTGTACCTTAGCCCCCACCTTCTTCAATCTGTATTTGGCAGATCTTTGGGAAGAAAGTTAGAAATAGGGAAGTTACTCCCCTAGTTGGAAAGATCTAAGAGTAAATATATTGCCATATGAATGACTGGTAGGCCTAGATTACACACAGAAGGGTTAAAAAAGATAGTTGGAGGGAGTGGAAGTGTATCTTAAAAACAATAATTTGAGGGTTATCCCTGTGAAATCCTTTATAATGACATTCACTCACAAACGCAACATGAAATCCTAAGCCTGTATCTCAAATTTAGACCAAATGTGTTACCAACATTAGAGGTAATTGTAATTGGACATAAATTGGAATTGTCAAGAAGTTTGCATGGATGCAGAGCGTAAGAAAATGTGGAAATTGAATCCTGGTTTCATCTCGTACTTGAGTTCACTGTATTTGGGGATGACAGAATTTGTTTCTTGGGCTCCTTTGTGCACTTGACAGAACAAGTTGTGATGCCATTGCTATGGGAAAGGTTAATGACAACATCAAATCAATCTTTGATATTAGCCCTAAGTAAGGTAATTTGAAATTGATTGTACAACAGGGGTAAGATGACTGGTACAGATTTTGGGATTACGTTTAGGTCATTTAAATTCTTCAGAAATGATTATGTAGACATGTTTAAATTAATTTTGTTTCTTTTTTATTCGTTTCCTTATTCTTTGATCCTCTTATTTTATTTTTAAGTTTGTATGCATACTAATTGTGATGATTTTGAGGAGTGTGTTATGAAATTGAGTGTAACAAGTTTAAATGTAAACTGAAAACACTAATAACTTAAAAAAAGAAAAAAAATGAAAGAAGAGTAACATTCCGGTGGAAAGTCCTGGCATAGGTAGGCACAGAACTCCCCCATTTTCAGATTGAAGTAAAGTATGGGGTGGCATGTCTTTGGCACCTTGCAAGTGCAAGGTGGGTCTTCACGATGATGCACTTGCAACGTTGCAAATTATTGCACACTGGGGGGAAGTTTGGGAAGGTATTTGGATGGGGTGGAAAAGTGGGTGGGTAGTTGGCAGTTAAGGGGTTATTTAAGAACCGATCATACATCCAGTGCCGAGGAGGAGGAAGAATTGCCATAGGGGGACATCGAGGTAAGTGTGAGGGAGCATGACTGTTGTGACAGGTAGGTAAAGAGGTACTGGAAACTCCCCTTGGAGGGTGCATGAGACAGGGGTTGGGGGAAACATAACAGAGAGGGTCTCGGAGGGAATGTCAGCAAGGGATAAGTTCCAATGTTTTTACTGTACAGGAAAGACCTGCAAAGTAAATACATCTGCAGTAAAGACATGGAACCAAATCTAGAGAACATATCCACTTTGCATACAAGACCAGGTTGCCCCTCCATAGAGAATGTCAAACCTTTTAGAATGGGCAAAAATTCCCTCCAGTTCCACTACTGTCTGGAATCGTTTCAAGATCCACTACTGTACATTTATTCTCTCAGTACTATTTCAACCGTTACTACACAATAGTACAAAGGAAACCATTAGAACCATGAACATTGGTATGTTGTGTTCCATTATGGAGAGAGGAGCTGATGGGAAAGAAACTTGAAGCCTCTATACAGATTGCACCTAAATAACCATAAGTGAGTTAAGTAAATAAAATTACAATAACCCATGAGTGCACCTCCCCATCCAAATCTTCTTGATGAACTCTGTTTCTGCTACAACAATCAGGAGGTGGCACCGATCAAGTAAATATCATGTCATTTTCTAAAATTGAATCAATAACGAAGAATAGGGCAGAAACACTTGCATTCTCTCAAGAAGAGGCGATTAAGATACTAAAATTAATTAAAGATACCGAACAGGACTTAAGCACTGACTCAAAACCAGAAGAACTAGTAAACCAATTGGAGCGACTGATACGTAGAGAGATAAGCCAAAGATTACATGCAACAACATTGGCACAATACTTTAAAGCACAAAGAATCCCAAGGGGACTAAGGATAGATTTGGAACCGACCTTATGTAAAGAAAGCCCGGAGTTTGTCAAGAGGTGGAGATTTATACTGAATAAGTGTTCTTTGGATCTGATTCTTTTAACGATAGACAAATTATCGAAATCTTTAACATCAATTGAATTAGATTTAAAACAAACTAAGTCGTCACTGGCATCATTAATTACAAAGGATGAATTGTCTTCCCTATTAGAGGAAATCAACAACAAATTGGATAACTACAAAAAAGAAATAGAATCCAAAAAGATCAGGAAATTCAGAAGGGATACCCTAGATTATAAATTTGACATAGTATATACGTGGAAGGAATATTATCAACAAAAAGATAACAGTAGAGGGACAAGACCAAGTTGGAACGATAGAAACAGACGAGAACCAAATCCAAATACACAATCGTCAGAAGCATCTAGTGGTGAAACTGAACTACCTGAAGTAGCAGGGAGAAAACCAAGAGACGAGCAAGAAGAGGTAAGGGGAATCAATCAAGTACCAACGACCTCAAAACAAACAGTTGAAAACACAATACCTGTGTATTCTTTTTTAGACCGAATCCGTGCCGAAGAGGTAAAAATAAAAAACCCAGCAAGAAAAGCGAACTTACAACAGAAGAAAACCTAGTTATAAACATCTCTAACTATCAACTTACACATTTTGAGAAAAAGACACTGCAGAAAGGAATTTCATTTGTTCCATCATATAACACAACATTACTGAAAGAGAAGATAGATTTCTTCAAATTGATCCGGAAAATGAGATTAAAGATTTTCTTTGAATCAGTGGAAACACAAGAAAGGACTTTAATTAATGAAAATTTGGAGATGAAATCTAAGAGCGTATTCAATCCCCAAATCCAAAATCCAGTAATGGAGGCATTTCAGAAAGTTGTATTGAAAGACTTTCAGAAAGTCAAATTTGAAGACAGAAAGAAATCTAATCTCACGAACAGAGAAAGACAAGTACTCAATAAATTGTGGCTCAACCCTGACATCATCTTGAAACCGGTGGACAAAGGTGGAGCTTTAGTCATTATGGACACCAACAAATACAAAGCAGAGGTGGAGCGACAATTAAGTGACCAGGACACATACTTTGAAGTATCTAATGACCTGACTGAAAAAACACGGGAAATAATAAAAAAAACTCTCGAAGAAGCAGAGGCAGACGACATCATTACCAACAAGACTAAGATGTTTTTAATGAAGACTTAACCAATTATGCCAGTCATATACATACTTCCTAAAATTCATAAGAACCTCCAACAACCACCGGGACGACCTATTATTGCAGCAAAGAATAGTCTACTAGAGCCATTGGCACAATATGTTGATAAGGTAATCCAACCCTTGACACAAAAATCAACGGCATATATCAAGGATACAAACCATTTTTTGACAATACTGGAATCCATTAAATTTGAGGAAGAAACAGACATTATGTTCACGATGGACGTGACGAGTCTCTACACCAACATTAATCATCAGGAAGGATTAGAAGCTATGGAATGGCTTCTATTAAATACAAGAGAAACAGTTATGAGTGATCGCTTGTTTATACTTAAGTTACTCACTATCATATTGAACAACAACTATTTTATGTTTGAGAATCGTTACTTCATCCAGATCTCGGGAACATCCATGGGAGCGGCTACGGCTCCCAGTTATGCTAACACTTACATGACATATTTGGAAGAAAAACATGTACTGCAGAACCCCAGATGGAAAAATAAATTGAATTGCTTTGTGAGGTTCATAGATGATTTGTTTGGAATATGGAATGGAACAGTGGAAGACTTGAGTGAATTCTTTATATTCATGAACACGATTACACCAAGAATCAAATTCACATATAAATTAAGTAAAAAGTCTATAGAATTTTTGGACGTGAAAGTTTACCTGAAAGAGAACAAACTGGAGACGACAATTTTCACAAAAACTACGGATAGAAACAGTTTGTTGTTAGCATCAAGTGTTCACCCCAAGAAAACTATAGAAAGTATTCCCTTGAGCCAATTTTTGAGATATAGGAAGATTATATCCAAAGAGGAAGAGTACGATATCAAAGCAAGGGATTTAACCAAGAAATTTTTGGAAAGAGGATACAGTGCGGAGACAGTATCACAACATTCAGCGAAAGTAAAAAGAATGGCAAGGACAGAGGCAATGACACCAAGAACAAAAACAACAGCAACTGAAATGGTCTATGTAACTACTTACTCACAACAGAGCAATGTGATCAGAAAAATAATCAAAAAGAATTGGAAATTATTAGAATTGGATCCAACCCTAACAGCTCTATTTCCGAATCCACCATTATTTGCCTATGCCAAAAGCCCATCTATACGAGATCATTTAATGAAATCAGATATTGGACATGAAAAGAAAAAAGAGACAACATATAAAGGAACTATTCCATGTAATAATTGCAATTGTTGTCACAATCTAATTAAAGGAAATGTGATATATCATCCACATAATGGAAATAGAATTCAACTCAAACACATCTCAACTTGTGATACCTGTAATGTAATTTATGGAATAAAATGTCCATGCGGACTTTATTACGTAGGACTGACAGGACGAAAAGTAAAAACAAGATGGTGTGAACACAATCAAACATAAGACAGAACTCAGAAAAATCTCCGGTGGCTCAACACTTTGTGAAAGAAAAACACACGATCGAACAAATTAAATTTGTGATTCTGGAACACGTTACCCTACCCAGGAAAGTGGGGAACTTGAACAAACTCTTACAGCAGAGAGAGATTTTTTGGATAGAGAAATTGGACAGTATGTACCCGAGGGGCATGAATATGGAATGGGATCTAAATTGCTTTTTGTAAATTTGAACTAAGGTGTTTCCACTCCCTTATACCCCCCTATGAACCAGCACTGAGTATAGAGGTGACCAACTAACTCACATTCAATCAATGAAATGTTTTGTTGATGTATATACCAACCCACTAAAATTATGTTTTGTCAGATTGGTTTATGTGAATAAAATATTGAGAAGTTGTGGACTATGAGTCATCTGTGTTAGTAGGGAAATGTGTATATGTGATATCCTGGATCTGTTCATTATTCACTATTTTGTTGGAGAACTTTCAAGCACTAATTCATTGAGAACAGTATTCGCAAATGTAATGTACACCAACTGTTTTTCTTTCTCAAAGTGCGTTTTAATGTATTATACTGTACTGTTTAAAATTCATCATTATTGTAAATAATTCAACAGTCAGGATTAACAAACATGATCAGCAACACACGATCTAATCTGCACATTTTAGATTACATCCTCACCCAACATGGTGACCATCAAAAGGTGTGCCTGAACTGGAACAGGCAACGGAATAGACAGAAAAGTGGAGAGCGGTTGCATGGCAACCTGATGATGCAGGACCCAGAACTCAGTACCGTGACCGTAACGAACAGTGTAGCTAAGGAATCGAGTTAGGGTTGAAAGATAGAAAGAGTTCTCTAGGCATAACACCCACGCGAGATTTAATTACAGCAACACGTTTACATCCTTTCGAAAAGTACAGGACACGGAGATGCTGCACTGCGAGGGAGGGCCTATGTGGTACGGACACCACGGCAGGACGCGGAGCCCCGTCTGGGATATTAAAAAAAAGGCTGTACACGTCCCTTTTCTCGACTAAGACACAGAATGGTCAATGGACTCAGCGCCGAAACTAAGATCTAGAAGAGGACTGAGTCATCGGTAATGGGTGAGAAACAGAGTAGTGACTTTTGGTATTTTGATTTATGTTTTATCTCTATAGTTTGGTGAATCCCAGCAATTATACTAACAGCTATATGCAGATACAAGCAGCCATCATATAGCAGCGGGCAAAGTATTACCGCACAACGGTTTACCTGGACAGAGGTTAGTGAAGTGTAAATAGTCCTAAATAATGTGTTTAAATATATTTTTAACAGAAAAAGATATTAATTGAGCTCCCTCTCTACATTTAATTTTGTAGAAAAAAGACAGAAAAATCTGATATTCCCACCTGAAGAAGGGCTTATTAATTGCCCGAAACGCGTAGTGGAAATCCCAGAAGCCCGTCATTAGGGCAGTCATACTGGAACAACAGATACAGGATATCAGAAACCCTTTTTTGAACATTATACTGTATTAAAGGGGAATTGAATTTTGTTTATAGTTAAAATTTTGTTGTCACACATTATGTTATATGTGTTAGGAAGGTGAAAAAAATTATGTATATAATGACACAAAATTTTGTTGAAGGTCTAAATGAGTGAATTATAAACTTGTTGAGAACTCTGTGTTAAGGAGAAAAAATGGAAAAATAAAGACACACATATTTTTTATATTTTTGCATTTTTTACAAAAAAAGAATTTCAGTTTATACGTTAAGTTCAAGGAAATAGGTGGGCTGAGTGTCAGGGCAAAAGTGTGCATCTGTAATGTCCGCCGTTGTTGACGGCTGACCCTTTCTTTCTGTATACTTCTCTGGTCTGGTAGCACAGACTCTATACAGATTGCACCTAAATAAACATAAGTGAGTTAAGTAAATAAAATTACAATAACCCATGAGTGCACCTCCCCATCCAAATCTTAAAGAAACTTGAAGCCACACCTTGGCATGCACATAGCTGCCACATTTCCCTGTTCCATGCAAATCTTTCAGCCAGTCATGTTTTTTCTTTTTCTGCACTGCATGCTGGGACTTGTAGGCCCACCCTTGCAATGGGAAAAACACAACTACAAGTTCCAGCATGCAACCAACACTGGGTCGAGGTGTCATGCCAGTAACGGGGAAACTTGTCAGGGATGGCCGTTTGCTGTGTCCAGCTGCTGTGCTTGATGGTACTCTCATTCTGCTCTGTTTCTCTGGGGCTGGTTGGTTAAAGCTTGTGCTATGGGATGCCAAACCAGGGGGCCTCTTGTAGCCATGGTAGCTCTCCCCAGCAACTACCACCAGATTCCAGTCCTGAATGGGCCTCAGATGGTGGCCTCACCCTGTGGTCAGGCCCGTTGGTCACCACCTGCACTGGAGAGTCTTGGCCACCTTGGCGGGTTGGCTTGCCACCTTCCTGGGGCACAGGTCTGGGTGTTGTCCACCATCTGTGCCACACTGTCGTCCCACAAGATGACACGTTACATTGACTATTACGCCCCCACGAATGTGGGGCTTATGAAGCATGGCCGGAGACAAATGTAGGAGTCAGCCATGCCAGCCATGACTTGGCCCATCTGGTCCGACCACCCCGGCCAGATGGCCAGTCGGCCCCAGCCAAAGGACCAGATGGGCCAAACCGGTTCATCCCGAACAAGTGCTCTAGTGGCCACAAGGTTGTGCCTGCCTAAAGGCCACCGTCCAGGGTATGGGGCTTAAGCCACCAGTCCCACTCCCTTTGGCCACTGCTTAAGCTGCCATCAGAAACCAAGGCCCAGACTCTCTTCTCTGCCTCCCACGGGCTGGGTCTTGCCATTCTACTGCTTGCTGGGCCATGGTCATCTGGTCTACTAGGCTGACCAGAAAGGGAGAGAAAAGTGGTTCCCAGCCCGCCCCACCGCAGCAGGTGCATCCAGTGTGGGTGGGAGGTAACTGTGTGGCCTGCGGTGCAGCAGGATGAACACAGACCCTTTTGCACCACAGCACCTTTTTGACAAAAGCTTGGCTCAGAGGATGACTTTCAATAGATTGCAGCGATGTAACTGCTCTGCTACTTATGAAACCCTTTCCCAGAATCAGGTAGTCGATGAATGATTTAGCACCAGGTTCCCAACAAACATGCGGTGCACTTTTTGTGGGAGAGGTGGCCCACTTCTGTCCACACTAGAGTTTGGAGGTGAGTGGCTCTATGCACCGGATACAGATGACGGCTTTCCTAAGCCAACCAAGGTTCCACAGTGCTCCCCGTATTGTTACGGGCTTGGCAGTCTTCCTTCGATTGCTAGCATCCATTTCTGGGTAGTCATCAATCATAAGGAACTCCATCGGTCCCCTTCTTGCCTCTATTTTGGAATCGTGACACCTTGCAAATCCCCAAGTAGACTTAGTGGCTGAGGTTGTCTTGCAAGCAATTCATGATGCTCAACATCTGCATCCTCTCTTAGCACATTGTCGGTCCGTCAAAACAGGTGCAGGGTTCGGTTTTCTGAAAGGAAGCAACCCCAACTTACTAACAGGGTTTTCTTGAACCAGGAAATGCCTAATCTGGAATGGATTTTGTTTCAATTCAATATTTCGCCCACCCAGACACACAGAAGACTCATCCCCCGCCCACCCTTCAACGGGTCAAGAGGAACGATGGAGGCTACATGAGGTCGGGTGGGACCACTAGAGCTTTCAAACCTTGGCACAGCCACATGGGGCCAAACTCTATGTACATGGAGGCAGGGGAGGTTCACCTACTGCACCAGAAAACCTGGCCTTCACTCACCCATAGTTGTGGTCAATGGGCCTCAGAACCCAGCCATTGCGTCGGGCCAGCTGCACCATGGCTCAGAGCTCACCCGGCATGCCAGGCCCCAACTGCTGGGGGATTTGTCATTCAAGAACAGCCAGGTTTCCCTTAGCACCTGACTGCTCCACTCAGGACTTTCCTGCCATCAAGGCCCACCAACCCACCCACTATGGGGCAGTGGTCAGAGACAGAGACCCCTACCGGCACAGCAGCTTGGGGCTGGCTTGGAGAGAGGGCTGCTCAGGGGCCCCCTCTCTCTCTCTTTCTCTCTTTCTCGTTCTCTCTCTCTCTCTCTGTTTTGCATGTGTGGGGGGTGCCCTCCCAGCAAGTTATGCCAACCCAGCCATATTTCTGCATCTGTCTGCTGGTCGACAGTCCCTCTGGGGAGAGGATCCTGACCCCAGTGTCTGGTCCCCCACATGCCAATGTTGCGGACCACTCCACTTGCTGGACTGTAGCTTGAAGAGCACTATGGGCTGTGGGTTTGCGTGTATGGGATACAACCGAGATCAGGCCCCTGGCTCTTCCTCCGGCTGCTCCACCGTTAATGATCCTTCTGCAGGCTCACCTATGGAAACCTTGTTATAACTTTTACTTCCTCTAGATAGTCAAGCTTGATCCTCTTCTTGGCACTCCACCAGGGCCATTGCCGACTCAAGTGGGGCTGATCCAAGGACCTCACAAAACCATCCAATTGGTAGTACCAACAGGCAGTGTGTAAGAAGGGCATGGACATAATAAACACACGCTTATAACCCAAACATACTGGGAATTCCTTTCCTCATCATGGTTAATAATTGCAATCCCCAATCCCAATAGTGAACAGGGTTTAGTGGATTACCTGCACTTGTGAGCAAAGGGTAAACACACACTGATCCGTTCAGTGTAGCATCTGCAATTCCAGACATCTAAGGGCATTACAGAAGTGTTATTGCTCAATCCCGCATGGCTGAACCCCACTTCTGCCTCTAAGAAGTTGAATGCTGAACCCTGGGGCTAACATAACTAGTTAGCATGGGGGAGTCTCATTCATTATCAGAATTAACCAGACAAATCGGTCCAGCAACTAAAAACAAGCATGCATCATCACCCTTGATAACTGCTTTCATTATGGTTCATCTTACCCAAGTCCAAGAATTTAACTTCTAGTGGCACAATACGGATGCCCCTCTTAATCATGGTTCTAGTTCTGAAAACCAGTAAAATAGAAACAGAGTCCTATTTCATTATTCCCAGTATTCAGGTGACCGGCCTGCTTTGAGCACTCCCATGTTTTAAAAGTAAATTATTCAGAACGCTAGGACACTCAGTCAAGAGCATTAAGGGGGCACTGAAAGGAAAGGGCAGGGACAGGCGGTACCTCATCTTGTGATGGACCGCCAGCTCAACCCCAAAACCCAACTACAAGCTTTTTAACTGCAGCAACTTGAATATAGGCTATTGGAGCTGGAATTACCACAGCTTCTGCCACCAGTCTTGCACTCACATAGCCATAGCCAGTTTCAGTGCTCTCACAACTCTAGCAAACAAATATCCTGCTACCCTCCCTTCCTGTACACCACACCCAGCATACCAAATTGGCTGAACCCCATAGTCCCCTTTCCATGCCAGGAATCCTCAAAAGACCCGGATGTGGCATGTCCTCATCCGCAGACTACCGAGGTGTCCGCAGATTTCATAACACAGGGGCAGCCTTTCTACCCTTTCCACTTCCATTTTATCGGCACACCCTCATTGGCTGCTTTCAAAGAGTCACACATCCATCCACCAATCATTTCAAAATACTCTACACCTAACCCTGCCATCTCAGTTCAGTACTTCAGATGCACACTTGAACTCTGAGAGTACATATCTCCTGTTAATCAAAGGCATCTGCATGAAACATTTCTCTAACCTGTCCAAGATTTCTATTTCCAAATTCAACAAGATCTGGATCTACAAGACATTAGGCCTCATTCCAAGTGTGTCGGTGTGAAAAAAAGGGTGCCAGTATGTTTACCAGCACCCTTGCTTCCAGACTGACACACTACGAGTCTGCCTGCAGGGGCCATTGTGACTGGCAGGGTCAGACCTGATGGGCGCATTTCACGAAAGCACTGTTAGCAACGGTGCTCGTGCTTTCATCTCCCCACTCCCGTGGAGTCCTATGGGACTCTACGGGGATGGGGATTTACCAAACCCACCGCCTGACTTCCTGCACCACCGGGAATTGTAATGTGCCGGTGGCACTGGGAAGTCAGGCGACAGATTCAGTGATTCTGGGGTGGCAGCAACATACCGTTGTCACCAGAGTGTTACCGCTGACCTTTTAGAAAATATGTTCTTCAACTCTTTAACATTTACACTGTTTGCGGTAGCTAAGTTGCATAGGAAGAGCACTTTTGCAAGGCTTATAACTTCGCTCACCCTGGACAAATTCTTGCCAAACTTTGCAAAAAAAGTATATGACCCACTCTGAATTTATTTGGTAAGTTTGGTGAGGATTTCTTCAACGGGGGGCACATTTATAGGTGGGGGCCCCAAACTTTTTTTTCCATAGACGCAATGGAAAAAATGTTTTGCTGAAGCCTACAGCCTAAACCGCTGGATGGATTTACACCAAATTAGTGATATCTGGGTTCTGTCTGAGGATCCACTTCCCTGTTCGGTCCCCGGACGAGCATCCGATTGACCTAGAGGGGGACGTGATGTCCGCGGACATCGGATGCGCCCACTGATTGGATGGTGAAAAGCGTGAAGTTCGGCAGATTTTTGGAAATGCCCGCCATGTTGGAGTCGACATCACAGTAAAAACATGTTAAAAAACAAAACTTTGCACTTGTCAAACTTATCAAACAATCTCTGGGGAGGTGAGGGCTGATGATGGGATCTCATATGGCCGTAGAAGACAAAAAACGGTGATTCACCCCGGAATTCGCGAACAGTCCAGATGTTCTGGTACGGTCCTGTGATGTTCGCGAACACTTTAGATGCTCAGGTACATCTATGCCCATTTCTGGAATACAGGGTTGGTGAAAAGCAGTTTATGGATGGCTTATAACTCTGGCGCCATTCAATGAAACTGCATGATGTCTTTGATTTCCTGGGTGTTAGTTTTAGCAGTGCACGGTGGTGGCGCGAGTTATGGTTGCTAAGTTTACCATAACTGGTGAATTTCTGAGGTTTTTCGGTTTTACTTGTAACCGTAATGCCCCTTTAACAATGTTTTTACATTATATATATATATATATATATATATATATATATATATATATATATATATATATATATATATATCAGTGAAAAAATGTTGTTAAAGGCACGTTCTGTTTCAGTTGCCCTAAGAAAAACCTAGCACATTCAGTGCAAAAACTTTGTTAAAGGGATGTTATAGTTACTTTGTACTAACAATAACCTATCAATATTATGGGTACACATATATTTCAGAACATTTGCGATGTCAATATGGGACTGCATCCACACTGCGTATGGACCCTTATTAGCCGGATACCATCCGGGCCCTCGGACATCAGAAAAGTACTGTGTTCTGCAATGTAAGGAGTGTTATTGTGAAAGTACACGCTTACAAACATCCCACCATGAGCCATTGTACATGTAAGTAGGTGATTGAATGATTTAGGGCCACTTTCCAGTTCCAAGGGCTCCACAGCAGCTCTACAAAAGGCCACACCCTAGAGCTGCTCCGCATTCTGTTTTTGGCTTTGCAGAGCAGAGTAGCGGGCCACATTGCTTTTTGCTGGAATTGCTTTCTCATCAATTCTGCTGTTTAGCAGAAATAAAGGAGATATGTTTGCTGATATTGCATTCACCCATTGTGTTGCATCCCCCTCTGCTCCTGCACACTCTAGAGATGTGCCCTACCTGTCCACACACCCAGCACTGGTGTGGTTCTCTCATCTGCATCTTGTACATATCCCCCAGCTAACCCTTCTGGGCCTTGTTGTTCTGGTTTCCCATATCCGCGATACCCTACCGAAAACACCTATTGACTTTGTTGCCCCTTCCATGGCTTCATTTAGAAAGTTTGCTCTGCACTAACTTTGCCTCCTCCTTCTTTCTTTCCTCAAGCTTTTTCATTGCACTTTCTTGCATTAACCTGTGGTGATGTACAATTGCAAGTTGAATTTCTGACCAGGGCTTTGCTTCCATCCCCACCAACCTCTTTAGTTGCCTCTGCACCTGCTCTGGTAACCCTTGACATAGCATGTGATAAAATAATGCCACTGTTTTATCCCACAGTTCTTGCATTTCAAGTCTCCATAACTCTTGAATAGCCTGAATATATTGTAGGGTGCCTTCTTCTTCCCCCATTTTGCTTGCCATGATCATGCTAATATCTGATGTGTTTGGGTACTGCACCCGTAGAGCTTGCCATACAGCCACTCTGCAGTTGTTAAACAGCAAACCATTGTGCGCCGTGTTCAGGGTGGTTATTATTGGGTATCTAGCCTTTTTCCATACGTCATCGACAGCCTCTCTGAGGAACGCTGCTGATACAACTTTAATGTTCCCTCCAATTAGTGTCTATCCTGATTTTATTCTTTCCATTTCGTATATCCATTTCCCTGCACCCGCGGTCAACAAGGATAGCTTACACCTCAAGTTGTCCTTATCTATCTGTTGCCATGGTATATATTGAGGTTGTCCCTCTCCCTTCTCCAGTAAGGGGAACTGTTTCATCCAGTTCTCCACTTCCCGTCCCCCAGTGTCTTTGATGGCAGTGATCACCTTCATTAATTCTCCCCTCCTACATGCTGGAAGGTCCCTTAATCTCTGTGTGTAGAGGATAGTGATGTCAATGCTGCGCAATATAGACTTAGAACAATGTACCCTTTCATCTTTGTCAGCATGCAATCCACTCCCATCCTTTCCCGATCCCCCTATCATGTCTGCTGTCACTGTCAATATCTTCTTGGAAGCTTAGCCTTCTCAACAAAATGCCTCCCGCTGCCCTTCCTCCATGTCAATCATGGCTCCACAGTCCCCCCTCATGGAGGACCCAGTATTGCTTTTGCTTGGCCTCGCTGCCCTGTCATACCTCTGGTTTAATTCTCTATCTACTTGCTCTTCCCTCTCAATGTTATTCTCAAAATGTGCTAAACCCAACTTAATCCTAACCTCTCTCACTGCGCGCTCTTTTTCTTCCTTGCGCCATCGCGCTCTCCTTGTGCCGGTCTATTTCTAACTTTCTCTTCTCCCTTTTTATCTGTATGTGCCTTTCCCTTTCCTGGTCTTCCATTTTCCTTGTTATCTCCTCAATCTCTCTCTTTATGCTCATCTATCGCTGTTCTCGCTTCAGTTCTTCTGCATTTTGCTTTTCTTTTTGCACTCTCTCCTCCTGCTTTACTTGTCTCTCCACTTCTTCCATTGTCTCTGCCCATTCTCGTGCCTCACTATTGTCTTTAGACCCTGTTACTTCCTTACTCGCCCCTCCAGTTTGTCCAGCTGTCCTCCTGTTTAGTTTCAGTAATATTTGTACTCCAAACCACTCGTTCAATACTATATTCTACAGCGCCTCTAGTCTTCCCTCTTTTCCAGGTCACTGTTTTTTTTACCCTTCCCATATCTCGCACTCACTCACTGGAATGCCCTACCTCCCACAATCCGAGGTGAGGCCTCCCTCATCGCCTTCCGCAAAGCTATGAAAACCATCCTCTTCACACAAGGTCCTTTCGCATCAGCATGAATACCCACTGCAGAAGCTGTAATGTAATAACCAAGTGCAACATCTCTAGTATTATGTTCTGTAGTATTCACAATGTGTCAACGACTGCGACCATTCCTGTACCTTTGTAACTAAGCTCTTGCAAGCAACAGCGCCTCAATGCCCCTCGGCTGTTTGCACGCTAATATAAATAAATAAATAAATCTGTGTCCCTTTGTGTCCCTCTTTTCCACCTTTGGCACTTGTTGTCCCTCCTCCTGCATGTCCGTCCCCTTTCTGCCCCTCCTCCTTATTGTATGGTGGAGGTGCGAATGTTGGGTGTGTGTACCCTGCCGCTACTCTCCTGCTGCTGTCCCTTCCTTCCCGTGTTCAGGCGGAGGAGAAGAAGTGGGAGCCAAGGGCTTTTTGTCCGGGGTCCCCTGTTGGCTCAGCATCTATTGATTCCACACCACACCCCCTTCGTCATCCTGGAACATTTTCCAGAGCGCGAATATTGCCATGCGGTTGCCCAACCTTTTCCTCTTGTAAACCTCTTTTATGTGTGTATGCAACAGTTGCTGCATATATTTGGAGAAGTTTTTGCCCTTTGGCCATATCTTACGCAGTTTACCTTCTGTGCTCTGTGTCCATTCTGTGCTATATATACAAATCTTGTCCTTGTATATCACCGAAGGGACCAGCACATGTGCTGTAGGGGTGTGTTCCCCCACATTAACTCCATGATACATTATTCTTTATACTTAGTAGACCCCAAGTCAAGGCTTTCGATATGTCCACAGTCACTTAATAGATATGCTTGCTACACATTTTTCAATTGACAGTGCTATGCATACATTGGTGAGCCTTTTTAGCTCTCAATCAATACCTTGGGAGTGCTCGGTGTGCTTCCTCATGCTTTTCAAGTTCTACACAGATATCTCAATGGTGAGGTCACCTCTAGGATGCATATGTGAACAAAACAGGCCACTAACAGAGCTCACAATACAACTTCCCAGTTATACCATTATTTTCACAAAAACAGACAACATATACCCACAGATGTTGTCCTGCCACCTAACAAGGGATACCAGTATTTCATATGCTCAATGTGTACCTACAACATCACCTTGTAGATAAAATGCCTCTGCAAGTCTTAACCAGAAGAACACATTCCTCAGTTCAAGCTAGCTTCAGTTGCTAAGCACTATACACTGGGATACCATATCCATGAACCGAGCTAAAATGCCCAATCCAGAGGGAATCCAATATTTACATAACTTCTGTCATCCATACCCTTAAATCAACAGTCTAGGCTGACAGCCTGAACCTTTTACCTAAAGATCGAATGTTCCCTAACCACAAACAAATAACATCTACCTCCACTCCTTTCTCAACTATACTTCACAATAGTCAACAATACTTCAATGATACTGAAAAATACTAATCTCCACCCCACACCAAACATCATTTTACCACCCCCCTCAACAGCTGTGTGACTGAGTCAATACTTACACTCTGTGATCCGCTGATGCTGCTTGGCCACCAGCTTCCCACAAAACTGCCACTCCATCCTTCTGGTCTGATGGGCTTCTCACAGAGCGGGGGCAGGATCTTCTCCAAGGCGGCTCTTGACACCCTCTGCACGGGGTGCACTTCCATGTGACTCTCTTGCTCTGTGGGTCACCTCACAATCCTCCAGGCATCGCAAGGGAAAAGGCAGCTTTGTGCCTAACTAAAGTAGCAAAACGTGCTCTGCTACCAATTTGTAACCAGGTATACCAGAGGACCAAAGTTCATGCTACGCAGTCACCATTCAGCAGAGTGCCCAGGCCCAATGAACCCTTCCCCAGTAATGATGGAGGGCTCATCCAAGGGCAAGTTAGAACTGTCCTTTTTACTTCCATAACAGACAGGAATCATACAAGAAAACGAATTTCCAGCAATCACAGCTCCTGATCCCATGTCAGGAGTTTTTGTTAGCAAATGTCGTCAGAACTTGGAACCATTACCCACAAATCTATTAGCCCAAAATATTGGATGGGTGAGGACATAGTGTCTACAGAAGGCACCTATAGGTCAGGAGGTATCTATTAAAGTTTTGCAGGGTCAGAAGACTAACATTGACCCTTGCCCTTAGACTGCACCCTATGATTTGTGTTCCCTGATTGACTGGAGTGGGTGTCACCAGGCGTGGGACCTCACTTGGTTCTCAGCGCTTATGTACCTTGTCTAGGTGGTGAGAAAGACTATGGGCCTAATTACAAGTGTGCCGGTCCGGTAACACCAGTGCCGGTAACCCTACCGTCACTGTTGTTACCGGACTGGCACACTACCAGTCTGCAGGCAGTTGCCGTTCCGCCCACCAGGGTCAGACCTTGCGGGCAGAACAGCATCTGCCTGCATAGTTTTACAGGAGCACCAGCACGTTATTAACGGTGCCTGTGCTTCCGTGGTCCCCATTCCCATTGAGTCCTATGGGACTGAGGATTAACAATTTACTGGCGCCTGACTTCCTGGAACTCTGGGATTGTAATACCCCGGTGTTACCGGCAAGCCAGGCGCCGGTAAATATTGCAAGTCCGGCGACAACCAGGCGGTAGCACCGGCAGGGTTACTGCTGGACTTGTAATGAGGCATTGCGTGTTCCCATTGTTGCCACTGATATATCCTCTTAGCCTGAGAGAGTACCTGCAGGTTGCAACATTGTTATTTAACACATGTATCAGTTCTTGTCTGCTTTGCTGGGAACTGCTCCTCTTCCCACCGTGGGTAAATGGCTATTGGTCAGCTTGGCAACATCACGTGGGTGAAGACAGCAAAACTGAGCGTTTTGGGCTGCAATTAGTGAGGATTTATTCTGCTATTTCACAGGTGACTCCTTGCCCCTGGATCCTGGAATGTTCCACCTACCTTTGTCCTTGGCTGAGAGCACTGGCCCCTTGCTTCGTGCTGCAGAGTCTGTATGTCTTCGTTCCTCGTTCTGAGTCCTGTGGATATGTACACCTTCACTACAGTTGTTCTATGGTTTCTCTATGTCTATATATGTATTTTTGTATTGCTTTATCTTGAGGTTAGTAGTATTTGGTTCCTCCAGGATCCTTATATGTCCCAGAAGTTCCATGTGGTTAGTTGCAATAGCAGCTGCAAACTTGTTTTATGCGACTCTTGCTCTCTTGCATTTCTGTATTTCTGCATTTGGCTAATGAAAGAAAAATAAGAAAGACTTTCAACAGTATGTGCATGTATATGTCCTCTATCTATAGAACTGTGTATGCACAATCTTTGTGTGTGCACGTATGTGCCCGTGTAACTGTGCTGGGATGCTAGTTTACTTCATGGCTAATGTCAATATGTCGTGGTGTCTCTAATGACATCAGCATAGCTGGATAATTATCGTTAGTAAACCTGGACCAGTGTTGAGGCACCTAGGTCCGTGAAGACATCAACTGGATAGGGTTTGAATGGTTGTCTAAGAGAATATCTGTTAACATATGTACAATTTAATGCCCCTGCTGCGGGCTAGACAAATAGTGACTGGCATCTCTCGTTTCCTAGTCTTTGGTCTGTCATGTGTACAGGGGTCACGAGGGGCATTCCAGGGACCCTGATTTCAATATGTTAAAAGAGGAATTATTAATAACTTATATATGGCATGATATGATTTGGCATGTAGAACACGCCTATACACAAGTGTTTCAAGGCGCAATGAGGCAAGGGAGGGGAAACAGAGGGAAGACAGATACAGCAATCCTACTGGCCAGGTGACATTCAGATCGCGCAAGTTCAGGGGAGGGGGGAAGGGGAAAAGTGTGTGGGGAAGGGGAGGGGGCAGTGCAGTACATAGGATAACAGTAAAATAAATAAGACAATAAATAAGAGTGCAACCAACTGGTGGCAAATGCAAGGGTAAGTGCAGACAACGGGTGTCAAGTATTAGTTGGGGCTGTGGGGACGCGGAAACAGTCCCTGAGTGCAAGGGTTGCCAGGGGGGCAGTGCAGGTGTGCAACTGGCGGGGAGGGGACCTGGACCGAGGTCAGAGGGTACCCAGGTAGCCAGTGCAGTTTCAGATTCAGCCAGGTGATCAGCAGGGTAGAGGAGGAGAGAAAGCAGTAGCAAAAAGGAAGGTCTTGAGATGCTTCCGGAACCAGAGATGGTTCTCTTCAAGTTTCATATGTAACAGTGATGTAACATTATGAAACATTTTCACTTATAAAAACCTATTTGATTGGCAGAAAATACTCTGTGAAAGGGACGTTACAGTTGCGATGTACCCTATCCTTGGGACTCCTCTGCCACAGCAGTTAGCTAGTGGCCTCCCACCTTGGGATCCTTTCGCACTTCCCTCCTGGGCTCTCATGAGCATTTGTCCATCCATACTGCCCCTTTTTTGTATGCGCATCTGTCACTGCACAATGCATTTGTGCATTTATAGGAGCAGTGTGTACAATGTTTTGGTCTATTTATGGGACATGTAGATGTAAAAGATTTGTAGAACATTGTTAAGTGACAGTTGGTGGGTGGAAGTTTAATATGTTGATAGGCTACATGTAGCATTTTTGTAAGCAATTGGTGGATATATGTGTGAATGGTTTAAAGCAGGTAATGAGGGAGTCTTACAAACATAACAGTAAAAAGAGTACAGTGGCTGTTTTGTGTGATGGTGTGCATGTGCAATCAGAGTTTTCTAATAAGGTATGCGCTAGACATGGGAATGCGGGGACTGTGGACAATTATACATGGCTATGGATGATGGTGTTTATTGTATACTAGAGAGAAGAATTTTTGACAAAAAGAAAAAAAGCACAGAAACAAATTTCTATCTAGTATACAATTGTTCATTATTTCCATTAGCATAGTAGAAAATGCTAATGGGAATGATGGAGAATCTTATTGAATCTACCTACTTTACTGAAAACTGTGAAGTAGATGGAGTCTATAAGTTTATTGTTTTAGTTCTATTTGTTAACTGTGAACGGTGGTTCCTAAAGGAACCTTTTTTATTTTTTGCAGGAGATGTTAGAATGTAACTTGGGGAGGGAAATGAGGGAAGAGGCACCAATCACAAATATGGAGGGGCATGTGGACAGGGGAAGATGTTGCGCCTGTGTTACATCTAAGGTAGGGGGCAATGTTTCTCATGCTCCTTGATTACAGCTTCAAAAATAACTTCAAAACTGCTCCCCCCTGCAGAGGGGTGTGTTGCTGTATATACAGAGTACTGTTGTTTTCGAAAGATATGGATCAAAAGCCTCTTCTATCACTTGCAAGCTAGCTAGCAGGATTTTGTGTCCAACAGAAGTAGGCTGCGTGGTTACAGTATTGGTTGAGGAAGATGAAGTGGAGAAAGACAGCCTACTACTTGCTAAGAAAGGAACAACCTTTCTGTGAGCATTGCGGTGGTTGGATTTGGTGTCACAGCACATGCAGGTGGTCTGTAGGAGTACTGTCCAGGTAACCCGCGATTGAGTACAAGGTTGCACTTAGTCCATTTCACTTTGGTAGCTTTAGCCTGTGATACATTCCTAACTGTGCTAAAGAACTGCCACACCCACGATTCTCTCTGGGTCCTAGAGGTAGGCACTTCCTCTCCCTCATCTTCTAAGTCCTCTTCATTGTCTTTTGAAGTGCTGCGCTTCTTTTAGGGAGAATTCTCTGTTTAGGCTGAATTTCCTAACCTAGTGAGTCCCCCAGCAGCTTTGCTGGATTTCTGGAGTTTGTTTTTTTCCATCCTGCCAAGAGTGAGACTCTTTTCTCCCACTCTTGGACATGTATGTGTGTGTAATTCCTTTGAGATGTCAATGTGTTCGATGGGCTATGGGGTCTTTTACTCCATAGGGTCTCATATGTTTTTCTATGTGTGTTACACCGCACCCTACGTGCCGTAACACGGGGGCGTCCTAGCGGACCTCCACCATAGACTCCATACCCCGGGACTGACTACTGCCTCCCCGGGCATGTAAAGTCACCATTGGCTTTACTAGACCTAAATTTACTAACAGGACTAGTACAAAACATCTTATTGTGGACGTACTAGTAGGGGTAATTCGATTACTCCTAGACCTGTTACTCGAGGGGGCACTGTCCCGTCCCCCCTCGTTGAGTTTTGGCTGGTGGCAGTGGAAACTACTTGTTATGTTCGACCCCGAGCATAACCCTATGGGATTCGTCCCATTGTTGGAGATTGATACTTTTTCTCGTTAATCTCTAACGTACCACCGATCTACTTATCTTAAATAAGTTTATCGGATGGTATTTTCTGCCAGAACTCAGTTTGTAAAATGGCGTCTGTGTTCGTCTCTGTGACTCCTAAACCAAAGGTTGAGCCCTTTGTTCCACTTTTGGCGGGCCTCTGTACAGAGACCCTCCAAAGTGGTGCCATTCTGTCTGGGTTACCTCAGGGGTGTGGGAGGGGGTTTAGGCACCCTGGACCGAGTTGCCTTGCCAACTCCGGTCGCACTCTGGAGTGATTGGCCCAAGTGGTGAGCGTTCCCGCTCACCACTTAGCATGTGTTGATTGACAGCTAGGCTGAATGAATGGGGGTTTTCTGCATAAAAGCAGGGGTTTTGGGACTGGATCCTCAGAAGTCGCTACAGGACCTAAGAATCCGACGAAGGTAACGCTGAGCCGACCTGCACGACGACACTTCCGGTGGAGCCCTGCGGAACCGACTCACCACTTCCCGACGACAGAGGAGATCTCCCTGCCGGAGAGTCTCTTCCCCTGACTGGTGGGAACAACCAGTCCCCTTTGCTTTTTATTCGCCTCAGGACGCAGTGGTCGAATTGCCCGTGCAGAGCACCCCGGCAACCGGATAGCCACTACCCCTGTACCGCGACCAAAAGGTGATGCCTTGTGACGGAGCACTCCGTGGCTGGTCTCTTCCCTGGTGGTGCACCGGACTTCATTTCCTTCGCCGACGAGATCATCTCTACTCTTGGCAAAGACCCGACGTGCATTCACCACCAGGAACAACTGCCCCCGCCGGAGCTGCCCTCCACAACAAGGTACCGTGTCCACCTGGCTCCCCTTTCGATCGGTTCGAGTGAGGTGTCTTAATCCTCTCCGTTCTGTTGGGTCGCCTCCAAGCTTTTCTCCTTCCTTGTTCCGAACTGGTTCAACCTGCCGATAACAATTTGCTACACAGACTTGACTGTATCTCCACTAGAGACTTTTTGGGACATCGCGCCTTGCCTCTCTCCGAGTGGGCCTGGCCTCTGAACTTTACGATCTATTGTGATTCTTGCCTTCCTGCCTTGCATATTATCCGCTAGGATTGAACTGTGTTGATTTCATGACCTGCCTATCTTTTTCTCTCCCGTCCTAACTAATATTCGAGTGTCATCTGGGTTGAGGTATACACCTCTGTCTGAAAATAAGTGGTACCGGTAGAACCTAGAGTTGTCGATATTGCTAGGGGGATTGATCGTCTGCTTCGTAGAGTAATTGGGTTTGATTTGTTTGCCGTGGTTTGCCTTAGTGTTTTTCATAGTTGTTCTCTTATAAATAAATGCCTTAATATCTTTACACTAAGCCCCGTTGAGTGTTTGCTTGTCTTGCTGTGAAGAATTGTCCTATTTTGTATACTCCACATACTGCTCAACTTTTCTTGAGAGAAGTCTGACTGCTCAGCCACAACTACCACGTGAATCTGTGTGGTGCAGACTGCTACCAAGTGGGTTCACCGCCAACGCCTGTAGTCCTAAATCTTTTGCAGTGGTCCCAGAGGGAACTGCACAGGTTTCCGCCTAACAGCTTCTTTTGTTGTGTAGGCCCTGCAGCTTGTGGGGGTGATGGCTCTTGGGCAGGAGGGATGGCAATAGCTGATGCCATTTTAAATATAAATAGCAGTTTTGCTAATATTCTTCCAAGTGTGTGCTGTGTGCTATATTGTTAATAGATAATGAGTAAGACTAGGTTCATGAGCTATGCAAGGGTACATTCTGAGCGTCACAGTTGCTAGATGAGCTAAAAATGCAGTTCCGAACTGTTTGCGAAGCACGGACCCGTTCGTGAAGAGCCGACATGTTCGTGAACATGTCATCATGCCATGAGCGCACATCCGGGAACGTCAGATGTTCCCGGATGTTGATGAACACAAAAAAAGTGGAAACGTTTGCAGAAGGTGTATAGAAGTGGTAAACATTATTCTAGAAAGTGGGGAATGGCAGAGGTTTAAGGTGAAACTTTGTAAATTGGACAAAAATGTTGCAATATTGGGGTAAGTATGATATTAGTAAATTGTAGGAAACTGGCGTGCACTGCACTAGTAAAAACAAATTACATTCACTGAAAAAGCATTGTTGAAGGGATGTTATGGTTAAGTTGCACTAATAAAAACCTATGAATTTCACTGAAAAAATGTTGTTAAAGAGACTTCATGGTTAAGTTACACAAATAAAAACCTATGAAATTCACCAGTTATGGTAAGCTAAGCAACCATAACTGGCACCACCAGTGTGCACTGCTAAGACTAACAACCAGGGCATCAAAGATGTCATCATAAAGGTCATTGAAGACTCACTGATGACATCACATATCTGGACCACTTGTTTTAGTTTACAGTCTTTTCTAAGCCAGGCGGTTTTGTTCACTAACAGTGAAAATATGAAAATTGAAAAGGTGCTATATATCTCGACATTAACCTTTTTGTATGTTCTTAAAATACTTTCTTTACGGTTTGGTCTCAGCTCGTGGTGCACATATATGGGGCAATATGCAGGCCTCAAACACACAATTTGTTTGTATACATGATGACGACATTTTCTGGTGATGTTGTTTCTTTCTTCCTTACTTTAGTTTTCTTGAATGTGCCTCAGATTTTTATGCATTGTGGGTCTCCATATGTATTGTTTTTAATGACACAAGTATGTAGTAAGTCTTGAAATATTAGCTATTTATTCCATGTTTAATATTACTCAAACCTCTGATAAGGTAGCATTCATTATTTTACCATCCAACATTACCATATTACAAATATTGTACTTCTATGGTGCATGCTCCAGCCATTGCCTATCTGTATGTATGCTTGGGTTCCTGTATTAACAATAACACTCCAATAAAATGTTTTGTTTAGATGAGTAGATTATTTAATACTTTAAGTAGTTCATGATGGGTCTCTCCATCACTGCTGATATCTTATTACCAAAATTAGAAACACACCCCTTGTATGGACTTGTCATCAAAATTAATTTCATATGTGATGTCATCAATGATGTCCTGGGGGTGTAGGGGAGGCATGGTATAACAAGTATGACACTGACAGAAAAGATACAATCTGTAAAACATTTAATTACTTTGTGGGGTTTGGAAAAACTCCTACTGTGCCCTATAACTAGGATGGGAGTCGTCCCGACCATCACATAATAAATAAAACAGTCTTAGTCATGTCTGTCAAATCAAAATGGCCTATGCTAACAAAACCTAATGCTGTCCTATCTCTTCTGCAAAAGAGGTATGTATATAAAAGGAAAATCAGTGTTCGACAAAGAAGAAATGTTGCTGAATCAGCTCTCCGACCCACGTTTAGACATTACGGAATAAGGCAGTCACTATAGGCAGGATGACACATTGTGGCTCAGGCTTTAACACTGAAACAGTTTGGAACGTGGATCAAGGCCCGCCTGGCCTTCCATGTTAAATATTCTTGCTCCAGTCTTCCTTAAATAAGGAAATAAAATGTTCACAATGGTCCTCCTATGTCGGGCTCAGATCTCTTCAACAAAACAAAGTATCAACGTTGGTCCCCCTCAGCTAGGCCCAGACCTTTCACAGTTCAACACTTGCCAGGGCTCCCTTCCCCAAACTTTTTACACTTGGGGTGTCGCTTAGTCAGACTCAGACCACTTTTTGGATGTCAACGACTTTCGAATGTGGAGGGCTTCTATAACGACCACTGCAGGACCACTTTTACACAGAATTCAATGTTTAGCTTTCCCTCTCCCCTTTTCTCAAGGTTAACTTCGTTCACTATCGCTTTTACAATTGAGTCACTTTTATTGTCTCAAAAAATGCACCTTTCACTGAGACCTTCCAGTGAACTACTCCTCTTCGTCAAACCACTCTGTTACTCAGTATCGCTGATTCCACAGCTGTTTTTATTTTAGAGTTCATTCACAAGTCACCCTTTCCTTGCGTCTCATCCACACACATGCAGCCTTAACTTGCTATATATTGTTGCAAACTTCAATCTTTCTTAGCACACAACGGTCTCTCAGTTAACTTGCCAATTCACTGGCAGTGTGCGGTTCTTTCTTGCTTTTTTGATTTCCAATTCACAAGTCCGGGTTAGTACCACAGGCTTGGCCTTGCCTCCCCAACTCTGCCGTTCACCCGGGAGGGTCACTGGCATCCTTGAAACACAATTACATTTTCGATGTTAGGATCTGGCCTTCTCCACGTGTCTTTTTGCCACAAAGAACATTGTCAAATCACAGGATTCATGGATAGACAGAAAAACAAGGGTTGGTTGAGGGGAGGATGCAAGAGTATAAAAAAGCATATCAGAAAGTAATGAAAACATTGTAACAAAAAACAACCCACAAAATAAAATGAAATGACACATTGGAGAGATGACAAAACAAGGATGAGAGAAGAACAGAAATTTTAGTGATTATTAAGTATTTCGTATTCGTGCCAAGGAGAACAATTAGAAAACGAAATACGTGCAAGGAAAAACGCCAAGAAAGCGCTTACCCGAATTGCGATGAACCAATCCAAAAAGACTGTATGTCAGTATAGTAGTAACGGGGTTAGATCCCCAAAACTCAATCTGAAATCAGGTAAATGTAATTTCAAACATCACTATAACAAAGCGCTTGTCATTTAGCAAAGATACATTACACCCAATGAACCTCTATTGCGTTCAAAAGTAACTTGCAAGTAACATGATTTGCTATCTCGGATTAACGTTACATCTCACTGAATTCATAGATATGCATATGCTAGGGTTTACGACAGCAACTTGATACAAAATAAGGTCTAAGAGAGCCGTACAATAAGTACTGAACGATAGCGCGTGTTGATACAAATTTAGCCACCAAAACAAAACCAAAATTCCTTAAAGCGGATCACGGAATGGAGTGACTGGGTGTTTCCTTTACTACGTGGCGCATTCGCTAACAAAGCATTAGAAGGACCTAAACTAATTCTGACTTACCTAGATTCTACGACAGGAAAATCACACGCGTTGGCAAGAATGGGAAAATGGCCCATGCACGCCATTTTGTCAACTCTCACAAAAATGTTGTCCATGGCAACGCGTCCAGCGTTGCTACAGAGATCTGCATATGGCTGAATGTATCAAGGTTAAAAACCTTGATACATTGACAGGAACAAGAGAGCCGAGTTCTCCTACTGTTTTTATATCTATTCCATCTTTGTTTTGGTTTGCAGCGCATAAGAAGTCATGCAAGTAATCCCAATGCGTATTCTGCACAATTTAAAGTTACAAACCATTTGGCTGGGCCTAGAATCCATAGCATACAATGTAAACGAGCATGACATTGGAACCAGAATTATTTTGTACCACACATGTTTACCAAGCGATTAGTGATACTTGACTGCAACACTTCATCTTTGTCTTTTATCTTTTGAAGCAGTTGGGTAGCAGACATGGTAAACAAATTAGAGCCTTTTTTTAATGTGTGTGCAACTCCATAAGATAGAGTTGCTAGTTCACTTTCAAACAGGGGATGGAAAATGTATTCTATATTTTGTCTGAATCTGGGGTCTTCAGAATACATTCGTACAGAGTGATATTCTGATGCCGTAATTTGTGTGGCTCTTTCATCATATCTTCATCCTTTCCCTCTAGGAAAGCGTTGAGGAAAAGAACGTGCTTCTACACTTTTTTCCTATATGCTCACTGGGGATCCTTTGGCTTGGCATATTTGATATGTTTCTAATGCATCTTCTATTGGTGTCTTTGGAGCGTAGTGGGTGAATTGTATACTGGTCGAATATTTTAGCTGCAGTAGCAGGATCTAAATTTCGAAATTGGCCAGTTGGTGGTAAATCTTGAATTATTTGGGTGGTTTCTCTTAAGTTTTCCTCTAGGTTTCTATCTTTGTACTATTGATTGTTTTCTTTGAGATATTCTAGGGCTCATGTAACTTTTTTTTAAGTCGACTTGTTGCTGCCAAAATCTTTTGTCTTTTGTTGGTACACCATTAACTAGTACAAAGATTGATCTATTGGCCGTTGTACTCCCAGAGTTTCTATATTTTCTTTAAGATCTAATCGCAAATGCCTTTTAGTAACTCTGATAGAGGCAATTTGGCTGTTCTAAATTGAAGGCATATTATAGCTCTAAATGGGTGTACTGTTTAGATTATAATGCTCTCATGCAAGTTAAATTATGTTATTAGTGACAGCACGTGATGGCAATTGGTTTTTGTCAAGATTTGAATTGCAGTGCATGCAAACTATTGTATTTATTTTCTGTTGTTAAATATGAAGCTAATTGGAAACATTGGGCTTCCTCATTGTCTTCTATTTTGTAGGCCATATCTACTATTTATGTGTTCTTTTTATAACAAAATTCTGCGATAACAGACACATACTTGGTCTGGTATTTCAGCAGATGTGTTTTGAAACGTTTCTTTTTCTTTTTTGTATGTGTGTGTTAAAAGGTTACTGTTCATAAGTTTTTCACTCATATTTTCTAAAGTTGTCTCATTTTTGGAGTGATCTTCAGTTGCAAAATATTTACTTTGGATGTGCTGTATTTGTTGAAGGAGTTATTTGGCTGTTCCATGTAGGAGTATGTTATTTAAATGTTGCAGTTGTAAAGCAGGACTTTTAGTATAGTACAGCCTCTGCACAAGATTCCATATAGTGGAATGGTGTGTTGCTAACATTTTGATATGGTGGAAGGTGCTTTTGCAAGCAGTTCCCGAAATACAGGCTAATGAATGTCCTTGCAGTCCAGTGTATGTGCACACTGGACAGCAGTGTGCGCGTAAAGTTTTTATTCTACTTTTGTCTTTTAGTTTTACATACTCATTGAGGAATGATCGTAAAGATTTGAATGATAGTTGGCATACATTACACATTGAGCTGCATGCCCATTTGTACACTGGATGGATTGTTTGGGCGAAAGGAACAGATGGTTGAAAGTTTGTTGGGGACGTCTTTTCTATAAGGGTTTCTTGTGCCATAATGGTGTCTCCTACCATGTCATACACTCGGCCATTACTGTGTATGGCAATAGTTTTTTTGCTCAGTTTATAAGCCTCTTCATTGAAATATGTTTTTTGTGCCAATCCATTCACTTGTACAGAAGTTTGAAAAGGTATCTATGTCGACCTTGCACAAGTTTAGAAGTCATTTTAGTAATATACTGATTAATTTAGTTAGTGGTTTCATGTTTAAAATTAATATAAACAAAATTTTTTTAGCAGAAATGTACTGTCAATTAAAGCTCAGAGGATTAGTCTTCTGCAGTAATATATAAGGGTAGAGTGTGAATTTACAGCTGTTTTCATAAGATTGTGAAGTACTCTATGATGGAACATTTATGGCTGCAGCAAAAAGATCGAAATGTTGAAATTGTCCAGTTGGTGGTAAATCTTGAATTATTTGGGTGGTTTCTCTTAGGTTTTCCTCTATGTTTATAACTTTGTAGTAGTCATTGGTTTCTTTGAGATATTCTAGGGTTTTTCTAACTTTTTTTAAGTCGAATAGTTGTTGCCAAATTATTTTGTCCTGTGTTGGTACAACCTTATCTAGTACAATCAAAAAATTGATCTATTGGCCATTGCACTCCTAGAGTTTGTACATTTTCTTTAAGATCTAATGGCAAATATACTACTTTGCCACAAATGCCTTTTAGTATCTCAGATGGAGGCAATTTGGCTGTTTTAGGTTGAAGGCACGTAGCTCTGAATGGGTGTACTGTTTGGATTATAACGCTCTCATACAAGTTACATTGTTGGAGAGCCTGTGGAAGTGGGCATATTTCTAAGTTATTAGTGATAGCATGTGATGGCATTTGGTTATTGCCAAGCTTTGTATTGAAAATGTGAAAGCAATTGAAGGGTCAGTTATTCTTTTAGATATAAAGCTAATTGGAACAATTGGGATTCCTCAGTGTCCTCTATTTTGTGGGCCATATGTATTATTTTTGTGCTCTTTTTATAAAGGGTTCTGCAACAACAGACACATACTTGATCTGGTAATGCAGCAGATGTGTTTTGAAACTTAGCTATTTCTTTTTTGTACGTGTTTGTTAGGAGGTTGGTGTTTCTGAGGCTTTCACTAATGTTCCTTTCCAAAATATTTACTTTGGATGTGCTCTGTTTCTCGAAGGAGTTCTTTGCCGTTCCATGTAGGAGAATGTTATTTAAATTTTGGAGTTCTGGAGCAGGACGTTTTGCATAGTAATGTCTATGCACAATACTTTATATAGAGGAATGGTGTATTGCTAACATTGTGATGTGCTGGAAGGTGCTTTTGCAAGCAGTTTCTGAAATGCAGGCTAATGAATTTCCGCGCAGTCCAGTGTGGCTGTGCACTGGGCAGGAGTCTATGGTTTGTAAAGTTTTCATCCTACTTTTGTCTTTTAGTTTCACATAGTGATTGATAAATGTTCATAAAGATTTGAAGGATTGTTGCCGTACATTACATATTGAGCTGCATGTCCATTTTTACACTGGACGGTTTGTTTGGATGAAAAGAACATTTGACTGAAAGTTTGTTGGGGAAGTTTTTTCTTTAAGGGTTTCTTTTGCCATAATGGTGTCTCCTACCATTTCATACCCTTGGCCATTACTGTCTATGGCATTTTTTGTCTGTTCTTGTTTATTATCCTCCTCATTGACCTATGGTTATGTGCTATTTGTGTGAATCCATTAACCTTCACAGACGTTGGAAAAGGCATCTATATTGACATTGCACATGATTAGAAGTACTTTTGTAATTTATTGATTAATTTAGTTAGTGGTTTCGTTCCGTTCAAAATCAACATAAACAACTTTAGTAGAAATGCACTGTCAATTAGAGCTTCGAGGATTAGTCTTCTGCAGTACTTTTTGAGGGTAGATTGTGACTTTTTAGCTGTCTTTATAAGATTGTGAAGAACTCTACGGTGGAACATTTGGAATGCTTTACTGTGGCTACATTAACATTGCTAGATTTGGTGTTAAGTTCATTAGTAGGTCTGCTTTTGTTTGTACATCTTTTTTACTTTTAGTTTTTGTAAGAGGTGCCTTACTTTTTTTTAGTGGTGGCTGGCTTATTTTTGTTGAGTTAGGTTACTAGCTGTTTTATTTTAATGTTTTCTATAAATTGTTTTAAAGGTGGAGGATTATATGGCTTGCTTTCTTTCATTTTCAGAAAAGAAAACATCCGTAGGACACAATTTACAAAAATTTTTTTATTTAATTAATGCAAAAGTATTGAATAAATCAAGAACAAATCAAAAGTATTAATTCAATTCAGGAAAATGAAACCACAATTATCGCTCACATCCATACTGGGCAACATACCTCAGTACAAACAAGCATATCCATATCTGCATCCAATCTTCACAATCATACACACAAATATCTGAAATTATACAATGTCACAAGATAATTAAACATTTTGAAAGTTATATATCTCTCCTGGGTTGTTTGAGCAACCAAAGTGTGTCTAACCCGCTGATCCTCAGGGACATGTCATCCAGGTGGCTAAGACGCGTCCATCGCTTTTGATCCAGTTCTTCGGGGAGTGAGGGTGAGATGAACGATGGTGGGACGTGGTATTCCCCCTTTTCCGTACCCATGAACCATCCTATTTTCTAGGACCCTCCAACGTCCCACACCCCTTTCTACACAAGTCCCGCTAATCGGGTCATGCAAAGTCAGACACTTGACTTTAAGTGCCTACCTCTGACACCAATTAGCTCTCCCCAAACAGACAAAAGGAGGAACATAGAGAAACACTCTGAGCAAGGTGGAACATGAGTAAGAGCAGAACTTCCGGTGTGCAGGCAAACATACTGCAGAAGAGTGACGGATCGAGTGATGAGAGAAAAGGGTAGAGAATCCCAGGAGTTCCCTGCAGGAGGTTGTTGCCTCCAAAACATTGCTAAAGATATGTAGAGAAGACCAAATCCCAAACAAGAAAACTGCATTGTTTCAAGGACGGCAGCGACTCTTGCGAGGGGGAACGGCAGAGTTGGGGAGGCAAGGCCAAGCCTGTGGGATTTACCTTGACTTGTGAATTTAAACAACTGCAAAGACAAGAAAGAAATGCACACAGCCAGTGAGTTAGCAAGCGACATGAAAGACCGGTGTGTGTTTGAAGTTGAAACATTATATCGCACACTTGAAGGCTGCACACGTGTGGATGAGACGTGAAGGAAGGCAGACATGTGATGACCTTTAAATTACCAATAGCTGCCAAACCAGCGATACTGAGTAGCGGAGTGTTCCAGAGGAAGGAAATATCCCACTCGAAAGTCTCTGTGAAAGGTGAAACGTTCCTGTTATGAAGTGATAAAGTGAATGAACGATAAAAAGCAAAGTGATCAAGAGAGTACTCCCATCCTAGGTATAGGGCAAAGTAGGATTTTTCCAAACCCCAAACATTGAATAAAGGTTTTACAAATTGTACCTTTTGTGTCAGTGTCATACTTGTGATACCATGCATACTTGTGATACCATGCCTCCCTTACAGATTAACTAATGTTCGCAATCCCGTATCAAGGCATTTGGATAGGACCAACCGGTTTCAACATATTTGTCACAATTTGACAATGTCTTCTTCAGGGAACATACAGTCATTTAAAAAATATTTCATATAAAATTGTGGATCATTGACCTACATTAACCACATGCTATATATCCATTTATAACACATGGATGGACAACAATTACCACCCTTTTTAATTTATCAATATGCTCGGGAACATATGGTGAGTCCCAATAGTCCCTGAAAAAGCTACAATGCCACAAAGCCAAGCCGCGGCCCAAAGAACAACCACACAACAGCATGGGGCCGAACACAACATCCACATTTTGGTGAGCAACAACACCACTTCAGTGCAAGGGAAATTACCTAGCGTTGTTGACACCTATTGCTTGTTCATGGATGTTGGCCGGAGCATGGAATCTACTGCCACTGATTTAAACAGTGGAGAAGAACAACACTATTCACCCTTGCCAGTACACTGGCAACCGACTTGTGGTTATGTATAATGAAAGGAATCATCTTAATATATTACAGTTCCACTAACTATATCCACCACAAACTTCTTATTGATGGCATGGGTGTATTCCTAGATTGTACAGGACCCATATATACTTTCTTCAACTTTACTAAATCTGCATGCAGCAAGTTTAGTTCACATGGAGACATTACAAATCTTCAAAAACACGTTTCTGTCGGAACTAGATGGAACAAATTAGTTGACCTATTGGGTTCATATGTTTAAGGCGAAAGCTGCGGAAACACTACATTCGCCCAAGCGTTCCATAAATACAGAAGCAAGTATCTTATTTTGTTTTATTCTATTTATCTGACATTAAATCTACTTACTTCAATCTTTCTGGATTGCGTAACCTATATTGAAAAAATCATGTGGGTCCGTAACCGTTTTCCGACGCAAGCCCTTGGGACACAAATATACTCAAAGTGGATGATGTTGACACAATAGAGCACCCAATGCAATTACTTGTCATTGTGTGTTACTGATTCTACTCCAGCAATGCCAGCATCTCCTTCACGCACTCCAGTTGTGTCAATGTTATGCCCGTCTGAGCAGATCACTGTTATACAGTGCTGATAGGCTGTTCTTTTAATTCGACATGCCAAATCACTTGACCCAGGCATAACAATTTGCCTCATTGCATCTGCAAATTGGTGAAAATAGAAGAAGGATGCCTGCAACATCCATATTAGTATATCCAGAAAACAGGGGGTATGTCCAATTTCCTTTCATATTGCCATAGGGCATTGTCCCCAGACTGAAATCTCATCAGTTGAATAGAATTTTACATTTAAATTATAATCTTTAAACTTTTGGACTAAAGCAGAAGTCTGCTGTTCCATACTAGTGCAGTCATACTCAATACTTATACCGAACATTGCATGCTGATATGTGAAAGTCATACATTATGACGTATAGTAAGCTGTCCAACTCCAGATGGATTAAGGAGTTTTCATAGTTATTAATTTCAGGATAAACATGTTCTGAAGTCCCAGTGTTCCATTGAATTTAGGCCTCCTTGGAATGTTTTAAGATTACAAATCCACAACTGTTCATTAAAAGCCGATTTGTGGGCTACTTATATCATAGTCACTTCTTGAATTTGATCTACACAGAAACAGGATACATTTGTGATGTCATCTTTGATGTCCTGGACGTTGGTCTTCCCAGTCCATGGTGGTGGCGTGAGTTATGGTTGCTTAGCTTACCATAACTGGGGAATGTCAAGGGTTTTTTGGTTTTACTTGTAACCATAACTTCTCTCCAACAAAGTTTTTGTGATGTCATCTTTGATGTCATGGGTGTTAGTCTTAGCAGTGCATGGTGATGGTGGAAATTACGGTTGCTTAGCTTGCCATAACTGGTGAATTTCTGGGGTTATTCGATTTTACTTGTAACCATAACATCCTTGTAACACACTTTTCCTCTGGTTTTTAGTAGTGCAATGTAACCATAACGTCCCTCTAACAATAGTGTTTCACTGAATGTAATGTTTTTATTAGCGCAACTTAACCATAATGTCCCTTTAACAAAGTTTTTTCAGTGAATTCATAGGTTTTTATCAGCGGAACTTAACCAATAACATCCCTTTAACAAAGGTTTTTCACTGAATTTCACAGGTTTTTACCAGAATACCGTTAATTTGTGTACATGTACCATACAACATATTTCCCCCCCTTATCCAATGTGATAGCCATAGAGTCCGCTGACTGTGCAACTGTTTGCGCACGTCGGCAGCATCCACACTGCCCAAACGCCCAGGGGTTGTCTTACATTGTTGTAGCATGCAGCAAAGAAACTGAAGATGTTTAAAGAGCAACACATAAGTGTAGTATAATGAAAAACGAAGTAGGTCTTCACACACAGTGCAATTGAATAGGGTGTTCAACATAATGGAATGCACCAAGCAGAAAAATAACCTGTGCATCCAACAGTATTAACTCAGTGCTGCTTTGCATACACACTGAGAAGCAACTGTCACAGGGAAGTTCAATTTAGCAGCTCCAGAACCATATAAGAAAGTGGTAGGTGCACTATATTTCTTCCTCTAACTGTGGAGTTTGTTCTATGCACATGGCTAGTAAAAAACTATATTGTTTTTTACACAGAAATGGCAAGTACCATGGAGTGGCTTGAGGAGAATTTACCTCTTGATGAAATAAGTGATGATAGCAACTATAATGGTACACAGTGCAATTTCAGAAGTAGGACAATTAATGCACTTTGCTTCACATGTAACTGAAATATGTTTTTTACAGTACATACGGCAAAAGAACGTAATGGGCCAGAAGCACCAGCTGCTCTACAAGTGGATGGGCTCATACAGACCCAGACAGTGTGGGAAATTAACTAATGAGCTTGGGGGCAAACATGGACCAATTGAACAACAGTTTTGCCGACTTAAAAGTATTTGTAGAAAGGCATATAATGGGAAAAGTACCACTGCCCCACTTGTACCTGTACCCCATCCCCTGTCTGAGCCAACCATCCCCACAAATTCCTCTTTAGTCAGAGACGCTATGATGAGCTCTCTATCCCTTCCTCCCCTGATAACCAGCCTCTGCAAAACCCCAAATCCTCAGTGTATGTTTCCCATTCCGCTACCTCTTCCCTTTCGTAATTGAATGTTTTTATCTGTCTTAATACATTTCTATCTGTTTACTGTTGCTGTGTGTGTGTGTTTTTTTTAAACAAGCCCCGTTAGGAGTCCGCAGAGTGTGCGACTGTCTGGGCTGTCTGTAATCAAAATGGAGGTGTCCTTTGGACACCTCGTCTGTCTGGGATGTCTGCAATCAAGATGGAGGTGTCCTGTGGACACTGCGCCTGTCTGGAGATGTCCGCAAAGTCATGGGATACCTTTATATGATTCGGGGACCCACACCCTGTCCTGCGGATACTTGGGCGCATGCGCATCTAATCCCCTTTGCCCTCCGAACACTGCACCTGTCTGCAAGGTCTGTAAAGTTGGGCCGTACCTTTAATTAGTTTGGGGATCCTGCCCCTGTCCTACGGACACCTGGGTGCATGCGCATTTGATCCCCTGTGCCCTCTGAACACTGCACCTGTCCGCAAGGTCCTCTGCACGTGTTGCACTTTTAATTACTTTGGGGATCCCGCCTCTGTCCTATGGACACCTAGGTGCATGCGCACACGCATCCCACGCAATACGTGTCATACAGATAGCCGGCCCATCTGTGATCGTTCGCAACCTCACTATGTGACCGCACCCATGCTGAGCATCAGTCCTTATTCTCAAACACTGTCTGGGCCCCCCAGATACCTAAACAATTTTTTTTTGAGCAATCCAAGGTGTTTTACAGTGCAACTTCACCCTTGCAGAGGTCCTACACCATGCCCCCGGTGATCTAAAGACTTTTTGCAACATTTTGAGCCCATCCTGGGGTTTAAAGTGTCAGTGGAGCATGCAACCGTTCGGAGACTGCTTCCCAGCCCCTCTATAAAAGGCAACACCCGAGTGCTGCTCGTCATTCTGTTTTTGGATACCCAAGACAGAGCACTTGACTGTGATTGGAATTGCTGTTGCTGGTTTGCTACTGTTGGAGATTATAGCATACATGGCTGCTGCTGCTCCTGCCTCTTCAGCACAACCACCACCACCACCACCACCATCTTCTGGAGGGCCTGGTGAGTAGAACAGGTGTGGTAATGTAAAGGGGGATCAAGAAGAGGAAGATGATGAGGTAGTGGAAGTCCCCACTAACAGCTGCCAATGTGAGTCTTGGGTGTGGAGGCTCGTTACCACCGTTGGGGGTACCCAATGCATTTGCGGCCAAGGTTCACTGCACTGAGTACTCAGTCATGGCAAGCCTGGGCTGTACAGCTATGGGACCACCTCCATGCAGCGACACCTGAGGTCGAACCACAAGGCAGCAGTTCGGAGGGTTGTCCCCTTTGAACAGGGTAGCAGGTTGAGTTCCTCGACAGCATCCTCTGCATCTGCTCCTGTGGTGCAGAGGATCCCTGGACTGGCCTCGCAAGCCATACGCACTGCAACAGACCCTTACCTTTCAAGGGTCACTGTACTGTTTATGTACTACGACACGGTACTCTGCAGTTGGGAGGAACTCTGGAGTGCATTCAAGGCTATGGTCCGGGAGCTCGAGGGACACTGCCCCCTACCTCCATGAGCCCCCCCAACAACTTCCTCTCTCCACCTGCCCCTTCATCCCTGTGGTTGGTGCTCCTTCCCTTTCTTTTGTGTCATGTTAATAAACACCCCAAAAAATATAAAACAACAAAACCAAAAGCCACCTTTCACAGTTCAAAAATAGAAAAACCGGAAAAATGGTGTAGGACCCTGCGCAGTCCAACGAAATCCACAGACAGCGCGGTAGTCTCCGGACTATTAGAACAATGTAGGGGGTGGCACCATCAAAAACATTGCTCTCTTTTCCGGGAAAAAGTGGTGGCTCTGAAAAGAGCCTTTTTGTGTCATTTGCTTTTGGAAGGTTTGAAGTGCCCAACACCTACTGCAAAAATGCTTGCTATATTTGCAAAAAGGGCTGAAAAGCGTTTTTGATATTTTGCAAAAAAAGCTAATTGCCTGCATCAGTAAGATGGACTCCATCGCTGCGAAAAATGTTGGTGCTACGAAATGTAATGTTTTCATTGTGGAAGGAGGACATGCCAACATTGCTCAAAAATGCACAAAAAGCCTTGTTGAAGTTTTGCCTCGCTTTCTCAATTTACGGTCCAAATGAAGAAGAGCGCAGCCACATCTGTCTCTGGGAAATGCGAGAAAAAATGTACTCATGAATTTGAAAACATGTCTATGACTTTCCCAACTGCCTCCTTCCTCACAAACTTCAGTGAGATTCCAGTAACATGGCCTAAACTGTTCGCTGCACAATAAACAATAAGGTTGGATGATGGCGCGTCACCAAAGTGGCACAAAAGGAACCAAGTCCACCCACTGCATGCCATGCACTCCATACCATTGCACATCCACATTATTAAATCCAAGATGTGCAGCCACTCAACAGTGCTCTGCATACACCTGCAACCAATGTATCCATGAGTCCCCCAAAATCCAGACACTATGCCTCCTAAAAGAGAGAGCCATAGCCATCAGCACTCCTCTCAGCAAACATACCCTCTGTCCTTGTACACCACACCCAGGGAACCTTATTGGCCAATCCCCTGGCCTCCACAGTCCCATTTCCATGTCTGCCATCCTGAAAAGCCCCGGATGTGGCACGTGGGATCAGCAAACTACCATGGTATCTGCAGATAAATTGGCCAATTCAAGGGGGTAGAGAAATTTAACTCAGGGTAGGAGATTTGCTCTTCAGTGATTATACCCCCGGGTCTGGTGTGCATTATAAATGAATAACCAAACAAACAGTGATGGCTCTGAAAAGAGCCTTTTTTAAGGTGCTAGTAAAGAAAAACCTTTTTTTGTCCTTTTCTCTTCTTTTCTTCTGTACAGTCTTACATGAATCACTTCAAAGCATTCATTAGATTGTAAAAGAAAATGGCACTTCCAATGGTGGACAAAGAAATGCCATCTGCAGCGAAAAAGTTCACACTAAGAGAGTTAATGTTCTCATTGTGGACAGTGAACATCCCAACACTGTGCAAAAATCCAGACATGCTCTGTTTACAAGACACCTTCTGGCATCGTGCTGAGGACAAAGTACATTGGAATTGTTCCATACTGCTCTAGGTGGTATCTGTGAGAAAAAACCCTTTGAACTGGCAAAAAGCAGCATCAGGGCCTTCACATCAAGTCCTTCAGTTCACCAAGCAAACTTGGAGCAGTGATGTAACCCAAATGCAGTGGTCCACAATGCCCCACTAGAAAATCAGGAATCCTGAAAGTGGCCATAACTCTGCAAAGACCAAGCACTCCTGGACTGCACAGCCTCCACTCCTTCAAAACCAAGATTGCCAGAAATGCCTCTTCCCTCTGCATACCTCTCCAGATTATTTACAAATAATTCTCCAACAATCAATACCCTGACTTTCTGCATCTCTGACATCTTCACTGCGCACAGGAATGCAAAACAGTATTACCCTCTCTTCCTATGAAGGACAACCTGAACACCTGATTGGCTAATCCCCACAGTCCCATTTCTATTCCAGGTATGCTGCGAAGCCCCGGATGTGGCACGCCCTGTCCACTGACTACCACGCTGTCCATGGACCCCGTAGCACTGGCGTAGCCATTCTTCCCTTTCCACTTCACTCTTTGCAGCACTCCATCATTGGCTACTGTTAAGCAGGCACACAATCATCCAACAATCACGTTCAAGAACTCTACATCTAACACTGTCATCACAGTACAGCACTTTAGATGTACTGTTTAACACTCAGAGTACAGGTCTTCTGTAAATGCAAAAAGTACTGTAAAACTCCAGATTCATCCACATCTGCAGTCATCAACACAAACTACAGGTATCCATATATTGTGTAGAGTACATTTGCATATCGTTTACAAATGCATGTGAACAGGGTGCCTGCCACTTACCCTGCATAACCTACTCAATAAGCATATTGTCATTTGCCCCATTTCCTGTCATCAAGTGGCAGTTACTTACAATGCTGTGTGCTTTCAAAGTTTTCTTTCAAAGCCCGCTTGCATAACGGTTTGTCATGGTTACTGGTCAGAAACCCCAGTTCACATCCCCTAAAGGGTCCAGTTGGACCCAGTCCTGGCGCCTTTGGTGCCAGGCTCATAAGAAAGTGTGCTCTGCACACTTTTTCCCTAGGGCTCGTGTCATTCCATCTCACATCAGTCAACCACGTGCATCTGGGCCGGGTGTGGCCATAGGAATCAATGAAGCTGCACGTGCTCCATCATTTGGGAGTGGCAGGGTAGAACCATCTAGCAGAGCAAGGGGGCATGGCCGGGGCCAAGCTATTTAAGCCTGCCCCGCCCGGAGGCATAGGCTTCGCGTTGTTCTGCCTAAGCAGCGTAATGCTCACCGCCGCCTGAGAAGCATCTTACCTGTTTTCCAGTGCAACCATCTCAGAGAAGCCTCTTACCTGTTTTCCAGCAAACCATCTCGGAGGAACATCTTACCAGTCGTCCAGCGAAACCATCGCAGGGAAGCATGTTACCTGTTGTCCAGCGAAACCATCATGGAGAAGCATCTTACCTGCAGAGCCAGACAAACCATCGTGGAGGTGCTACATACTCATTTTCTCCATCAGAACCAGCTGAATCTTTGTTGAAGCGTCTCTTACCTGCTCGCAGTGACTCGATCCGCGATCATCCAGGGCCTACTTACCTGGCTCGTGGAATACAACCACCGACTGCACGCCTTACCTGACCTTTAGCTCGGACACCAACTCTGAAGTACTACACGGCCAGCTTCATTGCGGTCGCAGGCATCCTTGAACTGCCGCCAGGTCTGTGCACCGCAACTCTTCTCCAAGTGCCGCCAGACTGCACCTGCAGGAGGAAAGAACGAATAAGGTTAGAAACCTAATAGAGACATTCACTAAGGTTGCGCTCCATCGCATCTAGCGCTTACCTTGGGATCCCAACTAGGTATCTTCTTGGGAACACTTTGAAGACCTCCACCGGCGCCATGGCTCCGCTAGGCTGCCATCACCTATAAGGGAGAAAGAGACATTATTAAGTGTACAAACTTAAATCATATGAAAGGCATTAATAATTATATGAACAATAATCATCATAAAGACTCCTACCTTCAAAGTGGTTCGGTCCCAGCCGGCCTGGGCCACCACACCTACGGACCAGTGACGCAACTGGGTATTCTTGAAGCGCCCCTGCTGATGAGAAGCAGGACGGAGAGCTTGCCCTAACTATATATCAGGTGAGCCTATTTGGTAAATGCTTACTTACCTCATTTGGCACAAAAGGTCCGAGGGGAGTAACAATACCTCCACACCCTTCTCATTGCCTCTCCTATTTCCGCAGGGGCAGTACCAGCATCCAGAACTGTATACTTGGCAGCAGCTGGGGCTGTGAACCGATCCCAGGGAGCCGAATCCAGGGAGGGCTCCAACCATGACCCAACGTCCCCGCAGAGACGAGATGAGCGTTTCTTAGCAGCTCTCTGTGATTCTTTTGTAAAAAAAAAAATGCACATTGGGAACATTTGCACAGCAGCTGCAATTGCCAGATCCTATCTGAAACATGCATGCTTGTCCATGTCATCCATTCTAATGAACTGTTATTTTCTTCTTTCCTTCTGTTTTTTTACGACCACTTCTCCCACTAACCTACCTGCTGTAAAATGCCCAGAATGCACACAGAAAACGAAAACTGCACATATGTTACTAAAGCATGGCAAGTACATAGATTGCACAATTAACAAAATGCACTGTGTTTACAACTACTCATTTCAGCACCATTTGAAGGAAAGCAAACAAATGCATGTGTGCAGTGCTATCTGGAAATTGTGATAAATAAATGAAAGCAACAAGAAAGGATTTCTGCAACATACTGCAATGGCCCTCATGTAGCAAGCATTTATGTGTGGGAAAGTTAATAACATTCCTTACACTCACACTCTTCTTTCTAATCTGTACATCTTTCTGGGCGTCTACCTTTTTCTCACCCTACTAGGACTTGCACTACTACATATCAAATGCAAGTAGTGCAACAACGACTCACACACTTGAAAATTGCAGCCCCTTAGGACATACTTATCACTGCACCACTGTCCCTATACCAACTATGCTGATGATCCCAAGTCTCCATTCCTATGCCATGCTGTTCAATTGTACACACATACTAACATTTGCCAACAGGTGACTTTCCAGGCCAACATGGCCTGTAATGTCCTAGTCAGACTGGGAAGCCTGATGCCAAACAAGTGTTAGGAATGTAGTACCAACCTATCTGGACTGACAGCAGTTTTACAACCATATTTGTATTCACATGCAAGGTTACTAACTCTGCCTCCCAACGAATCCTCCTACAATGTGTAATATGTTCTACTAGTGTAATTATTGTGCGAAACCATCGCAGGGAAGCATGTTACTTGTTGTCCAGCGAAACCATCATGGAGAACCATCTTACCTGCAGAGCCAAGGTCTGTAAAGTTGGGCCGTACCTTTAATTAGTTTGGGGATCCTGCCCCTGTCCTACGGACAGCTGGGTGCATGCACATTTGATCCCCTGTGCCCTCTGAACACTGCACTTGTCCGCAAGGTCCTCTGCACGTGTTGCACTTTTAATTAGTTTGGGGATCCCGCCTCTGTCCTATGGCCACCTAGGTGCATGCGCATACGCATCCCACGCAATACGTGTCCTACAGATAGCCGGCCCATCTGTGATCGTTCGCAACCTCACTATGTGACCGCACCCATGCTGAGCATCAGTCCTTATTCTCAAACACTGTCTGGGCCCCCCAGATACCTAAACAATGTTTTTTTGAGCAATCCAAGGTGTTTTACAGTGCAACTTCACCCTTGCAGAGGTCCTACACCATGCCCCCGGTGATCTAAAGACTTTTTGCAACATTTTGAGCCCATCCTGGGGTTTAAAGTGTCAGTGGAGCATGCAACCGTTCGGAGAGTGCTTCCCAGCCCCTCTATAAAAGGCAACACCCGAGTGCTGCTCGTCATTCTGTTTTTGGATACCCAAGACAGAGCACTTGACTGTGATTGGAATTGCTGTTGCTGGTTTGCTACTGTTGGAGATTATAGCATACATGGCTGCTGCTGCTCCTGCCTCTTCAGCACAACCACCACCACCACCACCACCATATTCTGGAGGGCCTGGTGAGTAGAACAGGTGTGGTAATGTAAAGGAGGATCAAGAAGAGGAAGATGATGAGGTAGTGGAAGTCCCCACTAACAGCTGCCAATGTGAGTCTTGGGTGTGGAGGCTCGTTACCACCGTTGGGGGTACCGAATGCATTTTCGGCCAAGGTTCACTGCACTGAGTACTCAGTCATGGCAAGCCTGGGCTGTACAGCTATGGGACCGCCTCCATGCAGCGACACCTGAGGTCGAACCACAAGGCAGCAGTTCGGAGGGTTGTCCCCTTTGAACAGGGTAGCAGGTTGAGTTCCTCGACAGCATCCTCTGCATCTGCTCCTGTGGTGCAGAGGATCCCTGGACTGGCCTCGCAAGCCATACGCACTGCAACAGACCCTTACCTTTCAAGGGTCACTGTACTGTTTATGTACTACGACACGGTACTCTGCAGTTGGGAGGAACTCTGGAGTGCATTCAAGGCTATGGTCCGGGAGCTCGAGGGACACTGCCCCCTACCTCCATGAGCCCCCCCAACAACTTCCTCTCTCCACCTGCCCCTTCATCCCTGTGGTTGGTGCTCCTTCCCTTTCTTTTGTGTCATGTTAATAAACACCCCAAAAAATATAAAACAACAAAACCAAAAGCCACCTTTCACAGTTCAAAAATAGAAAAACCGGAAAAATGGTGTAGGACCCTGCGCAGTCCAACGAAATCCACAGACAGCGCGGTAGTCTCCGGACTATTAGAACAATGTAGGGGGTGGCACCATCAAAAACATTGCTCTCATTTCCGGGAAAAAGTGGTGGCTCTGAAAAGAGCCTTTTTGTGTCATTTGCTTTTGGAAGGTTTGAAGTGCCCAACACCTACTGCAAAAATGCTTGCTATATTTGCAAAAAGGGCTGAAAAGCGTTTTTGATATTTTGCAAAAAAAGCTAATTGCCTGCATCAGTAAGATGGACTCCATCTCTGCGAAAAATGTTGGTGCTACGAAATGTAATGTTTTCATTGTGGAAGGAGGACATGCCAACATTGCTCAAAAATGCACAAAAAGCCTTGTTGAAGTTTTGCCTCGCTTTCTCAATTTACGGACCAAATGAAGAAGAGCGCAGCCACATCTGTCTCTGGGAAATGCGAGAAAAAATGTACTCATGAATTTGAAAACATGTCTATGACTTTCCCAACTTCCTCCTTCCTCACAAACTTCAGTGAGATTCCAGTAACATGGCCTAAACTGTTCGGTGCACAATAAACAATAAGGTTGGATGATGGCGCGTCACCAAAGTGGCACAAAAGGAACCAAGTCCACCCACTGCATGCCATGCACTCCATACCATTGCACATCCACATTATTAAATCCAAGATGTGCAGCCACTCAACAGTGCTCTGCATACACCTGCAACCAATGTATCCATGAGTCCCCCAAAATCCAGACACTATGCCTCCTAAAAGAGAGAGCCATAGCGATCAGCACTCCTCTCAGCAAACATACCCTCTGTCCTTGTACACCACACCCAGGGAACCTTATTGGCCAATCCCCTGGCCTCCACAGTCCCATTTCCATGTCTGCCATCCTGAAAAGCCCCGGATGTGGCACGTGGGATCAGCAAACTACCATGGTATCTGCAGATAAATTGGCCAATTCAAGGGGGTAGAGAAATTTAACTCAGGGTAGGAGATTTGCTCTTCAGTGATTATACCCCCGGGTCTGGTGTGCATTATAAATGAATAACCAAACAAACAGTGATGGCTCTGAAAAGAGCCTTTTTTAAGGTGCTAGTAAAGAAAAACCTTTTTTTGTCCTTTTCTCTTCTTTTCTTCTGTACAGTCTTACATGAATCACTTCAAAGCATTCATTAGATTGTAAAAGAAAATGGCACTTCCAATGGTGGACAAAGAAATGCCATCTGCAGCGAAAAAGTTCACACTAAGAGAGTTAATGTTCTCATTGTGGAAGTGAACATCCCAACACTGTGCAAAAATCCAGACATGCTCTGTTTACAAGACACCTTCTGGCATCGTGCTGAGGACAAAGTACATTGGAATTGTTCCATACTGCTCTAGGTGGTATCTGTGAGAAAAAACCCTTTGAACTGGCAAAAAGCAGCATCAGGGCCTTCACATCAAGTCCTTCAGTTCACCAAGCAAACTTGGAGCACTGATGTAACCCAAATGCAGTGGTCCACAATGCCCCACTAGAAAATCAGGAATCCTGAAAGTGGCCATAACTCTGCAAAGACCAAGCACTCCTGGACTGCACAGCCTCCACTCCTTCAAAACCAAGATTGCCAGAAATGCCTCTTCCCTCTGCATACCTCTCCAGATTATTTACAAATAATTCTCCAACAATCAATACCCTGACTTTCTGCATCTCTGACATCTTCACTGCGCACAGGAATGCAAAACAGTATTACCCTCTCTTCCTATGAAGGAGAACCTGAACACCTGATTGGCTAATCCCCACAGTCCCATTTCTATTCCAGGTATGCTGAGAAGCCCCGGATGTGGCACGCCCTGTCCACTGACTACCACGCTGTCCATGGACCCCGTAGCACTGGCGTAGCCATTCTTCCCTTTCCACTTCACTCTTTGCAGCACTCCATCATTGGCTACTGTTAAGCAGGCACACAATCATCCAACAATCACGTTCAAGAACTCTACATCTAACACTGTCATCACAGTACAGCACTTTAGATGTACTGTTTAACACTCAGAGTACAGGTCTTCTGTAAATGCAAAAAGTACTGTAAAACTCCAGATTCATCCACATCTGCAGTCATCAACACAAACTACAGGTATCCATATATTGTGTAGAGTACATTTGCATATCGTTTACAAATGCATGTGAACAGGGTGCCTGCCACTTACCCTGCATAACCTACTCAATAAGCATACTGTCATTTGCCCCATTTCCTGTCATCAAGTGGCAGTTACTTACAATGCTGTGTGCTTTCAAAGTTTTCTTTCAAAGCCCGCTTGCATAACAGTTTGTCATGGTTACTGGTCAGAAACCCCAGTTCACATCCCCTAAAGGGTCCAGTTGGACCCAGTCCTGGCGCCTTTGGTGCCAGGCTCATAAGAAAGTGTGCTCTGCACACTTTTTCCCTAGTACTTGTGTCATTCCATCTCACATCAGTCAACCGCGTGCATCTGGGCCGGGTGTGGCCATAGGAATCAATGAAGCTGCACGTGCTCCATCATTTGGGAGTGGCAGGGTAGAACCATCTAGCAGAGCAAGGGGGCATGGCCGGGGCCAAGCTATTTAAGCCTGCCCCGCCCGGAGGCATAGGCTTCGCGTTGTTCTGCCTAAGCAGCGTAATGCTCACCGCCGCCTGAGAAGCATCTTACCTGTTTTCCAGTGCAACCATCTCAGAGAAGCCTCTTACCTGTTTTCCAGCAAACCATCTCGGAGGAACATCTTACCAGTCGTCCAGCGAAACCATCGCAGGGAAGCATGTTACCTGTTGTCCAGCGAAACCATCATGGAGAAGCATCTTACCTGCAGAGCCATACAAACCATCGTGGAGGTGCTACATACTCATTTTCTCCATCAGAACCAGCTGAATCTTTGTTGAAGCGTCTCTTACCTGCTCGCAGTGACTCGATCCGCGATCATCCAGGGCCTACTTACCTGGCTTGTGGAATACAACCACCGACTGCACGCCTTACCTGACCTTTAGCTCGGACACCAACTCTGAAGTACTACACGGCCAGCTTCATTGCGGTCGCAGGCATCCTTGAACTGCCGCCAGGTCTGCGCACCGCAACTCTTCTCCAAGTGCCGCCAGACTGCACCTGCAGGAGGAAAGAACGAATAAGGTTAGAAACCTAATAGAGACATTCACTAAGGTTGCGCTCCATCGCATCTAGCGCTTACCTTGGGATCCCAACTAGGTATCTTCTTGGGAACACTTTGAAGACCTCCACCGGCGCCATGGCTCCGCTAGGCTGCCATCACCTATAAGGGAGAAAGAGACATTATTAAGTGTACAAACTTAAATCATATGAAAGGCATTAATAATTATATGAACAATAATCATCATAAAGACTCCTACCTTCAAAGTGGTTCGGTCCCAGCCGGCCTGGGCCACCACATCTACGGACCAGTGACGCAACTGGGTCTTCTTGAAGCGCCCCTGCTGATGAGAAGCAGGATGGAGAGCTTGCCCTAACTATATATCAGGTGAGCCTATTTGGTAAATGCTTACTTACCTCATTTGGCACAAAAGGTCCGAGGGGAGTAACAATACCTCCACACCCTTCTCATTGCCTCTCCTATTTCCGCAGGGGCAGTACCAGCATCCAGAACTGTATACTTGGCAGCAGCTGGGGCTGTGAACCGATCCCAGGGAGCCGAATCCAGGGAGGGCTCCAACCATGACCCAACGTCCCCGCAGAGACGAGATGAGCGTTTCTTAGCAGCTCTCTGTGATTCTTTTGTAAAAAAAAAATGCACATTGGGAACATTTGCACAGCAGCTGCAATTGCCAGATCCTATCTGAAACATGCATGCTTGTCCATGTCATCCATTCTAATGAACTGTTATTTTCTTCTTTCCTTCTGTTTTTTTACGACCACTTCTCCCACTAACATACCTGCTGTAAAATGCCCAGAATGCACACAGAAAACGAAAACTGCACATATGTTACTAAAGCAAGGCAAGTACATAGATTGCACAATTAACAAAATGCACTGTGTTTACAACTACTCATTTCAGCACCATTTGAAGGAAAGCAAACAAATGCATGTGAGCAGTGCTATCTGGAAATTGTGATAAATAAATGAAAGCAACAAGAAAGGATTTCTGCAACATACTGCAATGGCCCTCATGTAGCAAGCATTTATGTGTGGGAAAGTTAATAACATTCCTTACACTCACACTCTTCTTTCTAATCTGTACATCTTTCTGGGCGTCTACCCTTTTCTCACCCTACTAGGACTTGCACTACTACATATCAAATGCAAGTAGTGCAACAAAGACTCACACACTTGAAAAATTACAGCCCCTTAGGACATACTTATCACTGCACCACTGTCCCTATACCAACTATGCTGATGATCCCAAGTCTCCATTCCTATGCCATGCTGTTCAATTGTACACACATACTAACATTTGCCAACACGTGACTTTCCAGGCCAACATGGCCTGTAATGTCCTAGTCAGACTGGGAAGCCTGATGCCAAACAAGTGTTGGGAATGTAGTACCAACCTATCTGGACCGACAGCAGTGTTACAACCATATTTGTATTCACATGCAAGGTTACTAACTCTGCCTCCCAACGAATCCTCCTACAATGTGTAATATGTTCTACTAGTGTAATTATTGTGCGAAACCATCGCAGGGAAGCATGTTACTTGTTGTCCAGCAAAACCATCATGGAGAACCATCTTACCTGCAGAGCCAGACAAACCATCGCAGAGGTGCTACATACTCATTTTCTCCATCAGAACCAGCTGAATCTTCGTTGAAGCGTCTCTTACCTGCTCGCAGTGACTCGATCCGCGATCATCCAGGGCGTACTTACCTGGCTCGTGGAATACAACCACCGACTGCACGCCTTACCTGACCTTCAGCTCGGACACCAACTCTGAAGTACTACACGGTGAGCTTCATTGCGGTCGCAGGCATCCTTGAACCGCCGCCAGGTCTGCGCACCGCAACTCTTCTCCAAGTGCCGCCAGACTGCACCTGCAGGAGGAAAGAACGAATAAGGTTAGAAACCTAATAGAGACATTGGCTAAGGTTGCGCTCCATCGCATCTAGCGCTTACCTTGGAATCCTAACTAGGTATCTTCTTGGGAACACTTTGAAGACCTCCACCGGCGCCATGCTCCGCTAGGCTGCCATCACCTGTAAGGGAGAAAGAGACATTATTAAGTGTACAAACTTAAATCATATGAAAGACATTAATACTTATATGAACAATAATCATCATAAAGACTCCTACCTTCAAAGTAGTTCGGTCACAGCCGGCCAGGGCACCACATCTACGGACCAGTGACGCAACTGGGTCTTCTTGAAGCGCCCCTGCTGATAAAAAGCAGGACGGAGAGCTTGCCCTAACTATATATCAGGTGAGCCTATTTGGTAAATGCTTACTTACCTCATTTGGCACAAAAGGTCCGAGGGGATTCACAATACCTCCACACCCTTCTCATTGCCTCTCCTATTTCCGCAGGGGCAGTACCAGCATCCAGAACAGTATACTTGGCAGCAGCTGGGGCTGTGAACCGATCCCAGGGAGCCGAATCCAGGGAGGGCTCCAACCATGACCCAACGTCCCCGCAGAGACCAGGTGAGCGTTTCTTAGCAGCTCTCTGTGATTCTTTTGTAAAAAAAAATAAAAAGCACATTGGGAACATTTGCACAGCAGCTGCAATTGCCAGATCCTATCTGAAAAATGCATGCTTGTCCATGTCATCCATTCTAATGAACTGTTATTTTCTTCTTTCCTTCTGTTTTTTTACAACCACTTCTCCCACTAACATACCTGCTGTAAAATGCCCAGAATGCACACAGAAAACGAAAACTGCACATATGTTACTAAAGCATGGCAAGTACATAGATTGCACAATTAACAAAATGCACTGTGTTTACAACTACTCATTTCAGCACCATTTGAAGGAAAGCAAACAAATGCATGTGTGCAGTGCTATCTGTAAATTGTGATAAATAAATGAAAGCAACAAGAAAGGATTTCTGCAACATACTGCAATGGCCCTCATGTAGCAAGCATTTATGTGTGGGAAAGTTAATAACATTCCTTACACTCACACTCTTCTTTCTAATCTGTACATCTTTCTGGGCGTCTACCTTTTTCTCACCCTACTAGGACTTGCACTACTACATATCAAATGCAAGTAGTGCAACAACGACTCACACACTTGAAAAATTGCAGCCCCTTAGGACATATCACTGCACCACTGTCCCTATACCAACTATGCTGATGATCCCAAGTCTCCATTCCTATGCCGTGCTGTTCAATTGTACACACATACTAACATTTGCCAACACGTGACTTTCCGGCCAACATGGCCTGTAATGTCCTAGTCAGACTGCGAAGCCTGCTGCCAAACAAGTGTTAGGAATGTAGTACCAACCTATCTGGACCGACAGCAGTGTTACAACCATATTTGTATTCACATGCAAGGTTACTAACTCTGCCTCCCAACAAATCCTCCTACAATGTGTAATATGTTCTACTAGTGTAATTATTGTGCCATTAACACACATACCTACTAACTGCCTTCTTTCACAGTTGCAGTGAAGAACAGCGTCCTGAAACACACAGATGTCTGAACTGGAAGATAAAACCCAGAAGAGACCTACTCTTCAAATTCAACAAAGTAAGTGGAGTACGTTAGTAATATTCTTCCTGTTACTCAGACAGTGCAGCGTTGCTGTGTTGTATCCTACCAAAGTCTCTGCAATCAAACAGCATTTTCTTCACTCTTACTCATTACACCTCAGCAGGTCCACTCTTTGTATTCTCATGTGAACACCAGTCTCATAACACCCACTAGTTTTGTGAAAACATTGTAATGTCCTTACTTATTCATGCACAGTACACGGCCATACACACTGAAGGAAACCTTTCACACATCAACACACACATATATCAGTACAACCTTACCAATCAGAAATAATAGCCCATCGCACAATCACACACCCCTCTACGTATGCCTACCCTGATATTCATACTCTCATACACAGTGTAGGCAAATACATTGCACACCTTTCAAACCCACACTGTCCTTTTTTCTCCAACAGACAAAAGATAATGCCTACCAAAAAGCAACTCTGTAGAAAACAATGCAAAAATAGAGCAGACCAAACTAAAAGCATGCAACATAGTCATATGCCTCTAGCAGAGTTTGTACGAAATGCTCAAACAAAACAGCTAGTACAGTTAGTGAGCAAAACTGAATCAGCTAGTAGGAAAAAAAGCATGGCCCCTCTTCCAAAATATAAAACTACAAAGAAATCTATTAAGAAGATTACAACTACCAGTAGGGCTAGCACTGCACCTACCAATGTTAACGTAGTCACAGGTAAGTATTTCCCAAAAATGTATTTTCCACAATAGAGTCCTTCAGAACCTTATAAAAACAGAAATCATGCTCAACCCTTACAAATTACTGTAAAAAACTGATCCTGGAAGCTCGCAGACAGTGCAATGCTCCTCAAAAAGAAATTGTTTAGATTAATTTTAAACAGAATGAAACCACTAACTCAATTAATTAGTAAACTATAAGAAGTACTTCACAACATGTGCAATACCAACATAGATACCTTTGCAGACTTCTGTGCATGTGAGTGGATTTACACAACCAGCACATAGCCATATTTCAATGAAAAGGCATATTATTATTATTATTATTATTATTATTATTATTACCTGAACTTGTAGAGCGCACGGTCGCCCGGGGGCATCATGGCGCTGGTGAGCAAGCTATCAAACAAGAGGAACAGTAATAGTCAGAGAGTTAGAATAGAGTAGTTTTGAGGGCTTTCCTAAAAGCCAAATGGTTGGAGATAGACTTGAGTGGCAGTGGGAGGGTGTTCCACAGCCTTGCCGCAGCAATGGAAAAGGCTCTGCCACCGAGTCTTTCCCGGTTATACTTAGGGACCACCAAAAGATTGGTGTTCAGGGAACGAAGGTTGCGTTCTGGGATATACCGAACAAATTTGGTTTGAAGAAACTCAGCACCTAGGCCCTGGATAGCTCGATGGACAATACACAGTGACTTGAACTTAACTCGCTGGGCCACTGGGAGCCAGTGGAGTTGGCGAAGCACTGGCGAGATATGGGCTCCATAGGGGGAACCTGTGGCCAGTCTAGCTGCCAGGTTCTGTATACGTTGGAGGCGTTGGAGAAGGCCCGTCGGCTGAGCGAGGTATAAGGAATTGCAATAGTCCAGCCGTGAGAGGACTAATGCAGCTACCACAGGAGGACGCATAGCCTCTGGGATCATAGGGAGGACCTTCTTAAGTACCCTAATCTGGTGATGGGCGGATTGACAGACCGATTGACAGACCGTATACAAACATGAGCAGAGAAACCCAATTTCCATACATAGCAGTGGCTGAGGGTATGAAATGGTAGGAAACACAATTATGGCAGAATAAATGCACATTGAAAGAATATCCCCAACAAACTTACAATCAACTCTCCATTCCACCGAACCAATCCGCCCCGTCTACAAATGGCCCTGCACCTCATTTTGTAACGTACAAAAACAATCCTTCAAATCTTTACAGCATTTCCTCAATCACTATGTAAAAGTGAAAGACGAAATGAAAATGAAAATGTTGCAAACCATGGAATTCTGTCCAGTGCTCAAATACACCAGACTGTGAGGACATTCATTAGCCTGCATTTCCGGGGCTGATTGCAGAAGCACCTTCCACCAATTCAAAATGTTAGCACACACCATTCCACTATACGCAATATCATCCAGAGACTGTACTATGCAAACTGTCCTGCTTTAGAACGGGAGAATTTAACCCTATTAGTGCCCATTGGAAAACACTCAATGCCATGTTGTTTTCTCTGATTTCTAGCTGTTTCCTCTCAAACTGCTGTAGCGTACTAGAAATCCATAATGGTGTAGGATAACCATAAATTTTTTGTTTCAGTACATGTTTCTCTATAAAATGAGCCAACAAGTACACCTTTGTGTCACTCCCTGAGGTCACATGACATAATTCAAAATGGTGGACACATATCACTGTAAAGAGTATGGGCCTCATTACACGGAAGGTGGTAAGGGTTAACGATCACCGGTAATGCTACCGGTGACCGTTAACCCTTACCGCCTTATTACGAGGTCCCTTTGCGGGTTGGTACTTTAACGCCTGCTTTTAGCAGGCGTTAAAAAACGAACCCGCAAAGGGACCTTGGTGCTAATTACGGTACCGCAATTTGCGGTACCGTAATTAGCGTCTTCCCCATTCCCATTATGCCCTATGGGGGCAAAAATGGGAATGGGGAAGGGCCTTGGTGAATGGAGAATTACCGCCCCCGCTCACCTTGGAGTAGGGCGGTAATTCCGCCATCCACCAAGGCGGACACGTTAAAATACCGGCGGCAACCATGGTGCTGATAGCACCATGGTTACTGCCTACCTTGTAATGAGGCCCTATATCTCACTGACCACAAAGGCAGAACTTTCAGAAAAGATTTTTTTTCAGTAGGTAGATGGCCAAATTTCAAGCATATTATGTTTGCTGCTCAGACAAAAATCAGAATGTCCATGTTTTAATTTATTTATTTATTTTGGGGGCAAATAGTAAGTGCTTCCTATGAGTGTCATATGTAAACTTTTTTCCAAACACAAATATTATAAAAAAAAGTAAAAGGAAAATAACAATAATTTAGAAGCATCATTAGAGAAAGCAGGTTTTACTTAGTGGCAATATGATGCAAAGCAAAAATAAATATTCTCAGTGGTTCTGGTTAGTCTTACATACATTTCAAAATGGCTGACATTGTTTTTTTCCTCTGCTGTTTTTCATGCAAGAATCTCTATTTCAGAACAGGAATTCAATAAAGGCTATTACATGTTTTCTTCTGCTACGAATGTTTAGTCATCAGACAATTTTCAGATGTGCTATCTCTGTATGTGAGCCAATGGGGAACATGACATGGTCCTTGTATCTGACCGTTGACATTAAAATGCACTACATGAAATGTTTTTGGCACCATATCTTTGTAACCCTAGATCTGTTTGTCCTGATTGGCGTGTCTTTTGTTAAGTTAAATTAAGTTAATGACATGCTCTCCGTAATCCATTAGTCTAATAGATTGAGAGGTTATGACATTTGACCTCAAAGAGCATTTCTGTTAATTGTTGTACAACTGTAGCACCGATTTTGACAAGTGAGGTGTCTCCTCGAAATACCTTATTTGTGTTTTTCAATGTATGTATCAGATAAGGTCTGGGGTTTTGTCATTTGACCTTAGAATCTCCCATCCAAAGGTGTTTTCTGTTGTTGCTCCATTACCATTTAGTGCATTTATATAGGAGAGGTGTTATTGGAGCAGTCAAGTTGGGTGCTTTGTCTTCTAGGCTTTAAGTAGGGTGTATGGGGTATGACCTTTGACCTTTAGCCTTAGAATGATCATTTAAAAGGGGTTTTTGTAATTTCTCAGCAACCATTCACTTGATTTAGATGTGTGGAGTATCACTGTAATGGTTATGGGATATACTACTCATCAATGGGGCAGATAGTCAAAGTGGCCTTTTCTTTGACCTTTGACCTCAGAAAAGGGATTTTAAATATGATTTTTTGTTATATTATGACAAATCTTGAACAGTTTTAGGCAAATGTGAAGATACATAAATCAAGTGGAAATGTTAGTTGACCTTTAGAAAAATCCTTCTCAATTGCTTTTTAACTGTGGGTTTGATATACACAAATGTGGTGTCACCTTAAACCCATTGTACATTCTTTCGTATAAAAGCTACAGGTCAGTTGAGATGCATTGGGGTTTGACCTTCCACCTCTAAATCATTCACCTACATTATTGTTTTTGTTTTAGTAGGGTGTATGGGATAGGACATTTGACCTTTGATCTTAAAGTTAGCATTTGCAAACTGTTTTTTGAAAATTCTCAGCAACCATTGATTTGGAGAAGTGTGGTATCACTGTAAAGGTTATGGTATTTTTTTTTTTATTGAATTGGTTGAAATAAATCAACCTTTCAAAATTCATGTATCAAACATTACAAAAACATAACAATTAAAACAAGCAAATATTATCACACATTGAAATAGGAAATAGACACTCTTATTATTCCACAGTTCAATGTTATGTGGTTAGCAGCTACAATCTAATCAGAGAGGCAGAGCATTACATTGCAGACCTTGTGGCACTCCTATCATTGCACAGAGTGATGTTGTTATCAATGTGTGGCAACATTTTTTCAAGCAATGCTTAATAAAAACATACATCTTACCATAATAGACAAATAAAAAATACTTCTTAACAAGTTAAAACTTACTACAAATTAACAAATCAAACAACCCATAAAACCTGATTCAAATATAATTGCTAGCTGCCGTCCTTAGCTCACTAGTCCTGATGTCTAGGTTTTATTGTACAATGGAATCATTATTTAATCACCACAGGCTCATTATCCAAATTCAAACTTTCGAGGAAATTAACAGTTGCTATTTGAATCGGTTAGTAGGAGGAATTCAAGATTATCGACCAGCATTGATCAGAATCCAAATAACCCAAGTACCGGCAATGTCTTCCAAATTGCTTAGATCTTAACAATGTTAACGCCGGGCATTGGGTAATTAGGTGCTGTAATGTCTCAGGAATGGTAATTAAGTTACAAAAGCGACAGAAGTTTTCTGACTCTAAGATTAACTTACATTTCCTCAATATTGCTTTGGTCGGCCAGATATTAAATCGTAGTCGCAATATTGCAGAACAAATTTTTACTGCAGGAGCTCTGATAAGATACAATGGGAGCGTTCACATTTTTTTCGGGGGAAATCGGTTGACATCTCCATCTACATAAATTAAACATGACCCGCATGTTTTAATCCAATCATTAGCGTAAATCTGTTTTTTTGCTTTGTCAGGATTATTAATAAGAGTGTCAACGAAAATATTTGCAGCGCCAAGAGCAGAATAGACAGTATTAATCCATGACACAAAAAAGTTTGTGTAGTGTTAAACATATGTACAGTAAGCTCTTTTAAGAGAGTATTATGTTTAGCGGATGTTAGACATTTCCTGAACAAGGCACAAAGGCGCCAAGTGTACAAGGCTTCCAATGATATTAAACCCAACTCATAGCGAATCCAAACGACGGGTATTGTAGGGTATTTTGTGGAGATTTGGGGCCTGACGGTATTTTATTACCGCCGAAATATAACTTAGCAATAATCACTCTTTGTATTCAGATTTGGCCATGTGCAACAATAATACAATGGACATGCATTATTTCAGCACCCAGACCTGCATATTTGGTATACGTGGTTGGTAGGCGCGGTTGGTGGTATTTTGGTGAGCATAATTCCCTTGTTTTATTTGTGGCCCCAATGTCCAGAATCCCTTATCTTTGCTTAGATTTTTCGTGTGATCAATAGAGAGACCTCAGACCTACATTTTAGGAATACCACATTTTCCAGTGATAGTGTTGGTGTGCCACCATGGGCGAACTCACTGACTTATTTACGACAGAGAGCTATATATGGTAGTCTTGTGGTAATTTCCACTACCTTATATACGGTAGGGAGCTATGTTCAGAGAGTCTCTCTTCCCGTTGGCTCATGTACCTCCAACAAGCTATGCTACAGTCACTCACAATTATTCATACTGATTCTGACATGCACACATCTGTCTTAAAATGACCATTGCACTGTTTAAAAATCTCCCCACATCATCGGCATTGTAATGGTAAATAGTAAATACACCACCCGTCTGTTTTCAAATATTTTTCTGTATTATAAAAGTTGCATTTAAACACGATCTCATTCTTTACAGAAATAAATAAAATGGTACAGTAAAAGCATTGTCTATGACACACTGCAAAGAGAGTGGCGGAGAACAGAACTCAAATTGCAACATTGGTATTTGATTAAGACACGCACAGGAATCCCCTTTCCTACACTGACTGCATATTTTCGTGCACACACGGCTCCCACGCTTATGTAATTACCTTATCTGTTCAAAGTTTTCTTCAGCTGTTCTCCTTCGGAATGTGGTTCCCTTGAAGATTAACCCCAGTAAAAGGATCGCCTTTCCTTTTCAAACCGGGGTCATCGCCTGGAATTCTTAGCTTTTGCAGATAGGAATGCCTCCAACCAGGAAAAGGTCTTCCTCCCAGCTCTGCCAAATCTGGACTGTAGCAGGACGCAGGAATCTGCATTCAGTCAGGAGTCCCACAGCCAGGTCTTCTCCCCAGTAGTGCAGAAAAATGTCTGCCTGTCTTTTTCCCCGATACTGCCCACTAAAACTTTCATCTCAGCCCTCTGTATAACGTGTCCCAATGAAATCCATCATCTCTCATCCTCCTACTCTCAACAATAGCTTCGTTTATACATTTGCAATTGTTGCAAATCTGACTTCCTTCTTCCTGCAGTTACTGTGCACAAAAACACGGAGAAACAGGCAGAGAAGAGAAGAAAAAAAAAATCTGCACACACATTTAAATGGCTTTCAGAGTATGCCTAATTCTGCAGTGGAGAACACATTTTATTAGTGGGTTATGTTAAATAAGGTTTTATTAGTCAGGTTAATGGTTAATAGGTTAGCTGTTAATTTTCAAATGTGTCTCTCGCACCATAGGCATTTCAGGTGAAAATAGTGTGCATTTTTAAATGAGCACGTGTGCTTTTAACTGTAAAAATAGATTTGCATCTGATATGTTAAAATCGTTTTTGACTGAATAGTCTGTCTTTCCTTGTTAATCTGGTAACCCATATAGCAATGCACCGCACCCTTGTGGTGGTGCTGCAAAAAAAAATGTGCTACTTGTGCAGTAGTGCTGTACTCTGTGCTGTTTGCTACCTGTGCATTAGTGCTGTACTCTGTGCTGTTTGCTACCTGTGCAGTAGTGCTGTACTCTGTGCTGTAACACGCCAAATATCCTTACATATACCCTCCTTTTGTTTTTAGAACTTGGATATAGTCCAAGCCAATTCCTAAAAACAACTTGTTCTTTTTTTTTTTTCTTTACAATATAGCAATCCAACAAAATGAATATTCATGTGCATCAATGAAAATTTGCAATCAACATTTCATCTGAGTCCATCAGTTCATAAAATGTTCCACATTTGCCTTCTCAGTGGAAGTGGCATTACTTTAAGTCTAAATTTTCCAAGTCAATTAAAAACAACGAAATAAAACAACTAACTAAAACAAATAATTAATATAACAAATTAAAATAAATAATTAAAATAATAAATACGTGGAACTTCATATGCCGGAACTTTTGTTTTGTCTCTTTTGGTATGTCCCGACCAGCGATGTTATTCGGTTCATTCGAGTACTCTTTCATCTTGGCAATCTTGAATCCACAGTAGTCATCTCTTTTGGCATTCTGGTTATTTTGTCTTCACCTCCACCTGGAGGCAGGCATCTTTTGGTCTTCATCCAGGGGACTCCAGGACTCCATCGTCTCTCCCGTGGGCTCTGATCTCGGAACCTCCGATCAAATAATGTTAATTGTCTAAATCAAAATAGAAAATAAACAAATTAAGTACATAGCATAATACTAACTTCATCCTTTTGCCAAAAATAAAACATGCTTGGTAAAAATATTTCATTTTTTTTTTTTAATTTTCTGAAATTAAACACAAGTTAAAAGAAAACAAGCAGATATTCAATATTTAACACACTTTCTCCCTGCACACCAACCATGAGCTTCCATTATATGTGCATTTATTTATTTATTTATTTATTTATTTATTTATTTATTTATTTATTTATTTATTTATATTATATATTTTTACATATATTACAGTGTTTATGTACCATCATAACAATCAACTTTTTTTTAACTTCTTTGTCACTGCCTCCTGATTGTACCCATTTATTTTCTCTTTTTGTGTTCAAGGGATTTTATCTGTTTCTACATGCTCAAGCCGCCTGATCTCATGTCTGGGATGGCATGGTTTGATTTGATTTACATGGACAAACTGCTCTATTGCAGTTTCACCTTCATTTTTCAAAATTTTATACACTACAGGAGAGACCTTATCTATAATCCGAAATGGCCCCTGCCAGGCTGCTAGAAATTTAGAATTTTTCTGTTTACTTTTTCCAAAATGAAACTTGTACACCTGATCCCCTACACTGTATTCCTTTGCTGATGTCTTTTTATCATAATATGACTTTGCACTGTCAGCAGCTCTTTCCAGATTTCTCTGCACAAAAGCAAATGCATGTTGCAAATGCCTCCTCAGTTCATCAATATATTCATGAACTGTGGATGCACTCACTAGAGTTTGCTCATGTGTTCTGTATAGTAGGTGTTGTGGTAACACCATTTTCCTACCTGTTAAGACCTCATGGGGGCTAACACCTGTTGCTTTGGCAGGAGTCGACCTGATTGCCATCAGAACCAACGGTAAACGTAAATCCCAGCTGGAACCTGCTTCTGCCACAAATTTCTTTAAAATATCCACAACAGACCTATTGCTTCTTTCAACTGTACCTGAAGACGCCGCCCGATATGCGATATGTAGTTTCCTTTTCACACCTAGTATTTGCCATACTTTACTCAGAGTACTTGTGAAATGACTTCCTCTGTCTGACTCAATTCTTTGTGGCAACCCAAACCTTGAGAACACATGGTTCACCAGCAATGTGGCTGCTGTTTGCGCACTACAATCTGGTGCATGAATGCATTCAATCCACTTTGACATCAAACATACCACACTCAAAATATAACGGTGTCCCCTGCTCGACCTTTTTAAAGGACCTACATAGTCTATTTGCAAATCTGACCATGGGAGAGTTAGGCCTCTTTTCATCAATGGTGCTCTATGCATTGGTGAAGCAGGTTTAAATTGGGCGCATACTAGACATCCTCTAGTATATAATTCCACATCTTGGGACATATGTGGCCAGTAAGCATAATCTTTTAATATTTCTAATGTTTTTTGTGAACCTCTATGGCCTGCAGTTATGGCATCATGTGCATGGTGTAGCATCAGTCCTCTGAATGAAAGGGGTACTACCCACTGTATTTGTCCTGTTATGGACTCTCTAATCATGAGTCCATCCTGTAATCTGATTCGTGTTTTGTTCTTTAATAACACCCTCAACTCTTCTTTTCCCATACAATCATTTTCTGTTAAAGGATTTTGTTCAGGATCTATCAAATGATTATAATAGATTCCCAAAATTTGATCATTCTTTTGTGCCTCAATCAAATCTTGGTCTGGCGTGTCATGACTCCACTGCACCACCGGTTGATCTACCTCCTTTGGTGCTTTAGAACGTGTCATTGCATCAATTTGTATTTCACCCATTAAATAATCAATATGTAGCAATTCTCCCATCACAGCCCCAATCTTAGCCAGATGGTCTGCCTTATCATTTCCCTCCTTATCCTCTCCTGGTGTTTTTAAATGCCCACAAATTTTTCTCCAGTATATTGTTAAATTATTTTCTGACACCAATTTGTCTATGGCTTGTATCATTTTTCCATGTTTAAGTGGCTTTTTGTTGTATGTAACCATGCCTCTTGCTTTCCAACCAGGCAAATACTCCACAAAGCTATTCCGTGCATAGTCAGAATCAGTCACCAGGACAATTTCACTGAACTTTTTATCAACTGCAGTAGCAATTGCTTTATAGATGGCTGCCAATTCCGCCACCTGACTGCTCCTATCTCCAATCCTCATCCCTATACTGGGAACGCCTTCACATTTCAACCAGACTTTTCCTATTCCTGCCACTAACTGTTTATTACTGTCATTTTCAATGTGAAAAGCACAACCATCCACATATACAGTTGGCAAATCCTTGCATGTTTTTTCATCAAAAGCTTTGTGTGATGATTGTTCAAATTCCTGCAAACTAGTTTCCACTTCCATTTCATTTGGTATTTGTTCAGCTGCACAGTCATGTAAGTCAGCTAACCCTTGAGCAATTGGGCTCTTTTTATTTTGTCCATATCTCACTTCTACGGGAAAACCTTGTAATGCCAGCGTCCATGAAGTGATTCTGGATTGCGCTAGATTGCCTGATCTAATCCTTTTACTCTCTAAAAATTGCAAAGGTTGATGATTTGTTTCAATAATCACCTTTTCTCCCTGAACAATGGGGCGGAAATGTTGTAGCGCCCACACAGTGGTTAATAGGGCCTTTTCACATTCATTAAATTTCATTTCAACTTGGGAAAATGCCTTACTTGCATATGCAATGGTTTTGTGATTCAAATCGTGTTTTTGTGATAATACTGCTGACATACAATGTTCAGAAAAACCTATTTCTATAAAGAAATCCCTGTCCTTTATGGGGTATGCTAAACATGGTGCCTTTACAAGACATTCCTTCAATCTAGCCACTGCATCAGACTGCTCTCTTTCCCATCTCCAGGGAGTATTTAGTTTAAGCAGTTTATTCAATGGTTGAGTGATTTCTGCATAATTCTCAATGAACTTTCTGTTATAGCCTGTCATCCCTAATAAACTTTTTACTCCTTTCACATCTTTAGGATCTTTTAATCTTTGTATGGCCTCTATTTTCTTCCTTTGTGGATTTAGCCCACATTCAGTCACTTCATGCCCTAGAAAGTTCACTTTTTTCTTGCACCATTGTGCTTTTTGCAAAGATACTTTGGCGCCTGCTTTCTGCAATTGGCCAAGTACATGTCTTATTTCATCAAAATGGCTTTTCAGGCTTTCATTTTTTATCAGGACATCATCCACATAAACTATTGTTCCTCTTTCCGCTGCATCCGGCATGGCCTTTCTCAAAAATATGCCAAATTCACTCCCACTATTGATGTACCCGAACGGAGCTCTACGCCAGGCATATTGAGTCCTGTCAAATGTAAAGGAAAATAAGTGTTGTATCTCCTCTGCCAATGGCACACACCAATATCCAGATGTGAGATCTAATGTGGTAAATACATTTGAACCATGTATCTGAGCTAGGCCCTGATCAATGAATGGTAGTGGCCATCTAGATACTGGTACTCTTTTATTTAACTCTCTTAAGTCTGCACACAGCCGCCATTGACCATTTGGCTTTAACACACCTAAAATAGGCGTATTGGATGTGCTATGAATGGGCCTGATTATTCCCCGTGATTCAAAATTTTTAATAATCTCTGCCAATGATTCTAAACATGCCAGCGGTAGTCTATACTGGCGTACAAACACTGGATTTCTGCTACAACCTTCTGGTAGTGTGGCCACATGTAAATCAGTTAAACCACAATCATAAGCATCTTTTGCAAATACATCCTTAAACTCCATAAATATTTCCCTCAGGTCGTCTCTATCCTTATCGCTGTCACATGCATCCTCTAAGGAGATCTGCTCTTCTACCATTCTGGAAAATTCTGGAAACTCTTCTGGTAAAGGAATCTCAGCGCTTTCCTCTAACTGTGTGGCTGTGTCTTTTTGTAGAGCTGCCACTTTTAAATATTTTGGCATATCAGCTTCCACTTCAATGGGCTGATTTCCTGTTTCATTTTCATTTAAATTAAATATTATGCAATCCTCTTGATGGCAGCACACTGTCTCATTTGAATCATAAGGATACACAGAATGAATTTTAAATATTCCTTTGGGCTGAGAGTCCAGGTGTTCTGGCAACTCGCCCTTGGCATCTACATATTTTTCAGGAATATTCCCAATCACCATGTTATTTAAATCTGCCGTATAATGTGATTTTTGTATGGCCATTCCTAATGGGGAGTTTTCCTCTAAATGAATATCCTGACAACCTTTATTATTTACCATGATTTTTACAGATCCCTCACCAATGTCTACCAATGGAATGTATTCATAATCCAGGCCTTGCTGTTTTATGGATTCATTCAGGCATACAAATGCATCAGAGCCTTTCATCTGCTGCCCATTTTTGCATTTCAGTGTTATTGCAAACTGTTTTGTAAATGCAGGAATAATAGTATTTTTCCTCATTTGTAATTCGACTGCATAAGGAACCAGTTGTGCACAATGATAAGCCCTTCTTTTGTCTTCAAATTCAGGTGCCGGACCACCTAGGCGTGACCATATTTTTTGATTAAGGAAATCTAACACCATACACATTCTGTGCATGATGTCATTGCCCATGTAAAATTCATTTTGTGCTCCACTCACTATCCATACATTATGGTAAATTGTTTTCTGCCCAATGCTAATTTTAAGCATGCATCTGCCTGCAATTCGGTTTTCAAAGTCTGGACTGTCCAACCCAGAAACATATTGGTTTTTAATCCTAAATTTCGGGATTTCTTCCCTCTCCATAATTTTTTGCAACAATTTCTCATTAATGAAACTCCTTTCATGTTCAAGTGCTAAAGTGGCTTTTATTGTTTTAAGATAATCATTTATACCAACATGAACCCATGGTTGCTCATCTTCCATGTGTATTTCTGCCAGAGTGGTAATATGTTTTTCTGAATCTGTTTTAGGAGCAATATTCTGTTTGCATGTTTTCTCTTTTAAATAGAAACGTAATGTGTGCTCATCTATGGCAGTCTGCCAATCTTTCCTTGGGTCCAAGTATATTTGTACAGGTAGTTTTTCATTGTCGCTCTGCATTTTGTCTTGACACATTAATATAACAGTGACACTAGGTATGCAGCCATTCTGGAGATATACCTCCACAGCATCATTTGTTTTGGCAACAGTGTGACATTCATTTATATTGCTGTTTTGTGATTTTAGTTTCTTAGGCCTCAATGGTTTTTTGGTTAAGGACCACAGCACTCCATTCACCCCATCTATGAGAGGAGACAATCTTTTCAGGCAATCTGTCCCCATCAGAAATGGAATTTCACAAATAGATGTGATCAATACCTCTTGTTTCATTCTGTGCTTTCCTATTTTTATGTCAACCTCAGTTACACCTATGATGGGCACCTCCTCCCCATTAAAGTTATGCACTGGGCCTTGATTTGCCTTCACTGTGATCTGACTCTGTGGAGGCCTCCCTTCATTGATACTCTTTACCAGCTCCTTGGACATAATTGTGGCCTGTGCGCCAGTGTCAATCATAGCGAAGGTGTGGCATTTTTCTTCTACAGTGATGGGTGCATAATATCTGTCCTCAACTTCCTCTAATACACATAAGAAATGTGAATTCTTACTGATTTCAGGGCTCACCTTTCTCAGGTCTTTTTGACTTTTGGCTAAGCACATTGGTAAATGAAAAGACATTTTTCCCTCCTTTTTACCCATTTCTGTGCAAGATATTTTATTAATTTCTCCATGTTCAGAGGTTTTTTGGAGTGTGGCCACTGTTCGCCCATCCATCTGGGTAACATCAGAGACCACATTACAACCTTCCAACTGAACATGTGTAACAACATCATTCAGCAATTTGTCATTTTTTAATTCTGTGCATTTGTGATCATTTAGTGTAATACCAGCCCTTTCAGCCTCTTCAAAAATATGTGGCTCAAAGAATTCTTCAGGTGATTGACTTGTACCCTCCTTGTGAGTATTTCCTTTTTCTGTCTGTGTTTGGTCATTGTTTTGCTTGCCCAGGGAAGGAGCTATGGCATCCCCACTTACTCCCTGTTCACTGGTATTCCCCATGCATGAGTCATTTTTCTTAAATCTGTCCCTTTGTTCTTTTGGAATTCCTAATGTTTCTTTTTCATTTGTGCAAATCTTTACTGTTTTATTTAGCTCTAAGTTAAACCGTACCTCTTTTTTAGAAGTATTTGCACTTTCTATCACAATTTCATTTACTGGTACTTTCATTTTTAGTCCATTAGGCATCTCAGAGTTGTTATGCAAAATTATATCAGAGCAATCTGTCATTTTGGCACTGCGATTATCATGAGTACTTAGTCACTTTTCGGAAGCCCCCCGGTCATTGCTATGGCCATCAGCCCCCTCTTTGGAAGGTTGTTTTTGCGCTGTATAGAGCTTTCCTATTTGCTCAGCTAACATTTTCACTTGGGCCTCAAGGCACTGGAACCTTTCCATCTCTCTAGGATCCTCTTTCTGTGGCCTAGGTCGATATTGGTTGTTTTCCCCCTGATTGGATCTATTCTGATACCTCTCAGGTGATTGATGTCGGTTGGGATGGTTTCTGAACTCTTGATTCATTTGTGGAGGGGAGCGGGTTGCACCCATCCTTTGATTATAGTCCCCTGGTGGGGAATCATTGTACTGGCGTGGACTGTAGTTCACGTTTTGCCTCATGTCCTGTCTCTCAGATTGTGGGTACTGGCCCCTATGTTGATTTCCATTATCAGTAAATCGATCCACATATCGGGGCCTATCCTGATTACCATATATCATGGTGTTGGGATCAAACCTACTCTGTGTCCCCAATGACTGGTAGGGACCATCATTTCTTTGATCTTGATTTTGTCTCTGGTTATTGTTCATACCTGCCATATCAGGCCGATATCCTACCCAGGGTCTATCCCCTAAATATCTAGGGCTGATGTAGCTCTCTCTATTACTAGGATCATGTGTTTGGAACATTGGTACAGGAAATGGCGATCTTTGTTGATTACCCCTTTGTTCAGGTGTCACATTATTTTTACCTTGGCATTGAGCAGACTCAAGGGACATTTTGGCTGACCTGATTTCCATTACTGTGGCTGAGGGTTCTTTAGATTTAGGCCTGGTATCTTTCATTTTATCACTTTCTCTACCCTGACAATAGAGTACCTCATATAGCTTTGTGCTTTGATGTACAATCCATTCAAGGGACTTGTCACGGTCAAATTCACGGACCAATTGGGATATGATGTCTTTCTGTAGCCCATAGAAGTATGCGGTTTTAAACTCATTGGAATCTGAGTCAAAAGATACATCAAAGCGAGAGAATGCTCTTTTTAAGTCTTGTAAAAATTGGCGAGGGGATGTATTAGGTCCAGCAGTAATTGTGTACGCGACTTTCTTTGCCTCCTGCAATGACTGAAAAGGAGAAAAATGACGCCTAATTTCTTTTTCAAACTCCAGCCATGTCATATTCTGCTGTTCATTTAATCCCCTTATGATGCTGGCCGTCGGGGCATCTAAAGTTAAATGAAAATATTGTCTGTACTGTTCCCTAGGTATCTGGAGTGCTTTAAAAATGTCATGTACCGCTTCTAAGTGATCCTCAATGCAGCATTCACCTCCCTTTTTAAATGGTTTGATCAGGGCTTTAATGGATTTCATTATTTTTATGGGGCTACTTGTTGCAATGCATGGAATTGCACTATTTTGTGATTCAATCCTGTTTTCAGGTGTATGAGATTGGTGGCTGCCTCCAATGGGAGTATCAAATCCCCCAAGGGCGCTGCAACCAAGTTCAGTCACCGGCCCAGCCACTGTAGCACTAGCTCTTTGGGCATAGCTAGAATTCACCTCCACTCCATTGAATGTGGTACCCTGCCGCCTCTCCTGGGACCTGGGCATGCACATTTGCTGTTCTAAGTCCTTACACTTTTTAAGGAGTCTGGTTGCTTCATTTTGCAAATAATTATTTTCATCATTCATTTTATTAATCACCTCCTGCATATCGCACATTTGCATTTGGCATTCATTGAACTCTTTATTTCTCTTGTCTCTTTCTTGGATCATTTTAATCATTTCTTGTTCTGCACTCTGGAGATCACCTTCTTTTTCGCAGTGTTCTTTTTGTAAAATCTGCATTTCTGAAACAACCTCATCTTTATCCTGCCTAATGTGATCCACTAAGGCTTTTAAGTGTGCCAATTCTTGCTCACTATCTTCAAATTGTTTCTTGCTTTTGGATAACTGAGTATCAAAGTCTCTGCATTTTAATTGCATGTCTTTTTGGCATACATCCAATTCTGCTCTCAACATTTCCTGATTTTTACTTGCCCCCTCTAATTCAGTCTTTAACCTGTTAATTAGCTGAGTATCATTCTCTTGCATTCGCAGGGATTTGTTTAAAATAAACCATATTTTGCCGCATAGCCGTATTAAACAGTCTTTCTCTGCACTTTTATCGGCTGCATTCAATAATCTTGTAAGGCAGACCTGAATTATGCTGCCTTCTGCAAAAATATTGTCTAGTTTTTCTTTCTGAACCTCACCCTGAATGCGGTTACTCCATTCTAACGTGCTATTCGAAGACCAATTCCCATGTGCAAATAACTGTGCCTCTAAATATTGCACTAGATCTGAGAATGTGGTTTCCCTTTGTGACATTCTGAAATTCGTTTTTAGTGGCACACTGCTATTATAAAATGGGTTCCCTTTAATGTGCAAATGGCAGTGTGAGACACGCTTGCCACGCCCAGTAGGTACTCTATGATCACTTTCCCGGCCTGCAACGCACCATAAATATGTAGGGTATTTTCTGGAGATTTGGGGCCTGACGGTATTTTATTACCGCCGAAATATAACTTAGCAATAATCACTCTTTGTATTCAGATTTGGCCATGTGCAACAATAATACAATGGACATGCATTATTTCAGCACCCAGACCTGCATATTTGGTATACGTGGTTGGTAGGCGCGGTTGGTGGTATTTTGGTGAGCATAATTCCCTTGTTTTATTTGTGGCCCCAATGTCCAGAATCCCTTATCTTTGCTTAGATTTTTCGTGTGATCAATAGAGAGACCTCAGACCTACATTTTAGGAATACCACATTTTCCAGTGATAGTGTTGGTGTGCCACCATGGGCGAACTCACTGACTTATTTACGACAGAGAGCTATATATGCTAGTCTTGTGGTAATTTCCACTACCTTATATACGGTAGGGAGCTATGTTCAGAGAGTCTCTCTTCCCGTTGGCTCATGTACCTCCAACAAGCTATGCTACAGTCACTCACAATTATTCATACTGATTCTGACATGCACACATCTGTCTTAAAATGACCATTGCACTGTTTAAAAATCTCCCCACATCATCGGCATTGTAATGGTAAATAGTAAATACACCACCCGTCTGTTTTCAAATATTTTTCTGTATTATAAAAGTTGCATTTAAACACGATCTCATTCTTTACAGAAATAAATAAAATGGTACAGTAAAAGCATTGTCTATGACACACTGCAAAGAGAGTGGCGGAGAACAGAACTCAAATTGCAACATTGGTATTTGATTAAGACACGCACAGGAATCCCCTTTCCTACACTGACTGCATATTTTCGTGCACACACGGCTCCCACGCTTATGTAATTACCTTATCTGTTCAAAGTTTTCTTCAGCTGTTCTCCTTCGGAATGTGGTTCCCTTGAAGATTAACCCCAGTAAAAGGATCGCCTTTCCTTTTCAAACCGGGGTCATTGCCTGGAATTCCTAGCTTTTGCAGATAGGAATGCCTCCAACCAGGAAAAGGTCTTCCTCCCAGCTCTGCCAAATCTGGACTGTAGCAGGACGCAGGAATCTGCATTCAGTCAGGAGTCCCACAGCCAGGTCTTCTCCCCAGTAGTGCAGAAAAATGTCTGCCTGTCTTTTTCCCCGATACTGCCCACTAAAACTTTCATCTCAGCCCTCTGTATGACGTGTCCCAATGAAATCCATCATCTCTCATCCTCCTACTCTCAACAATAGCTTCGTTTATACATTTGCAATTGTTGCAAATCTGACTTCCTTCTTCCTGCAGTTACTGTGCACAAAAACACGGAGAAACAGGCAGAGAAGAGAAGAAAAAAAAAATCTGCACACACATTTAAAGGGCTTTCAGAGTATGCCTAATTCTGCAGTGGAGAACACATTTTATTAGTGGGTTATGTTAAATAAGGTTTTATTAGTCAGGTTAATGGTTAATAGGTTAGCTGTTAATTTTCAAATGTGTCTCTCGCACCATAGGCATTTCAGGTGAAAATAGTGTGCATTTTTAAATGAGCACGTGTGCTTTTAACTGTAAAAATAGATTTGCATCTTATATGTTAAAATCGTTTTTGACTGAATAGTCTGTCTTTCCTTGTTAATCTGGTAACCCATATAGCAATGCACCGCACCCTTGTGGTGGTGCTGCAAAAAAAAATGTGCTACTTGTGCAGTAGTGCTGTACTCTGTGCTGTTTGCTACCTGTGCATTAGTGCTGTACTCTGTGCTGTTTGCTACCTGTGCAGTAGTGCTGTACTCTGTGCTGTAACACGCCAAATATCCTTACAGTATAGAGGCTGGTAATCGTAAGATGTTTTTCCAAAATTTACTTTCCCATTTGTTGAATCTGAATCTGATGTTAATTGGTAATGTTTCCAGACCATATAGCAAACCCGGGATAGCCTTTTGGTTCCAGTAGGTAAGGGCTGGTTTAACTGAACATTTCCCATATTTGGCCATAATTAATCTGGTTTGTGAGATGTCTGTTTCAACTTTCTTATCAACTCTTTCCAAATGTGGCTTTGATTGCTTCGTCAATTAAAAGGCCATCCCTAAATATATATATTGAGGAACAACCATAAGATTAGTTTGGCTAATGTTCCACAAAAAAGACTTAGCTTTCCTTTTAGGAGAGTACACCAGTATTTGGGTTTTATTGGTGTTAATCTTCAGGTCATTGTGCACAATATAAGAGTTAAATGCTAATAAGAGTTTTTATAGGCCAATTTGGGTTTTAGACATTAAAACCATATCATCTGCACACATTAGACTTTTGACTTGTTGATTATTTATTTTTGGAGAATCAGAGCTCACATTTTGAAAAATTAGGGCCGTGTCATGAGAGCAATAGTTAAATGTCGAGGAAGCCAGTAGGCAACCTTGCTTTAACCCACGAGCAGTCGGTATGGCTACTGACAAGACCCCATCCACCGAGAGACGAATATAAATGGAGGTCTCAGAGTGGAAGGCAAGGATGATTTCAAAAAGTGTTTGTGGACAGTGATCTTGTTTCAACTTGTCAAATAACAGAACTCGAGAAATAGAGTCAAATGGAGAATGTAAGTCAATGAACACCAGAAATAGAGCTTGATTCGAGTGTTGGCACAAAGTTTTGATGGAATTCAATGTCAGCAGGTTAATCTGTGTGCCCATACCTGCAATAAACCCAGTCTGAAAAGGATCTCTAAAAGAATTCAATAGGGTCCATTTATTGAATTAATTTAAGATGAGTTTAGAAAAAATCTTTCTAGGGGAATCTAAAAGTGCAATCGGGCGATAATTATGTGGCTTGCATCTGTCGCCCTTTTTGAAAATCGGGATGATAATTGACGATTTCCAGGATGATGGGATAATGATGGGATAGAGCGGGAATGGACAACTGCTTGGAATATACAATATAGGATGCAAGCCCATTCCACCCAATTCGCTTTAAGCATGGCATTGGAAATACCATCCGGACCAGCGGCCCTTGAAGTGCTTGCCTTTTTGATAATTTCTTCTATGTCCTTGATGGAAAACTCCAACTGCCATTGAGTTGTCCGAGTAATAAGAAATGATTCGTGGTCAAATTTAGGGTCAGCATAAAGTTCTTGATAGTACTCAACCCACTGCTGTTCATTAACTGAATTTAATTAGGCATCTGCGTCCCTATTATATGGATAATTTCCAAGCAGATAGCACATTTGTGCAGAATTCTAATTTGATAATGCTTTGGTCATTGCTTCACTGTCTTTCTGGAACATCAACGATTGGTGACCCTTTAACCAGTTCTTATAGCAAGTTTTTGCATTTTTTAATAATTGCCAGCGATCATTGGTATCCGATGCTTGAATGTGTCGTTTGATTAGTCTAAACTCTGTCTTTCGATCTTTGACCAATTGGTCATAGGTATGACAATGCTTTATCTCTTGGAATAGTGATCGTAAGAGCAAAGGGAGCGAGAATGTCAGTGTATTGAACGCCCAAATTAGGTAAGTCAGACTTTATCAACTTCTCAAACTCACAGACTCTAGCATCTGTCCATTTCAATCTTGTTCTAGCAGTATTAATCCCAACCCCCTGGATTGATAAGGGAGCTTTTGTTTTTGGTAATTGCCAAGAGATGGAAAGAGATAACAATTTATGGTCACTGCCAGGGTACACAATGATTAGGAGCTCCTAGGTCATTCTAAATAAGTTCTGGTCAACAAAAATATAATCAATGGTACTTGTACTATTATTACGATACCAAGTTGTTTGGGCAGGAATATCACCCCTAATGGCTCCATTGACCATAACAAAATTTGTTCCTTCATAAGGTGTAACCAACAGAGACCCTCCTTCGAATATGGACTAGAGGTCGAACAATCCAAATTTAAATCCCCCAGAATGATGGTATAACTGGTGGATGCCGCAATATTTACAACATCCAACATCGATGTAAGACAAATATTGAAATCCTTATCTAAACAGGCGACAGGATTTCTATACACATTCAAGACAGCAAGAGATAATGGGCCTCATTACGACCCTGGCGCTAAGCGAAAAACGATGGCGGTAAATGCTTACCGCCATCGTTTTCCGCCAGGTCCGATCATGACCCGTGACCGTTAACTACGATGCCAATAGCGGCATCGTAGTTAACGCTGCCGCAAACTGCGCTAAGGGTGCGCGCACGCGACCGCCCACACCGTACTTAGCGCCATGGCGGAAAGGCACGCAAATGCCGACCCAAGCGGACATGCACCTAACGCCATCAATGAGGCCGCTAAGTACCTTACCGCCATGGTGCAAATAACGCCATCGCGAACCAACCGTAAAGGGCCAATTCAAGTGAATGCAGCTGCCACAGGTGCACAGAAACAGCACAGGTGAAGGCAATACAGACTCAGGGGAGTATAAAAAGAGCACACCCCACCCCTACCCACACCCAGTCACACTCCACAATGATGCCAATACGACTAGCAATGTTGGGGCTGGAGGACCTGATAGCAATGCATGTGCTACTACAACAGCAACAGCAACAACAACAACAACAGGCAGCACAGAGGAGACGCAGGAGGAGAAGGAGGGCAAGGCAGGCCCAGCAAGCCCCACCAGCACAGCCAGTGCCACCACGCAGGCAGCCCCCAATCCCACGCATCAGAGCCAATCCAAACAACCTCACTGCTGAGCAGATCCACACCCTGTACCGTTTGGACAGGGACACCATCACCGCCATCGTAGACATGACACACAACGACATCGTCAGCATGATAGAAAGTCCAACCGCCATCCCCCCCCTACTGAAGGTAGTGGCTGTACTCCACTTCCTGGCCACAGGCACCTACCAGCACACAGTGGGGCACCTGCATGGCATTTCACAACCATTATTCTCACGAACACTCATCCAAGTGCTCGATGCCCTCCTCAAGCACACAGACGACCACATCTCATTACCACGGACTGCCCAGGAGATTGCAAACACCAAAGTGGGTTTCCATGCACTAGCCAGCATACCCGGTTGCATTGGTGCCATCGACTGCACCCATGTGGAATTGGTGGTTCCACGTGCCATGGAGGTACCGTACCGCAACCGGAAACAGTTCCACTCTGTCAACGTGCAAATGGTCTGTGACTCCAACAAGATCATCACACATTGTTGTGCCCGATTCCCCGGATCAACCCATGATTCCATGGTCCTGAGGAACTCCACAATACCACGCTACATGGAGCGACATGCAGGCCCAAGATCCTGGCTACTCGGTGAGTGCGATGTCATGGAAGTGGGCATGGGAATGACGTACCAGTGCATACTCCACCTGGCTGAAAGGGGGGGGGGGATGATGCATACTCCACCTGGCTGAAAGGGGGGGGGGATGATGCATACTCCACCTGGCTGTGAGTAACACAGAGAACGGATACAGAGGAAGGCCACTCACAATGCACAAAACCCCTCTGCATACATAGGGTGATGGCATGCAAAACAGGCCATGGCAGCAATGAGCATATACTGGTTGCATAGTGTGAATCAATTAGTGCATGTAGAAGTGAGCCAAGGTAACAGTTCCATGCCAGCCATGGTGGGACATCATGTTCCTGATCAGACAACATGACTGACACATACATTCTCGCCTACATACAGGTGATGCAGCCTACCCCCTGAAGAGGTGGCTCCTCACGCCAGTCCGGAACCCGCAGAACCAGCACGAGGAGGACTACAACCGTGCACATACACGTACTCGTGTGGTCATAGAGCAGACATTCGGCCTCCTGAAGGCACGGTTTCGAAGCCTCAGCAGGTCTGGTGGGGCACTCCTGTATGGCCATGAGAAGGTGGCAAAGATCGTCATGGCATGTGTCATGCTGCACAATATGTGCGTCAGACGGAATGTGCCCCTGCCCCCTGACGCAGAACTGCAACCACCTGACGATGAGGATGAGGATGAGGAGGGTGCAGAAGGGGCGCCACCACATGGAGGAGGCGATGCACAGGAGGGGCGTGCCATGCGCCAAAGTATCATCAACCACTGCTTCTAGCACACACGGCTGGTGTTCATCGCATGGAGACTGCACTTGGGGCACTGTGTGACTCTGGGGCATGCACACTGAGGACTGGACACCAATAAAGCACACATACGCAATGAAAATGTCCACACATTTCCTTTTTTGAAACGAAAAAAGTGTATTTGAACTATGAACTGTCGTGTCACACCCCCTCCCACCTCCCACCTCCCCCCTGCACACCCCAACACACCCCCTCCCACCTCCCACCTCCCCCCTGCACACACACCCCCCCAAACTCCCCCCTTAACTCCCCAACACACCACCCCGCCACCCCCCTGCACACCCCAACACACCCACTCCCCCCTCCACCCTCCCCCCCCCCCTGGAATCCCAACAAAGGTGTGAGTTGGTCTGTGCAGCAGTGTCAGTAGTAGGATTCCTACACTGTCCGGCCACTATTGGCAGCCCCCTCCACTGGCCCCCGGGGCACCCCTGCCTGTGCTGCGGAGGTTCCTCCCCGATCGGCGGATGGGGCTGCTCGGTGTCGAGCTGGCAACCGAGGAGGATCCTGCCTGCTCATTTGGACGCATGGCCCGTATTGTCTGCACAAGGTCAGTGATGGCGTGCCGCACAGCAGCTAGTTCCGCGCAGATGTCCTTTGTGGACGACTCTATAGCTGCCTTCACAGTCTCAGCACATTTCTCCATTGCTGCACTTGACCCCCCACATTCAGCAACATGTTCTTCGAGCAGCGAGGAAAGTTGCTGCTGCCGGGTGGCAATCGCCTCCAGAGAATGGTTGGAATTCTGGCCCATGGCTAATGGCAGTGGTATTCCCATTGGGCTGATCTGCCCCTGCAGCGGGGATGGAGTGGCTGGCCAATCGTCATCCTCTGGCTGACCCTGTGTGGCATCCGCATGCGGGCTGCTTAGGGACAGGTAGGGGGAATGAGGGTGGCCTGTGGGGCTTCTGACATCACTCTCCTCAAAGATCCCTGCTTCGCTATCGGAGGAGGCAGCAATGGCAGCAGTCTCCCCAATTGTGCTGCTTGCAGCAGAGGCTGTGGCTTCTGTGGGCATGATTGGTGTGATGTCTGCTGCTGCTGCTGTACTGCCTGCTGGGGTGGCTGTCTGTGCCCTGTCCTGTTTCCCTTGCATGGATTTTGCCTGCTGTGGTGTTTTCCTCGGGACGACAGAGGTGGAGGGTTGTGGCGTTGGCACAGTTGGCCTGGCCCTCTTGGTGGGTGTGGAGGCTGTGGTGTCCTCTTCCTCAAGGTCGGAATTTGAGCCTGTGGTGGGACAGAGGAGGGAGAGTGTTATTGATGGGTCTGCGGACATTGGCCGGGCATTGTGGCGACTGGCATCTCATCAGTTAGTACATGTGGCACATTTCATGCAGGGGAAAAAAGTTGTCTCCCTTTTGTGTGGAAGTAGCATGGAGGTATGTGGGTGCCTGCAGTTAGGGTGTGCGTGCTGCATGTGTACAGGGTGCAGATCGGATGTATCTGTGGGCAGTCTCCTGCTGATGTGTTGCATTCACACTATGGGCCAACATTGTACTTCACATGAATGGACTTAGGTGAGATTTGCATGCCTTGATTTGAGCCACCTACCTGCATCGCCCGATGTCGGGGCTCCTCTCTCCATTCCTCCTACTCCTTCAATGCTCTGCATTCCGATTGTGGAGGCACAGATTTCCTCCCATGGCTGCAATTTTATAGGGGACTCCGATCCTCCCCCAGTTGCCATTGCCAGGTTCATGTTGGCTGATAGTATGCTCCTGACTCTGAGCCGGAGATCGTCCCACCGCTTGCGGCACTGTTTGACATTGCGGGGTGTTGTTCCCACGGCACTGACCCGCTGAGCTACCAGTGCCCATATGGCCTTCTTCTTGGATATGGCCGGTCTTGTCAGTTGGTTGGAGAATACCACTGCAGCGTTCTCCTGGAGGGTCTCCGCTAGAATGGTAAGCTCCTCTCTGGAGAAGCGGTCTTGCCGCTGGCGGTCACAGGCTTTTTTCAAAACTTTAGGCATCTTCCTGCAGGTAGAAGGTTGAAGCCGGTATTGGCGGGGTCTCAGGCTCGGATGTCCAGTGGTTTCGGAGGATGGCAATGGATTGTGTTTTTAAAGATGGCCGCCGTGCTCTTTCCCGTTCCGCCGCGGTGACGCTACTTCCGGTTCCGCTTATCTACGGTCACCGCTAATTGCGGTGACCGCTAACTACGGTCACCGCTATGTACGGCGGTGGCGGTGGTGCACCTTGCGCCGCATACGATGCCGGTAGGTGCCGTTTTGGGGGCATTACCGCCATGGCGCTGTTTACATTACCGCCATGGCGTAATGCTCGTGCGCGATGGGTCCTAATATGGCGCACTTTACGCCATCGTCCCACGGCGTTAACGTTCATTACGCCATGGCGGTAATGACGGCGGATTACCGCCAGGGTCGTAATGAGGCCCAATGTCTTAGTATCAACCTTGACTAATTGCAAATGACTCCTAAAAGTAGCCCATGGTGTAACACGAAAGCCTGCATTTTGATTAACAGCAACGAGTAGTCCTGAGGAGGGTCTACCTCTAGTGTGTAATGCAGGAAAAAGAGTAATATCATATCCATCCCACACAGGAGGAACCAAGAGCCAAGTTTCCTATAAGGTCAGAATATGATAAACAACTGGCATATTCTTAAAAGAGGCCTGCAAGTGACTGTGCCCCCTTGTATTCCAACTGGCAATTCTTAGGATGTTTCCATTTTTAGTCGTTAATAGTTAATTCTGTGTACCAAATGAAGCTCCTTGTGTTTTGTCATTGTTAGATCTAACAGACTGAAAACTTTCATAAATGTTCGATTTTGCGACGGGTTCCTTTGATTGATTAGGTATAAAATTCGGATCCTGAGCCAATAGGAACCCCATCTCAAAAAGGGACATTTTAGCTTGCCATATGGTATTAGCAACAATGCCTGATGGAATCCATAACCGAATGATAGAAGTGGAAGTTGCAGAAATAAATTCAATTTGTTCTATGTCATTCGAACTTACATCTTGTAACTCCACAACATCTCTGAAGATGTTCAAAACACTCCTTCTATTGAGGACATACGTAGGATAGGGCCCTTCTCGACACTTTAAAATAAAAGGAAAAAGGGAAGATTATTTTGTAACCTGTGATGAATAGTGTGGAGTTCGACTAAGTTGAGGAGTGGAAAGACTGGTCATTCTATGTGGCTCCAAGTTCATGTGTTGGGAATGCGCTTCTTTAACAATTGGCCTTTGAAACTCAAAAATATACTGATCGTTACTGGTAAAACTACGGACCTCAGTAGATTTAGGGCCTCATTACACGGATGGTGGTATTAGCACATGGACCAAGGTGCTATTATCACCTTGGTCCATGCCGGTAAAATACCGGCACCGCCTTGGTGGAAGGGGGAATTACCACCCCATTCCAAGGTTGGCGGGCGGTAATTCCCCCTTCCACCACTGCCCTTCCCCATTCCCATTTTTGCCCCATGGGGCATAATGGGAATGGGGAAGGTGCTAATTACGGCACCACAATTTTGCGGTGCTGTAATTAGCACAAAGGTCCCATAGCGGGTTGGTTTTTAACACCTGCAAAAAGCCGGCGTTAAAGCACCAACCCGCTAAGGGACCTCGTAGTAAGGCGGTAATGGTTAACGGTCACCGTTACCATTAACGGTGACCGTTAACCATTACCGCCATCCGTGTAATGAGGCCTTTAGAGTTAAGATTCCCTGGCAAGGGAGGAACAGGGAGTCCATTACAGATGGGTGCATCAGAAAACTTTTCCTGCAGATATTTATCAACTGCTTGTTTTAATTGATTTGTCACCCCCTGATTCTGCACTACAGTGGATGAGGCGGTTAGTTGATCAGCAGAACCAAACAAAACACTTTTTTAATCGAATCCTTACCAAATGTTCGAGCTGTTCCTTGCTCCAAAGACATTAGAGATTCAACCAACGCATCCAAGGGAGCATATAAGGATAAAGGCAACTGAGCTGGAAGAAACCTTATGGGGGCAACCTCTTTAGCGGCAACTGGTAAACAAGGGATAGATTTTATGGGCGCAGTGCACCCTGTAGGAGAAGGATTAGTAATAGTTGTGCTCAGAGTACTATCAGACACCCCCTTTGGAAGCAAACCTCCAATCGCTTTAAAAAAAGCATTGAAGGTGTTTTTATGACCTCTTCGAGGCAGCTGATTCTTTGTTTTTTTCAGGATTGCATATGTTTTTTTTGTTATTTGTTTCACTGGTCTCTTGCCACGCGAGCCTAGAATATGTTCAGGCTGGGGCGCGGTAGATGGGGACTCATCCTCATCAACGGGCGAGAGATCAACAATGTCATTTACAGGGCTAGTAGTGGGCAGTGCGGGAGTTGAAACATCTTCAATGGCACAAATTACATTAGTAAATTGCGGAAGGGAGGTGACCAACCCCGCATGATCACAATGTTCAACCACAGCCGAAAGGACTGGAGCTGCTGTTTGAGAGTGTGCTAAATCAGTAAAACTACCACAGGTTATGATGGAGGCTTCCATGGCGGGCAACGCCCCTTCTCGAGGAGAGGGAACCATCCCAAAAGTGGGATTGTGGCGCTGAATCCATCGTGTGATCTCATCCAGTTGAACTCCCTGTTTATTCATTTTGTCATTTAATATGTCAAAAATGTTATGTAGGCCAAGAACTGAGGTGTTGATCGCATGCAAAGCCAGTTCTAACATTTTTGGCATTGAGGAGGGTACTACACAAGCAGATGGTTTGACCGATCTCTGTGTAGGGAGAGCAAAGGAAGCAATGGCTGAATTTGCAGGAGTGGAGTGGGACTTGTGCGAAATATCCGCAATTAGAACAGCTCTGTGATTGGATTTCAAAGAAGTCGGAGATTCACACTGACTAGCATGTATTGATATGCTTGAGCTATCTAGTGCAATCGGCCTAATTGGTGACAAGCTAGTTACAGAGTTTGTGCTAAATTTCCTCTTTACATTTCTCGATTTCAAGGAGGCAAGAATAGTTTTCTCAGAAATGGGATGATCTGGCCGTGCACTCACCAGTATAGGGGCCGGAATTCGAGGCACCGTTTGAGGTGCGTAATTGAACGCGATATCTTCACTGACACCAGTCACCTCTGATTGCGTATTCAACAGATGCAAGTCAGGCATCATTTTTTGGGGCAACAACACGTTGTGGGATACCACGACCTGGCTATCAGGAAGCCTATGTGACAGGATAAAAGATGGTAATTGTGATTGAAATATCTTAGGAATCGTACATGTGTCTTTAAGTTTTATGGCGTTATCTGGCATATTTGTTTTTAAAGAATAAGGCACAAAAGCCATAAATCAAAATAGCCGCCTAGTAAAGGTTATTTGAAAGAGCAAGTTATCCGAGTACAAAACTCACAAGGGACAAGCCACGGCCACTGGGCGAGCATTGGTTGAAAGTGTCAATCAAAATGATGGTGTCACAGTGAAAGCAATCCGCTTGAGCATGCAGTGCTGGTTAGATATAACAAAGTCCTCTGAGTCCACAAGGAAACACAGTAGCAAAAAAGCAGACGAGTAGTCTTCACGAGCGGCAAAGCAGAACTTATCCGTGAACTTGCTCATTATGGTATTTGCTTGCTCATCAATGTTCTGGATAGTCAGAGCGGTGACATAATTTGACCTAGTCAAGTGGTCATTATTGTTCACCTTTCACCTTAGAACAATCATTCTTAATGGGTTTTCGGCAATGGTTTTGAAACTGTAGAATCGATACAGACGTGTGGTGTCAGCTCATGGCCATGGTACATACTTTTCTATTAAGGGCACAGCTATGTTACGTATTTTACCTCATAATCACTTACCCGAAAGTGTTTTTTTTGGTTTAAAAACAACAGACCAGAGATACATTACAGAGATGTCACTCTAAAATGGCAAAAACACCAGATCCGGCAGGCAGGATTGCTTTGCAATGGCCCTGAGCCCAAGTTATAGACCAAAACGCAGTGAGGGCCTCAACGATTGTCCAAGGCGACATTACCACAGGATTCGGCCTGCAGGATCTGGTGTTATTGCTAGTAACATCTCAGATTTCCAATCAGGAAACCCAAGGTGCTATTTGTGGGAATAAATGGGACGCCTCGCACCCACCCGTTCATTCAAACAAAATACTGACTTGAGATGGTGGCCGTGGAGATGAAGGTTGTGCTCCATGCCCAGTACCTCTTCCATGCCCACGGCGGCCCAGAATGGAGGCTGGAGTGGCTTTGTATTTTGTGCTGCAGCTAAAGGAATAATCTGAGTGGGTTAGAGGTTGAGTAGGGGAGGAAACAATGACCTTAGGAATTGGGATAATGGGAGTAAGAAGGTGGGGCGGTAAAGCGGCCTTCCGGCAGGGAGAATGCTTTGTTCTTTATACATTCACCTAAACCTCTTGTATTTGCCAGTGGCTATTTCATGAAAATGGGAGAGCCATAAAAATTCATGACTAACCATTTAACATTCACCTCCTAATTAAAACATGTAGGAAAACACAAGGAATTTGGTCTATTCGAAAAAACTGGAGATTGAAACTAGAAGGCATCTATACGCCATTACCTGAAATTGTGCGGTCTTTGCCACACCCCTTACAATAGCTTTTCTCCAGGGGTAGAGGCAAGCGGGACCTCACCGGGAGAGATTCCCCCATATAACCCACCATTAACAGCTGCAATCCAAAGAATACAAGAAGAACAAGCTGCTGTTTGTTACTGTGGTATAAAACCATTGTTTCACCATAAGGAGACGTATTATTGTAATACCGAAAAGAAGTAGAGTGCCAGAGTAATTGAAAACACTCAGGAAACAGAGACAAAGGACTATGAGTCTGTGCTGGGGAAGACCCACCAAACAGTCATAAAAACAGAAGAAGGAGTCCCATTGGAGAGAGAGAGAGGCCTGGGTGTTTTGGAGTCAGCTGTGCAGCGAGAGCCGAGAGAGACCGGTTGTTCAGCATTAAAACCTTGAAGAAAGCTGGCGTGTGAATGTCACACAAGTGAAGCTGGAAGCAGGAGAAGCTGGGGGAGGGGATCTCCAATGAAGACCGTTAAGTTCAGCAATGATGCAGAGACCTTAAACCCGCTCGCATTATTGAGTGGACACGGATTGAGAGAAAGAGAATCAGAGAAGCCCAAAACCAAACTGACGACACAATGAAAGCTTTCAGCCCTGAATGCAAGCTCAGTGATAGTGGTAGGGAGGGAATAGATTTGTTTTGGATGGAGGACAGATCTTCCTTATGGAATGACAGACAACTGGCGAAGCACCTTAGATCGTTTTGTTCAAGGCATGGAAAACCCATAGGGCCTCATTACAACCTTGGTGCTAAGTGCACCAACTTTACCACCATGGTGGATGGCGGATTTACTGCCCCATTCCAAGGTGAGTGGGGCGGTAAATCACCATTTCCCATTTTCCCTTCCCCATTCCCATTTTTGCCCCATAGGGCATAATGGGAGTGGGGAAGGCGCTATTTACGCCGCCGTAAATTACGGCGGCGTAATTAGCACCATGGCAGGTTAGCGCCATGGATTTTAACGCCTGCTAAAAGCAGGCGTTAAAATCAGAATCAGGCGGTAAGGGTTAACAATGGCGTTAACCCTTAACGCCTGAGTTGTAATGAGGCCCATAGATTTGGGAGTTAAGTGTTTACACCTTTTAATTTGGTCAATAAAATACTTGATAATGGAAGATCTCAGTCTCTTTCCTTCTACTGACCCGTAACATTACCAATGTAAAGGAGGGTCAGCACAGACAAGGTGATGCATCCAGCCTTGAAAAGAGGCATCATTTTTACGTCACATATAAACAACCTTCTAAGGTGCACAAAGTGTTGCACACAAATTCAAAGTGCTCTATTGAGTGCTTGGTGACTACGAACATGTTGTGCACACCATACCCTATAACCCCAGCGTATATGAAATAACATCACACACTCTCTACAGCGGACCACCCCACCTTTCCATCACAATCTCCAAATGGGGGTGAAAGTAGGGCAAAATCCTTTTGCGAACCATAACCATAGCACATTGGAAGACCAGTGGGTGACTGCATATATTGTTCGCGTTTCTAGAGGAGTATGCACACTTTAGGTAACTGTGTATGGTAAAACAAGTGAGAAACAGATTAATTAGCCCTCACACACCCATCAATCCCACGCACCCATTCCCTCCCACAACTCCCCACACCCATGCCATCCCACCTCACCCACGCCCTCCAACCTCCCTCAAACCCCAACACCAAACTATTTTAAGAAATTAAAAATCGAAACATAGATGCTGAAAATCAAACTAAGATTACTGCAAGTAACCAGTAGTTTACTGACATATTTAGAAATGCATTAATTAAAATACTGCTGAGGCCTAGTCTAGTGGGGAACCCTGGTCTGTGGTGGTGGATGTAGAGGAGACGATGCCAGGTTCCAACTGCAAGGGAAAAACAGCTGCAAATAATTTGCTATCAACCAGCTGGCCAGAGGCAAGCTTACTGCCCCATCAGGTGCTCCAATGGGCAAACTGGAAGAACGCAAACTGCATAGTCCTAATCTAGTGGCAATCCCTGGTCTACTGTGTTGAGTGTAGACAAGACGATGCCCAAGTTCACCAGCAAAAGAAAGACGGATGCAGAGATTTTGCCATCAACCAATTGGCCAGGGGAGCGCAAGGTGGGAGAACTCTCTGCCCATCAGGTGCTCCGATGGGCAGGTTGGATAAACACAAACTACATGAGCCCAATCTAGTGGCAATCCTTGGTCTACTGTGTTGAGTGTAGAGAAGGCAATGCCGAGGACACCTGCAAAAAAAAAGACAGATGCTGAGATTTTTCCCTCAACCAGCTGCCCAGGGGAGCGCAAGGTGGGAGAACTCATTGCCCATAAGGTGCTCCGATGGGCTGGATGGATAGATTCAAACTGCATGGTGCTATTCTAATGGCAAGCACTCATATAAATGATCATTTTACAAGGAGCAGACAAACCAGAGAAAATTAATCACATTCATAGAGCAAGAAGAGTGCAGGTTATAAACCCGGATTCCCAGTAAGTATAACATGCTGCATCAAAGGTCACCACATTGTGCCCCCAACGTCGGTATACCCAACTAGTCAGCGATTTACCTGGGAGTTGATTTCAATGATCTTCAACTTTTGCCTGCAAATGGATCTGGTAGTGTGACTTGACATCCACAGCCAGAGAAAAGAAGTAGGTCTTTCAAAAGAGGCACAATCCCTCCACCCACCCACTTCAACTGATTTCAGTTCTCCAGTCTCCATGTCTTAGCAGGCTAACAGTTCAACCAATTACATATACACCATACACCAACAAGGAGTCCTCACTATTCCCAAACCCTCACATCTCCCCAACCAATTGACCCACATTCAAATCTCCAATTACCTTACACTACACACAGCTAAAGGCCACCACTCACATGGTAATTTTATACCTTACAGTACCTGATTAAACTTGGCAGAACCTAACCTGGAGATGCCTCTATGGTGTATGCACACGCATGATGCACAGTGTTAGGGATAAAATCGGTAGACAGTGATCGAGGGTTAAAGATTTACCAGGAAGGTGCTTTGATCCAGCACAACATTAATTATTTCTGAATGTTTAACTTTCATAATTCAAATAAAATTTAATCAGATGATTAGTACAGGACCACAGTGTTTTAAACAAACACTAAAGAGCTTTGAGGAACTACACATGTGACTGCGTTGCGCAGTGTACCGATGTTCCTTATCTGGAAGAGTTGGTGACTGCCCAACGGGAAGGACGGAAACCCTGTGAGGAAAGTCTGTAAACCCCAAACATGTAGTAACAGAAAAGTTGAGTGGTTGACAGCGTCCAATGCTGGGAGAGGTTGTGCAGGCCATTAAAGAAGCAATCCTTCACTTTATGTTTTTAATTTGCCTTCCTAAAAGGAATAATGTACCCAAACATGAGTCGACTGCTCGCTGCACCACAGGCAAGCAAGATACGGCACCGACTAATACGGTTTGTGACACTAAAGTTTAAAAACATGAGGAACCAAAACCCTCAACCTCAGGTTTCAAACCAGCAAGGTTGAAGGTGAAGTAATTCTTACAACCTCCACAAAGCGTGCCCACAGCACTGCACCCGCTGGTGACTCAGCGCATCCAAAAAACATGATTAAACAAACCCTCAATGCTGGATTCACAACCGACCCAGACAAGGCCCCGTTCTTGGAAATTAACCACTCCACATAGGCCATTGTCACGTGACTGTTAAAATAAAGAACCCAAACAAATCTTAAGCGCACCCACTCCTCAAGTGAAAACATAGGTGGGTGCTACCATTCAAAGTATCATTACTGCTGAGGTCAAAGTCTTGTGAGTGGGCACAAATACCAGCATAACCTCACACGTGCCTCCTACACCAGGGTCACTGTCTCCATGACACAACCAGCACAAAAAAAAGTAGGGTTAAAATGCACAAACACAAGTCACTTGTTGAAAGACACACTTGGGTGAAGGTGGATTGGGGAATGACATCCAAAAGCACAGTGCCCCCACTCCCAATCCTCCGAATGCACACACCAGCATATCTGTCGCATACCACCCACCCACTGCAGACCTCTGCTGCCACTTTCTCACACTGCATTCTCTTGCACCTTCCACCCCACACTCGATGTCATGCCCGCAAGGTTGCTCTCTTACCTGGTTGTACTTGGACTCCTGGTCCAGAGGGGACTTATCAAGGCCGACGAGGAGATGCTGGAAGTTACTCCTGAAGCTTTGGACTGTGATCAGGGGAAACCTCATTCACTGCAGAGGCAGGGACAGGACAAAGGTCAGCGGCTTAAAGACATGGGTGAAGCACATGCACAAACACGTCACATGCTCAAGGGCACACCTCGGTGAAGGTGGATCAGGGAATAACATCCAAAAGCACAGTGCCCCACCCTACAAATGCATGCACCAGCTTGCTTGGCACATTCCCCCACCACACAGCTGCTGCTGTGGAGAGGGACAAAACTGGAAAGATGTCCTGCAGGCCTTTGAACCCTTTCAAATTACAGGTGCCTCAAGCCCGCAGAAACTGCCCCCATATCGCCAGTAAGCAGTCTAATAACATGGAAAAACAATGCTTTATATATTACTTACGTTCTGGCGCTTACAGTGTGTGCTTTGCATCACTCGCCTCACAAGCTGCGTTTGCTGCAGCCCGTCTGGCTGTCACTTCCACTGGGGAAAAAATAAGTGTTATCACCGCACTGCCATTCAACACTGGTTCATCCAGGCCAGCCACTTGCCAACAAAGAATGATTCCTGGATATTCAGTGGGCATTCAGTGATTCAGCTCCCTGCAGAAGCTGTACAGTGATTTCTTGGAACATATCTAAAGGGGCAAACATACCTGTGTGGGGGCGTCTAACTTTTATAGCATTCTAATGAAACTCTTCTGGTGAAGCTTTCATGTTACAAGCAGTTAATTCTCTCCTTCATGTCTGAAACCACACACTTATTACCTGCTGTGAGTATGAGCTGTCTCCTCTTCCCCTACCCTTCCAATGATTCTCATTACATGCAAGTACTAAACCCTCATTACAATTTTAGTTGCCTAAAAATGTCACCCCTTGACAAAACAGGAAGTGGCATCACACAGCATTGTTTCTAAGTACACTACGAAAAATATGGTAACGATATCACTGTAAAGTGAAATACATTTCATACAAGAATGGATCACCGTATGTATCGTTAAAATCAGTATGTATAGGCCCTTATTACCAAATTACTGTGAATACAAGCAGACGACCAAGGCTAAACGATGATGATGTGTTATTATACACATATACATACAGTATCACCCAACCTGTGTCGGTACTCATTTCTCAACCTCAGCAGGCCCCCACCCATTTTTAACAAGGCCTGCAGAACTCGCACCTTAACTTTCGAATTTCCTGGCAGCCTGGCAGCCTGGCCTGTGAGCAGCACAGTTATTCAAACCATGTCAATAGTTCTTGTCGATTGCATGTATATTTCATCATTTCATGCAAACATGCAGATTGTGTCCCCTTTGTTCTGCTTGTGCCATTTCTCAAAATCTCAAGAACTAGAAGTACAGCGAGTACAATGCACGTATTTGCTGCTACAAAATGGGACCAATCCACTAGTGATAGATGTGCGGAAAGTGTAAATTGTGAGGGGATCAACCTTGTGTATTCAACGTCCATTTTAAGTAAAGCAAAAGTATGTTCGCACAATGTAGCTACACATTGGGGGAAGGCATGTTGGGAATTCCAGCCCTGTACTTCTAGTGCATTATGCATTGCCTGCTGAGCCTCCACCACCTTCCCCCCGGACCAACACAATGATGGTATCTCGTGCTGCTTTGCGAGACGCCTTTGGGCATGAGATCATAGTTGCAAAATGAAATTGGGCCCTGCAATGAGAAGGCTGAAACCTGACAACCATATGTCTATTCGTTGTTGGCAGACGTCTGCACACATAATGGGGCTGTAGCTGGGGGTCTGATAGTGGGGCTTAGAGATGTAGTTTTTACAGTCTGTATACATTATGAAAGGCAGAGGGCGTATGGCCAATAAGGAGAGTGAGTAAATGAGCTTGCTTTCCCTATAAGTGGACACATTTAAATGCGACTCACTAAGGTTTGTGCTCGCAGCAGAAGGCTCGATATTACGGTCTATGGCGCCTGCCAGCAAGTGGGTACAGGTAACTAATTCGTGAAGTCTGGAATATGTTGGCACAAAGAGCTGTGCAATGTTCTTTTTTTTTAAACTATGGCTGTAGCACAACGCACCTCTGCATTGCGTTTCCCAGAGGTGTCAATAAGATCGCAACCAAACAAAAGGAGAGGGGGTGCTAGAAGGCAGGAATTCACTGCAGTTCACGGGTAAAGTGAAACCCACTCACCTGCCAGACATCAAACCCACCGTTCCTACATCACTGTGTGGTTCCATAAATCCCGCTCGCTGACATCTCCATGAAGACAGTCTAGGCTCTGGAACTTCTGTGCACAGCCGTGGACGAGACCAATGTGAGAGCAACCACACGACAAGCAGATGTTTACTACTGAACAGGCTGCAAAATGCAACACTTTCATGCAAGAAACAGGCTGGAGATTCTCAGCCACCCCCTTACCTCTTGTACTCCGGAAAGAAAGATAGAGGCACCAAACAGGCAGCAAAAAGACTAGCAAACCTAGCATACAACGAAAAGAGTTCAATAACAGCCAAATTAGTGTATATTAGGCCTCGCCATGGTAAATGGTTCCATCATTTAAATGTGCATCATCCGTGTGAGAACAAATGCCCAGTATGTTGTCACAGGTTGATAAATTTGATTACCTTCAAATTAGCAGCCCCACGTTAATGCCATACTCACATATTCGCAGCACAACATTTCAGCAGAAGAAAACGTCCAATGTGTAAAAAGATTGGAATAATATACCGTCAGAGCATACTTACAGCATTGGGAAACAGCAACTTGATATCTTGACAGTACATACACACTTGCTGACATGACCCACTCCAATCTACAGGTGCTTACCCAGTCTTATTTCTTTCTCTACATTCTGGGCATTGTAGTCCACCTTTTGTAATGAAGAAACTGCAACTACAACTCCCAAGATGCAAAGCAGAAAACAAGACTTGATAAGCACCAGACCATGTTTTCAAGAATGCATCCACTGCCAACATTTTAAACCTCCACACACCAAGTGCCCCTTAAACATGTTCTACAAATCTTTAATCTCCACTTTTGTTTTATTTTACAAAACAGTTACACACAGTGCTGCTATAAATGCTCATATGCATTTTTTATCTTTCAAAACAATGCTCCTAAAAACAAACCTTTTTACACTGACGTCATTTTCCATGTTTCATTCCATATTAATGTCACACTTTCCAACCTCACTCATTACAACCCTTACACTGCCCCCATTATAAACCTGCTTATGTACATAATGCCAAAGTATATACAACACTTCACCTTACATATAAAGTACTCTTCTTTTCCAACCTCTGCTATCAGCCACCAAACGCTGCTGCGACAACAATCCACCATTACATTACCACTAGGCCACAATTTCCCTATTCGTTAATTATACTGGAACACATTACAAATACATTACACCACAAACACAGCACTTCTTTCATTAAACTCAGCAGCATTAAAGTAACCTACACATACACCTTTTCCTTACACCTGTTGTTCCCCTTTCCATATAATCTCCCAAACAGCACTACTTATACTTCAATTGTTCTAACAACATAGTGAACATACTTCACTAGACTATCCAAAACACAACTTTATTAACTCTATTTCCCAACAACTCCTCCTACATTCATAAATAACAACCTCTCTTACTAAAAGTACTTCCCCAATACCATATTGATACCATATATATTGACTAACTTTCTTTTATAATTACAGGAAAAAAGCATATTACCTAAGACATCAACGAGAAGAAGACTACTCTTCACATCCTACAAAGTAAGTACATTACTATACTATTAATCTATTTATTATGGCACCAGTGTACTTTTGCTACATTTTAGCCTACAGTATTCATCTTTAAAGCATCAACATTTATTTCACTCTTACTCATTACATTTCACTATGTACACTCTTTCTATTCTCATCTAAAGAACATCATTATAACACCCACTACTCTCATCAAAACATCATATTGTCCCTAGGTAGTCATTTACCCCACTATGCTCTTACTCACTACCCAAGTCCTTCACACCTCTACACACACAGTTACTCTTACAACCTTCCCACCCACAACTATCATCCTACTACACAATCATACAGCCCTGTATTCACCTCTACTATCACATTCACAAACCCATTCACAATACATATTTAACAACTATCAAACCCACACTTTCTTTTTTTCCAGCAGACAGATCAGAATACCTACTAAAATCAACTCCATAGAAAACAAAGAAAAAGCAGATAAGAATAAAAGCAAGCCATATAGTCATCCACTTCTAAAACAATTTATAGAAAATATTCAAACAAAACTGCTAATAACATCACTCAATAGCAAAAGCACACCTACGAATAAACCTAGCACTATATTTAACAATGGTAACATAGCCACAGTAAAACATTCAAAAAATAAATTGTACAAAAAGAAAATTCTACTGTAGAGTAGTTCACAATCGTATTAAAACACCTGAAAAGTCACACGCTAACCTTTACAATTACCACAAAAGAATAATCCTCCAAGCTCTAATTGACAGTGCATTTCTGCTAAAAAGAAAGTTGTTAATATTAATTTTAAACATGAAACCACTAACTAAATGAATCACTAAATTACAAAGAAGTACTTCTAAACATGTGCAAGGTCAATATAGATACCTTTTCAAATTTCTGTGCAGGTGAACGGATTCACACAAGAACCAAATTTCAATGAAGAGGCTTATAAACAGAAAAAACAAAACAATTGTCATTCACAGTAATGGGCGTGTATGAAATTTTAGGAGATACCATTATGGCACAAGAAACCCTTATAGAAAAGACCTCCCCAACACAATTTGAAACAAATCTTCCTTTTGCCCAAACAATCCATCCAGTGTACAAATGGACATGCAGCTCAATGTGTAATGTATGCCAACAATCATTCAAATCTTTACGACAATTCCTCAATCAGTACATACAACTAAAAGACAAAAGTAGAATACAAACTTTATGCGCACTGAACTCCTGTCCAGTGCTCATCTACACTGGACTGCTAGAATATCTATTAGCCTGCATTTCAGGAACTGTTTGCAAAAGCACATTCCACCACATCAAAATGTTAGCAACACACCATTCCACTATACAGAATCTTATGCAGAGACTTTACTATGCTAAAAGTCCTGCTTTACAACTGCAACAGTTAAATAACATACTACTACATGGAATAGCCAAAGAACTCCTTCAACAAATACAGCACATCCATAGTACATATTTTGGAACTGAAGATCACTTTGAAAATTGGTAACTTTAGGAAACATGAGTGAAAAACTTATGAACACCAACCATCTAACACACACATACAAAAAAGAAAAAGACATTTTTCAAAGTACATCTGCAGAAATACCAGACCAAGTATGTGTTGGTTGTCGCAGAACTTTTATAAAAAGAGCACAGAAATAGTAGATGTGGCATACAAGATAGAGGACACTGAGGAATCCAAATGGTTCCAATTAGCTTTATATTTAACAACAGAAAATAAATACAAAATAACTGACCCCTCAATAGTTTGTACATACTGCAATACAACACTTGACAATAACCAAATGCCATCACGTGATGTCACCAACAACTTAGAAATATTCCCACTTCCGAAGGCTCTCCAACAACTTATATCATATTACTGCAGCCACCATTCTGGACCAGTATGCAATTTACCCATTGCACTCCAAATACACCATAGACGATGTATAAGAAACAAATCAAATGTGTTAAACCAAAGGATCTCCAATGAGTATATGGGGGAAAGGGTTGAAGCACATTCTTTTCCTCTACTCTTTCCTACAGGAAAAGGAGGAAGATATGATGAAAGGCCCATACAAATTTGTGCATCAGAATATCGCTCTTTTCAAATTTATTCTGACACGCCAGATTCAGACAAATCAGAGGATACATTTTAAACCTCCTGTTTGAAAGTTAACTAGCAACTCTATGCTTCAAAATATAAAAGACAGAGATGACGTTTTGCAGTCAAGTATCACAAATCTCTTGGCATACATGTGTGGTACAAAAGAATACTGGTTCCGATGTCACGCTGATGTATGATGTATGTTGTATGCTAAGGAACCTAGTCCCGCCCCCGTGGTTTGTTACATTAAGTTGTGCAGAATATGCTTGGGATGACTTGCACGACTTCTTACGCATAGTAAACCAAAATAAAGAATGAATAGATATAAAAACTCCAGGAGAACTCTGTTCTGTTCACCCTGTCAATGTGTCAAGTTACTTTCACCATCGCTTTATTGCCATGCTGCACATCATCTGCAAAAAAAGTGCCCCCCCGCTCGGAGAGGTAGAACACTACTTTTGGAGAAAAGAATATCAATCTAGAGGAGCACCACACATCCGCATGCTTTTGTGGATAAAAGATGCTCCGAAATTTGGCCATGACAGTGATGCCACCATTTTACAGGTTATAGAAAAATACATAACCTGCAATATCCCGTCAGAAACCACACATAGTGATATACGTACACAAATCTTACGCTTCCAAAAACATAAGTGTAGCAAATACTGCCGACAGAAATATAAAACAAAGGGAAATGCTAAACCAATTGTCGCATTAACTTCCCTTGAGCAGTTTGCACAAAAGGACAAGCAAATAGCTTCATGTCCTCTGTTAGGCACAGTGTAAAAGGCCAATCACATTAAAAACCTGTACAACATTAAAAGGGACAAAGCATCCAGCTAAATCAATGATTATAATGCTATTAGTGCCCTATTGTGGAATACAAATATATACATACAATACATTGCAGACAAATCCACTGCTGTTGCAAGATATGTCACAGTCTCGGGAGGATAGCTCAGGGGCAACGTGCTTGCCTTGGAAGCAAGATGACACAGAGCAATGCAGGTTCGATCCCCGGGTCCACGCTTAGAAACCTCTGGGTATTAAGCACGTTATATCATATCTTACCAAAGCTGATAAAACAGAGGATGACATATCAAGTGATAAAACACTATCACAGCTTCAATATAAAAATGCTCTCCCATTGAGAATGTGGGTGCTACAAAGCTGCAGACCGTTTACAGGTACAGCCTTATATGGCTAATATGAACACATTGGGCCTCATTACGAGTCCGGCGGTAACCGAGGTGGTAAAACTGCCTGGTTACAGCCGGACTCGTATTACCATTCTGCCTCTGTGATTCCTGGAATTACCAGGGCATTACAACCCCGGTTTCCCGGGAATCACGGAGGCGGAATGGTGTTAATCCCCATTCCCATTGAGTCCTATCGGACTCAATGGGAATGGGGATCATGGAAACACCGGCAGTATCTTGTGATGCTGCCGGTGTTTCCTCGTCCGCCTGCAGGCGAGCGGTGTTAAACCCGCCAGGTCAGAACTGGCGGGAACATCACCTCCCGCCTGCAGGAGTCGGGATCAGGCGGTCAGGAAACAACGGTGGCGGCGGGTTTACCGCCGCTGTTATTTCCGGACCGCCTGATTTGTAATGAGGCTCCCTGTCTGGCTAAAACTTGGTCCAGCTTCATCCAGAAAAAGAGTACTCAAATCCTACCAAGAGATAGAAACAATAGCCACAAATGATCCCAACAGCCACAACATTAAAAAAAATAATTTACTCGACACATACTATCCAAACAGAAGTACTACTTTGGAAAACATGTGCCTGTACCGCATAGCCCAAAACAACTCCTACGAAAATAATGTCAAACCAGATGAGACAACTGGAAAATATGTAGTCTCAACTTGTGAATGAAGCCTCGTCAAACTTACCAAACTCAGCCTAATTAATCACATAAAATTACCATTTAAAACTCTACAACATACGGTACTTTATTACATTTCCCTACTACAGCATTTTAAACCATGGAGAAAAGAAGAAGAATTATTAGATAAATTAAAGCAGTATAACAAATGTCAATCAATTTCAAACAATACAAAGAAATGTTGGACAATGAATGCCAATAAGAGGGAGACATTGAAGTCCAACTAGATAAAGACACTCCTGAAGGCAGTCAACCTTCCCTTGCAGGAAGCCAAGTACCACTTGGAGAACCACTCATTCTAAATGCAGCAGAAACAGCTATGATTGAAGTAGAAAATACTATGTTTCAATATAAACAATCAGAAGACGACTTGTCAGTGCTGAAATCACAGCTTAATGATGAGCAACTCACCATTTATCTACAAGTCACTGAAGAAATTGAACATAGTTTTAAACATGAAACTAAAACGTGTAGCTGTATAAATAATAAACCTCTGCTCCTCTATGTAAGTCGTGAAGCTGGTTCTGGAAAAGCATTAAAATCATCAGCAAATTTCTACAAAGCACAGGTTCAGCTGCTTACAACATATGAGGTGTAACTTTGCACTTACTACTGCTCCTTCCAGTAGAACACCAAAATAAAATAGAATACTACAAATTACCAGCAGAAGCTGCTACTGAAGTATGCAGAATTCTGAAACAAATGAAAGTCCTACTCATAGATGAGGTGCATACGGTTTCCAACCTCATGTTGGTTTTAATTCACCTCAGAATACAAGAAGTCCTAAAAACAGACTATGAAGAACTGTTTGGAGGAAAACACGTTATTGTTTCAGAGACCTCCTACAGTGAACACCAGGAAAAGGTGAACCTATTTTCAAAACATTAGGACACAAATAGTGTGTTGCGGCATTGTTTGTGTCCTAATGTTTTGCATAGGAAATGTAAATCTCTGCCAACATTTTCAGTACAGTGAACTAACTCAAAACATGCATCAGTGTGCAGACATCACAGATTTTAAAAAGCATTAGAACGGGTCTGCCTTCTAAAGATGCAAAATCCATCTTAAATAGTAGACTAATCCATGGGATATATGGGCATAAGACATCTATCTGCTCCTGATGTCATGGAACAATTAACTCAACAAAATATCGAATGCATGTCTTTAATGCTAACCCTAGCAAACTGTAGTCAATTCAAAGAGACAATGTTAAAAAAAAAGAAAAGCAACTCATACTGCATATTAACACCACTTACACACTGGAAGTGCATGGGATGACACACCCTATGTGTCAACAGCACGACTAAATAACTTAGAAAAATCTATCTCCAACATAGCTGGATTAGAGAAAATGTTAATGTTGTGTCTAAAAAGTACATGAATGAGTGAAGGTTGTATGCAATGGAACATTTTAAACTATCATGCCTAACATATTAAACTGTGTTTTTGTTTCACAGAGAAAGAAGCAAAGATGTCTCCTTCATTACTACGTACAACAGACTCAACCTATACTGAAATTGTACAGCAATCATAAGTACTTGCACTTCAATTGTATTATGGTACCATGTTACAAATACTGTATACTGCCCTACACTACCTAGAATTACTATTCATATATTATAATGGTTGTAGCCAGTGCCTAGATTCGCTTACTATACGTATATTATTATATATAATGATTCTAGCCAGTGGCCAGATTTATTTACTATACACATGTTATAATAGTTATGGTCAGTGACCTATGGCCAAGCACCCACAAATCTGGCCCCTTGCCACAACCACCACATCATAATTAACCCATATATAAGTAAGAACAGAGAATACATATTGGAATAACACAACTCGCCCTGAACTCCCCCTCCCAATTAAAATAACGTCTGCAGACATCAAAATGGACTGTCAACCCTATTTTTAACATATCAAAACATACCCATATCATTTATATACCACTCCCCTACCCTGACCAAGCCCTCTCTCAGTCACCAAATAACCCCATATGTGTTTCTCAAGCTGTCTGTCGAGGACGCTATCTGCGGACTACTGCAGTGTCTGCAGACTACCACACCACCCGTATGCTCTTTTTCCACCTATACAAAGAGCCCCATTTTATCTTTTTTCCTCCCCCACCCTCCCAAGGCCCTCTTTCCACCACCAAATAACCCTAAATTTGTTTACCAGGCCTTTTCCCTTGCCGCGCTGTCCTCAGACACAGGGCTGTCCGCAAATTCAAAATGGTGGCCGTTTCGGAAAATATGATGCACCTCACACTCTTCAACGTTCAATCAGCGAGCAGATCTGGTGTCTGCGGACAGCATGTTACACCCTGGACCAATTGGAACTCTGTCCTCGGAGTTAACAGGGAAATGGGTCTGTGGACGAAACCCAGATATCACAATAATTTTGACCTATTTTTTGCCCGTTTTAAAATAAAATACTGGATGGATTAACGCCAAATTTACAAAAGCACGCTTTCGGGACAAAGCCGCTGCTTCTGTTGCATTTTTGGTGAAAATCCGTCCAGCGGTTTGGGCTGTAGGCATGAGCAAAACTGTTTTACCATTGCGTCTATGGAAAAAAAAAATATTTTGGGACCGCCTATAACTTTGCACCCCCTGCACGAAACAACACCAAACTTTGCAGAATCAATCTGATGGGCCATATAATGTTTTTCAGTTTTGTGTGGATTCATCCGAGGGGGGGACACCTTATAAGCCACCAAAAAAGTGCACTTCCTATGAGTTGAGCAACTTAACCATGACTACAGGGCCACTACATGCCTGTACCAAACAAGTATTCTGTAACAGCGCCACAATGCCCCAGGGCCGCCGCGCGCTATATGAATTCAAATAAATAAAATAAAAATAAATAAAAATATTTCTGTGAGCACTTTACTATGGTATGTGTACTTTTAAAGTTATCTTTATAAAACAAAATATTGTTGATAGACTGGAGGGGTTCTTTTATTTGGTTCTGTCCCTTTGCTGATTTTCAGAACACAAATGGAGGATACATGTGTGTGGATAGCGTCCGCCCACCTTTTTCAGAGGCCGGGCACAGCACCCATTAGGTGTTTTTGAGGCCAGCATTAAAAAAAAAACGTTTGCTTGCTTAAGTTTCAGCTATTAAGATTTCACCCCAGATTGCCATGCTTGCAATGCAGACGCGTACCCACAAGACCACATTAAAGTGTCATTAAAGCACACGTCTCCTATTTGGAGTTTATTTTCCTTGGAATATTTCAAAATGATTTATTGTGTTCAAAAGGTGGGCACCTTTTATAATTTGCAGCATATTTATTGCAAATTCGCCTCTCTTGATTATTTTTCAAGGTTGATTACTTATTAGTATTCTTCATTACTCATATCCCTACTTTTCCTCGTCCCAGTACTTGTGCATGAGGCACGTTGCCTCATACACAAGTACTGCAATGAGCTAGAGTGACATGGAGGTAATGCCTGGCTTAGTTAAGTGCAATCTTCATTACTCCTAGAACCACTCTTCCTCGTCCCAGTGCTTACTTATGATGCAAGGTGTGTCATACGTAAGCACCGGGATGGGGTATGTGGAGGTAGTTCTGAGCAGAGGGGCTTATATTAGAGGTTGGGGCAGGGGGTGGGAAGGGGAGGGGATGTGTAGGGGGTTGGGGCTGGGTTTGTGCACTAAATAGTAATGGTCTTCCATGGCCAGGCTAAGTAGGCATGATATGTGTTATTAAAGGCTTGACAGGCATTTTGGTGCAGCCACTCTAGTCATTTCCTACTTTAGCTTGACTTCTTTTTAAAAAAAAATCCATGATAAAGTAGTCCTGTAAGTGTAATTAGCTGGCTATTCTGGCATTTGGGTGCTGCTAGTCTAGGTATGTCTTAATGTGGCATGGCATGTTTTACTGTAATATATTTATTGCGTATCTAGTCTGGTCTACATTGTGCAACCAGTTGGGCATGTTTTCAGCGTGTCATGGCATATTTAATAGCAAAGCATTAAATTAATGAAAGCATTAATGTTCCTGTGCACTGTAGGTGACTTGCACGTATTGTATATTTGGATTGGTGTTACCCTACAAAACAATAGCATACATTCTGGCTTTTTAGCCACCTTTTCTCAGAAAGTATGCTGTATAATGCATTAAAGCACATATTCAAATCTTTCTCCTAGTGTAGTGTGCAGCTTGCCCTTGCAGCAGCATGATTGTGTATTTTGCACAAGCGCGCAATCTAGACTGGCTCTGAGCGTGACTTGACTCATGGTTTGTTGCCGAGGTGGGGTTGGAACCCTCAGTACCTCCGAGGTGTTACAGGTGGCTCAAAGAATACTACATCTCTCAGAGACGGTTAAAGTTGTTTTATTGATTTCTTCGGTAGGGTGCTAGGGCTGTCCCTCATGCTCTCATCGAAAAATGTGCATTTTCCACCCTAACCCAGACTACCCAGGTCCTTACATTTGTATATAGGGAGTATTGACCCCTTCTTTCTATTCTCTATCATGCTAGTGTGGATAACCTAAAGTTGATTTACTTTTCTATATCAACTTCCTTGTGACTTTTCATGCCCAGGAGGTTTTGCAATCATGGGAAAATACAAAGAGCAGGTTAAGTCTGCCCCTTTTCCCAGCACAGGACCGCTATGCTGCAAGAATTATGGCCTGTGCTGCAATGTGCCAAGGTTATTGTTAGCCGCTGCAGTGCGGTCACCCCTATGATAACTGCAATCATGCAGAGTGCTTCCTGCTCCCTTATGAGTCTCTGGTGGTCAACGTCGGTTACAGTTGTTTGGTGGCTCGGCATGCTGAGGCTGGGGAGCATTGTGCGACATCTGTGAATCCTGCGTAGGCACTCCTGTTGCTCCTTCACTGGTTCTCTTTCTACTCATAAGCTGTGCGTGCGGGAGCTGGGAAATATTGCACAGCCTCTAGAGAAGCCATATAAACTCTATGGTTCCTCCCTCGCTGGTACTCTCTATCCACTTTGACTCTGTTGCTCAACCTCCGTAAAAATAGCGTTGGGCACCGATGGGCTGTGGCACTGTGGGTGGTCTTCCTGAATTATTGTAACTTTTTTGGTGATTCTGGAACTAAGAGAGACAAATGAGAGACAATATGGCCAGTGCTTTCTTTAGGAGGCCCGGAGTGGTGCAGGTTGGCACGGCATATGTAAAGAGGGGCACTTGAGGAGGAGGCAGGTAATGGAACTCTCTCCTCTGCTGTGGTGCCCCTGTGGGGAAAGACTGGCTCTGGCTTCCACCCTGGTAGGTCTCCCAAGTCTGAGAGAGTGTCCTAACCTCTTGTGACAGGGTCAGCAAACTGACCCTGTCACACAGACATCAAGCCTTAATGTGTCTCTAGGTAATAACAATGTCAGAGGACCATCATTACATTTTGCACTCCTGTATTACCAAATTGCGATATAACTGAAAAGCACGAGTTCATATTCATTGTATTGCATTTACTTGAAACGAGAATCTTATATGACGATTGACATTCTCAAGATGCATTTTATTTGATTGTATTGCTTTCAATATTAAATTAAACAAAAAAGGTTCTCATTGCACGACACTCATTGCCAAATCATTACGAGTCTGGCAGTAATCCTGCCGGTGCTTCCAGTGGGTTGCCGCCAAACTTGTAACATTTTACCGGCACCTGACTTCCTGGAGCCACCGAACATTACAACTTTCGGCGGCCCGGGATATCAGGTGCTGGAAAATGTTGTGCCCCATTCCCATGGATTCCGATAGGACTCCACGAGAATGGGTGCATGGAAGCATTGGCACCGGAATAGGTGTAATGGAAGCACCGGCACTGCTGTCAGTGGTACCAGAATCCCTGCCTACCGGGGCAGATACGCTTGGCAGGTACGTTGCTACCGGCACCCTTATTTCCGGACCGGCAGACTAGTAATGTGGGCCATTGTGACAGAAAATGTGCTTGTACTACAATTTGCATAGATGGGTGACCATGGAAAGAAAGAAAAGACATTGATTTATTTCCCGATTTAATTTGCTGAAAGCCTAGTAATTCTCATGAAGCGAGATGAGTTATGCTGTGTAGGTGATCCCTGCAGACATACAAATATCCACTCCACAGGCAACTATTACCAACCAGGGCTCTGTTCCACCGTGTTAAGCAGATTTGCTCTACACATCTTTGTTTTGGAATCAGCATTCTTGTCACCACAAACTCCTTGAAACCTTACTTTCAGCTGTGCCTGCAATCTAAATAGTCACTTATCTCACTTCCAGACCACCGTGCAATCTCTGCGTGTGTTGCCAATCTCAGAGGTAGTTAACAATATTTCCATATAATACTCCTTCCCCATCAGCAGTTAAAATCTAACTCGGCGTATTTTTCTTCTGTTTACTGCCTTTTTGAAGGAGACAGCAATCATTTATCCCAGCAAGGCATTTCTCTTTAAGAACAGTAAGCAGACAGCAATGAAACCAGCGGCCGCTTAAGCTCATCCAACCTATTTGTCAAGAGGGAGAGAGGGCACAGGGTGAAATAGGCTCCATTTAATTTTCATTGAAACGCTGGGGTAGTTGTATTGAGCTAACATGTTGATCGGATTTCGTTTCACAGTTGCGCCTTACAAATCTGTTGTCAATTTACGTTCGCAGCGCAGATAAAACACTGTTGCAACTTCCTCCTTGATGAAATACAGAGGGGTGGAAGTCTGTGGCAAAGTGCAGGCAGCACATTGATAAGAACCCTACGCTTCAAGTTTCACAAAAAATAACAAGATGGTCTCGGACTTTGTGGACATCATCTCTGGTCTTATTTTGGGTGTTGATGTTAATGTATGATGTTTTTTTTTTCATTAGAAAGGACAAATTACAAAATATATCTGACGAAAGAGTAAACAACAGAGATGTAAGGGCACATATTGTGTGTGCACAATTAAGAAGCAGTGCCAACACAAGATGTGCCTCTTAACGCAGAAGTGAGCGTGGGTAAGCTTTATAACGTAGTCTGCTCTCACAGATGCCCAGTGCCCACACCAATTGCCTGCCAACACCAATTCGTTCCCCTCAGCTGGCAGACTTGATGGTTTTTCCAATACATATCTTGTATTGTGTCTTACTGGAGCAGGGGTATATTGAGACAGTAATAAGCTCGGGGCCAAGGCACAGGCTAGGGACATTACTGCTGAAACAATCCACTTGAACCATACAATGCTGCAGGTCTGAGTGTTGCATTCCTCAAGCACTGTAAATGTGTTCAGCAAGTGCAAAATCGGCTATTTAAATGCATTTTTCGGTGGCTAGTGGGGACTCAGGGCATGGCCGTAGGAACACAAGTGGCTTCTTAGGGCAGCTTCAGAGGGACCCTGGACAAATGGACCAGTGGCTACAGTCACTGGTAATGCCCAGTGGCCACTACAGTCTGAATGTGGGTCGCATTGACATGGCAGGAAGCCATTGCTGTGGCTAGTAAGGAAGCCATGGTGGCATAAACAGCAATCTGGGCAATGGCCATCTCAACAGGCCGTGTCCAGTGACCATTCCTTTAGACCATTGGCTTTAGAGGAGAGGTGGTCATGGCGAAGTGCCTGATGGGCACGAGGGCCTGGAGCATGTGCTTGGCGGGGCCAGGGACATGGCTAATACCATGCCCCAAGCTATTTGGCTATAGGTCACTATGGGTGGGTTCGGGTAACCCAGGGCAAGGCTCTGGGTGAAGCACCATTTGACACACAAGAAAGAAATGCTTTTTCGTTTTGAAATTTCACAGTAAATGGCAATTTAAGTGCCTAAGACCCCACCACTGTGCTGCCAGCGTCCTTCTGGGTGCTATGAACCAGGCATACATTAGTCAGGTGAGTATTTGCGATGCACGGTGCCACCCAGTGCATTGTTATGCTGCTATACAGCCCATAATAAATGCACAGGTGACCTGTGCATTTCTAAAAGTGGTGCAAATAAAATAAACGGCTTTATTGCTTCGCTTTATGTGAATCTGGCCAAAGTAGTTTTAAGTCAGAACTGTAACACTTATTCTGACTTATGATCAGATAATCAGACTTATTTTATATTTATAAGATTATTCACAAATTGTAATTCAGAATACAAAACTGTATGTTACAAAGTAAAATGAAAAAATATTAAATGTATTCAGTGACCATACAATATTGCACATTGGGGTTTCTACTGAAAGGAACATGCCAAAGGCTCATCCCTTTGTAATGCAAGTTGCAAGTTCAGCGCGATATGAAGGAACACACTTATCAGCTGCGAGAGTAGCACTGTAAAACCGGAGGGGGCTCTTTCTGTGGTCTGCAAAATTAAAGGCTTTCTAAAACTAGTCAAAAAATATTGGGGCACAGGTAAGTATAATCAAACTTAGCGGCAGCGCAAAAAAATGGTAAATAGGCCTTAAAAGCTTGCTTTTTCAGACAAGATGCGTTAACATTTTATGTGCTGCAAAGGCCACTTTGGCTGGTGATTTAGTGCAGAGTCTGAGATCCCTGGCCAGCGCTGAGAGAAGTACACAGTGGTTGTTACTTTTCGAGGTCACAGATTAGAGTTTACAGGTTCCACCAACGAATAAGTATAACATGACCATTTGATAAATCAAAACATTTATTAAATGTGATTTTCTAATGGAGCCAAAAAGAACCACAGTGGTTTCAAATCGCCCATAGAACAATTTACATGGGAAAGAGTTAGAGTGTCCCCAATATGCAACATTTGTACAGCAGTATGCCCGTGCTTCAAGGCTCTGATGGTGTCATGGTGGAGAGCGATTCTCATGAGAATCAGGATGAGGTGACCAAGGCAGTTTATTAAAGTTCTGCTGGTCGCCTCAAATGTTTCAATGACTTAACTTTGTGCTGTTGGAATTGGGGGTGGATTGTGATGTCACAAGCTGCAATTGAGGGCAGCGTGAGAAGGTTCATGGACCCAATTACTGATTGCAATGTATGTTTTTCTATAAGGGTTCAAAGTGCAAAGACCAATCAGCTTTGTGTGAGGAGATTTTTTCATGTCGCACGAGTTTGAATAACAATTTGCTTTGCATTGTATAACATTTTTGACTATGGGGTGTTTCTTTGACAGCGACTTTTCATGCAGTTCTGTTCAGTGAACTATTTGAATTTGCTGTCCCAGCTGTGTCCGGGTCCTGAATAAAACTGTGTTATTTCTTGCACTGGCGTACACTCCTATTTGTGTACTTTTGTAAGTTTTACAAGTCATCACTCGACAAGCCTTTAATAGACAAAGTGCATACATTCAATATCTGATGCTAGCAAAAAAAAATTCTGATGAGGTACTTTTTATTGTTTGGGCTAAATTAAAAATATATAATTGTTTCTTGCACATACAAAAAAAAAGTTGGATAATATCAGAAAATGCACTTTGTTACATCTGGACACAACAATCTAAACTATATGGTTTCCAGCTAACCTGCACACTTTCAGTCACTGCAAAGAAGCCCCCATCCTACGTCTTCACATAGATAGTTGGGTGGAAATATTGATAGCTTGTTTTTGTAAAGGCAGAGAAAGACATACTGACTTAACCTGTGAATCTGGGAAGCACTTAAAAATGAAATCCCCATTAGGTCCCCAAGTAATTAAAGTATACATTAAAGTATTAGGTCCTGATTCACAGAGCGTTTTCCAAAGGGATTGCGCTATTATAAAATGCTTCTGTGAATCAGGCCCTTAAAGTATTTTACCCAACCCTCACCCAGCCCCTAGGTACCAGTAACTCAGGAAAAAGTGATGAAATCAACACATTTTTATTTTCGAAAACAATAGACATAATCAGAGAGACCATCAAATCAATTTCCTACAGCATTTGCACTATCTGCAAACAGCATGCACACTTCCCTGCTGGACCGAATTCTCTCTTCTCTTTCCCCCCAGATCTTCTAAAAATGATCGTCTCCCTTAAACCTTCTTCTTACTCTGACACAATCATCCTGGCCTCCATCATTAAATACTTGATGAGCCCAGCGCTCAACACACTCCACAGCATCATTAATGCCTCCCTCACAGAAGGGTAAATCCCATACACCTTCAAGACCTCACATGACCTCTTTTAAAAAAAACAACGATAGATCCAGATGACCTGGCCAGGTACTGGTCCATTACAGACCTCCCATTGATTGGCAAAATCTTGGAAAAAGTAGTTGCTGCAAAACTCCACGCCAGAATTAAACAACTTCACCATCTAAATGACTATCAGTCAGGGTTTATTTTATTTTTATTTTATTGTGAATTTGTAAGGTGCTTATACATTAAGTAAATTGTGTTTCCAACCGCCCACAAGGCAACAGGGAGGGGACATGGGGATGAAGACCAAATACAACAATGAAATATAGAGGCTGACCTACTAGGCTTTGTGACCATTCAGAACATGGAAGTGCAGCGAGTAGAGAGAAGGGATGAGGGAGTGGGGGGTAAGTGCTAGGTGTATCAAGACTTAGGGAGTGAGCAGCTCTAAATGCCTAGGTGAAGTGGTCAGCCACCAATAAAATAAATGCAGACCTGTGGTGACAAACAACAGTAGGTGCCAGGGCAAAATGCTAGAGGGGAGGATGTAGGTGATAAGGTGTGGGAGGCCAGGACCCAGGAGGACACATAAGGGCCTGGTCACCAATCTCAGCAACTGTAGGATTTAACAGAGGAGACAGGGAGGGGAGGAGGAGTTGGAAAGAAGAGTCCTGAGGAGCTTCCAGAATTTGATGAGATCTGGCTCAAGACAGAGAGGAAGGGGGAGGCTATACCATAGAAGGGAGCCTGCTGCAGAGAGGGATCAGCAACCAGCTAGCTGTTTAGAGAAATGCTTAACACACACAGCGTTGGTGCCAGAGGAACGTAAAGATCTGGACGGAGAATATTTAGTCAGAGCGAGTTGTAGATAGCATGGCCCCTGACCCCAGACATCCTTGTGGATGATGCAGAGGGATTTGAATTTGATCCTTGCAGCAACCGGGAACCGGTGGAGAGTTTTTAGGGCTGGAGAGATGTGGTCCCTGGGCCTCAAGCCAAGGATAAGTCTTGCAGCCCTATTCTGGATTAGCTGAAGGAGTTATAGAGAAGAAGAGGATGGATTAAGGAAAAGGCTATTGCAATAGTTAGATGTTAGAATCTAGTCTAGAGAGAACCAGCGCTCTAAAGACATTGAGCTTCTGGGGGAACGTGTGGAAAGGAAACATTCCTTTGTGGAGGTGTAGCTGAAAGTGGGACTTCTTGGCAGGGCCCTGACTGTGAGAGATGAAGGAAAGAGAGGAGTCAAATAGGACTCCAAGGTTTCTGGCTCCAGATGAGGAAGAAGGTGGGGCCCATAGAAGATGGCCAGAGTGAGGGATGGAAAGAGGGAGCAGGAGTCCCAGTCAGTCTTGCTGGAATTGAGGCACAGATCATTTGAAGTAAACCAGGATTGGATGCAGATAGGCAGTCAGGAGGAGGTAAGATAAGGATCAGAAGGAGGTTTGAAGTAGAGTTGTGTGTCATCTGCATAACACTGGACATTTGGGGAGAAAGTGGAAATGAAGTGTATGCAGAGGTCATGGAACAGAGTGGAAGCCATGATTGAGGAGTAAAGGTGGATGTTAGAATAGCCCATGAAAAGGAGCTTAGTGGTGGTATTGAGGAGAGAGGAGGAGAAATCAGCCCATTCAGAGAGGAACAGGGTGGTAGAGCCAGGTGGCCTGTAGATAGGGGTAATGCTCAGTGAGGAGGTGGGAGAGATGACCAACTTTTTTACCCATTTGTAAGTTTATAGACTTCTTCCTTAAGCCATTAAGCCAAGAAACTAGAACCTATCTTAAAGATACTATGTCCACCATCTCCAGATTTGAGAACCTTTGATACAGCCAAAAACCTGCTGGTTACTATGGACATCACCGCCCTCTACTACAACATCCCCCAGGAAGCAGCTTTGGAATGCATAAGGAGTCATCCAACTCACCACCTGACAGACAAGCGAGTCCCAGAGAACTTCAGTATTGAATTGGTTGAACTAGCCCTTACCATAAACTATTTTTCATTTGATGAGGATTTCTTCATACAGATACATGGTACGGCTATGGGGGCTGCCTTTGCCCCAAGCCTTGTAGTCATCTTTATGGCTGATTTTGAAGAAAAGTATGTACTTTCACACCATAATCCATTCTTGAGCCACATCACAAACTGGTTTCGCTACATAGATGACATCATTTTCATTTGGCACAGCGATTCAGCAACACTCGATGACTTGCACGAATGGCTCAATCTCCAAACAATGGAAATTAAATTTACCATGAGCTACAGCATGGACAGCATCAACGTCCTAGATCTTCAAATGGAGACAAAGGAAGATAAGCTTTCCTGCACTCTATTCAGGAAAAAGACAGACCGCAACACCATATTGCATTACAACAGTAACCACCATAGAAACCTACGGAACAACTTACCCTATGGCCAATTCCTCAGGTTGTGCCACAACTGTACGGCAACCAGCCAGTACAAAGCACATGCAGCGGAGCTAGAACAGAGACTTAGAGCAAGGGGATACCCCAAATAACTGGTGAGAAATACCAACAAAAGAGCATTGTATACCCCACGGGACTCACTACTTACTCCAAAAACCAGGACCACGGATTATGACAGAATAACATGTTTTACTACATTTGGACCGAATACCACCAGAATACAACAGATCATCAACAAATTCTGGCCTTTAATACAACTCAGTTTCCCCAACGAATTACCACCAAGAATGGCACTGAAACGTGCCAGAAACCTCAGGGAACATCTTACTCATGCACGCCTAAAGAAAACATCCCATACAACACTGTGGAACATGAGGGAACTTTCAGGACATCACCCCTGTGGCCAATGCATTGTATGCAAACTGACCAAGAAAATAAAAACCTTTAAGATCGGTAACAAAGACTGGGTGCTCAAACATTTCTGGAACTGCAAGACTTGTAATACAATTTATTTAGTGGAATGCCCCTGTGGTCTGAGATATATCGGACAGACCAAAAGACCTGTCAATAAGAGGACCAGCGAACATCGCTCACGGATCCGCTGTAAGACACACAATACCCCAATGGTATCAAATTTTTTGGAATTTCGACATGGCCCAGATGAGCTCACTTGGTGGGTCATTGATAAAGTGTCGAGCACTGCCAATATCAAGAATGCATTGAAACACAAAGAAGCATGGTGGATTTTCGAACTCCAGACAAATCCTGAATGAGGCAAAGGTTACATGGGAGTAAATGTTTTCTAGGAACATCGACCATTTCTCTGCCCTGGCAACACCCACAGCCTCCTACCATGACCCGCACTTCCTTTACTAGCTAGTGAATCTTGGGCCCTTTACGGGGCCCCTCCAGCATCTCTCTGCCCTCCACCACCCACACAGGGCTTTTCTGCCACGTACCAAACAATCCACCATGACGGGTCCTTGGTCCCATGTACAACTCCCAAACGCTGGGTCCCCTACAGCACAGAAGCAAAACCCTTGCAGAATTCTCTAGCAGCCATATTTCCCACAAAACTATATTGGGCATTCCCACATTACAAGTGCAATCATTACCGTGATATATTGACTGTTTGTTTTCTCTGCTCCACCAGATGTGCCATCACAATCGCCATCCCTCAAAAATGACCATACTTTGCCCTGGCCCTCAGTTGCTAGCAGAATACTGCTCTATTCCACCAGACCCCAACCGCAGGGCACCTTATTCCATGAGCACATCCTGCCATGGCACCATTACCCCTCGACACCTTTTGCACGAAGTAACACAGACATGCTGAACCGCCTTGCCTGTCTCCACTTGATTAACTTATCAGATGCTTTCGCCCAACAATTGCAACCCTTCGCACAGCATTGTTTTGCTACCTGAAACTTCAGCAACATGAGCAGTTCCTCCCGCATTGCTATGGCGACCTGCATGACTCCTTCCCTGTGTGCATGCATGGATGTGCTAGACCTAGCTCCCCACGCATGCGCACAGCAGAGGCTGTGGCACATCTCCATTGCTGCACTCAAAATGCCGAACGTCCAAGCCAACTCGGCACTATCCAGCCCCAAGCGCTACGCTCTTTGAATGGGCACAAATCAGAACGAAGTAAGGAGCACGCATCCGCACAGCTGCCTCCTTGGCATTTCTATGTCGATTCACGGACGCACTTTACCATCCACCCGAGGCTCACCATGGTTTCCCTCCTCTCCTCCCCCCCTTTCTCCTTTTTCTACAGCTACGGGTCCAATTACAAGGGCTCCACGTCCCCGAGATTAGTTCCAGAGGATGTTTCTGTTCCAGCTATTTAAACTACTAGCCAGGCTATAAAGTTGCAGCCTGCAGCGCAGGTACAGCCCTGAACTCCATTATTTTCCCTTTTACTTTGCACATGGCAGCTCATTTTCATACTCTTACTTACAAAGGGCCTATCTGTTTGTCTTGTCTTTTACACACTCCACGTGAATGGTTTGGGGCAGTTTAAAAACTCAAAGAAATACCCCAGCATCACAGCACCCAGACAGAAGCAGTCTCTAATCTTGTTAATATGCAAGTATCCAATGCCATGGTCCTGTGCCAGGCAGGAGGTTTTACTGTATATAGCACTTGACTTTTAACAAAAAAATGTTGAGACTAATTGATGGTCTCACCTATGTTCCCCCTCTATTTCTTTTCTTGTGTTACCCTTCTCTACCCAACCTTTCCAGAGAGACAAAATCCAGAGGCCCAGACGAAGGCTCACCAACAAGCAGCCGAAATGCCCTTGGACAGAGTCCAGCGTTTGCTCCACAGTCCATACCAACTTCTAAGGGGGCTCCTCCCCCTGGCATAGACCAATGGTTTTTTGGTCCTCTGTTGAATTTATTTTTCCCCGGCAACTGATGATTTTTATTGTTGAATTTCATTTGTTTACAATTTTGTTTTATAGATTTTCTTGTATACTATGATGTGACTTTTTAGCACACTGACAGTACTAACCCACCAATGATTTTGAAATTGGATGCTATTTTCTGTACAGCACATACCTTTGTACCACTATTGTTGTAGATTATGACTTGTGTAAGGAAACCATCAAAAAGAAATGTAAGAAAATGACTGCTAATACAATAAAGCAGCAATTTAAGATATCGGATTGACTATGCAGTAAAATCTCTTCTCCATAAGGATACTTGGCTTACTATTTGAAGCACTTAAATGTAACTGAACAAATAGAACACCAGAGGCATTCTATCAGAAATGTAATGCCAAGAAATGTACATGTGGTTGGAGCACCCCCTTTTGTTCTCCAACTTTCAAACCAGGCTCTCGAAGGACAAGTATGGCTGGGTGGGTATGATGGAAGAAGGCACCCACTCAGGTAAAGATAAGTGCAACCCCACCTCTTGCTCGGTTAGGGACAGGCCTGCAGATAGTCTTATAGCCATAAGAGAGAAGGCAGTCAAAAATTGTGACTGAGCAGGAATTCAACTACGTTTCGGTAAGAGCAAGGATATGGAGGTCAAGGTCTTCAAGAAGGAGGCAGATGTGAGCAGAATGTTTGATCGCAGAACAAGCATTAAGCGTGGCTAGATGCAAGAGATTTCCACTGTTGAAGGTTTTCTGAGGGGAGGTACAGCAGTTGGAGGGGGGGCAGAGAGAGAGAGCACAAAGGATTAGCAGAAGTGAGGAAAAAGTAAATTGGGCACAGTGGGCACCGGTCAAAGAGGAGGCGGTTGGGTTGAAGACTCTGAACCAATATAGTGCCAGTGTGATAGACATTAATGATACACCCGGATGATGCAAAGTCTGCCAAGAGGACTTCCCATTTAGTGCCACGATTAATGGGTGAGGATGTAAGAGGAGAGAGTGTAGAGATTGGATGAGGAGTCCATAGATCGGGAGAGGGTACAGAGAAGAGGACATAAGTAAAGATCTGTCTGTAAACACTTCCACCCCAAATATAGTATTGAGACAGCCATCATCCAGGTGGTGATATGATATATGATATGGTATTTTATTTATATCGCACTCGTACACAGGTGTTTCAGAGCACGACCAGGCGAAATGAGGGGAACAGGGGAGAAACAAAAAAATGATCTTACTAGGCCCAGTGACATTGAGAATGTGCAAGTGCATTGGGGAGGGAAAAAAGGCAAAGTGCATGGAAGGTGGGAGAAATTGGAAAGTGCAGAGCATAGGAGAGAACAAAATAAATAATATGGCAAATAAGTTAAATAAAGGTGATAAACAGTGGTAGTGCAGCCAGTAGGGGGCAAAGTGCTATGTTAGTCAGATAGGGTGTATCTGTTAAGTGCAGAAGAAGAGTAGGTGGGGGGCTGTATGGGTACAGATTCAGGCCCCAGTGCAAGGGGTGGCCCGGAGGCATTGCAGGAAGGTGGCAGGGTGAGCAAGTACCTGAGCCCAAAGGACAGAGGGTGGCCAGATGCACAGTGCTGGGGTGATGCCCCCCAAATTATGGATAAGGTCAACTCATGCCTCATAGTTCTCCTTGACCTCTCGGCTGCATTTGATACTGTCGACCACTGCATCCTCCTTTCGCTCCTTGCCAACAAGATCGGATTCTCTGGCACTGTCCTGAATTGGTTTACGTCCTACCTCTCGGGCAGACAGGCCATGCAGAGGACTTTTTTGCATTCTAACTGTCTCCTGGCCTCCTGCAGAGTGCCCACGGTGCCTTCATCTCACCAAGCTTTCATTTAAATGGACGCTCTTGGTACTCTTCTCAAAGATCCAAATACTGCAATCCACCAATACACGGACGATACTCAGTTGTACATGAGAGTAAAAAGTTTGCATGACACCACTTGTCTCCGTGATTACTTATCCATTATCTAGACCTGGATGCCAACTGGCTCCTCCAACTACACCCATCCTGCTGCAGGACTTCTCAACCATAGTGTAGTCCCTTGCATTCTTGCACATCACTTGGCTCACCTAAAATCAGTCTATCATGCTGCAGTACATCTTATTATAGGTGCTTGAAAAATTAAACAGTTCACCCCCGTCCTATGTGAAATACATTGCCTTCATCTCCAGGCCAGAATACTGTTCAAGACTGCATATATCCTCTAAAAAGCAGTCTCGAGTAGCACACCAGCGTACCTGGCTGCTAAGCTCCACATACCTGGTGGCACATGCTCCTCACACAGCAAATTGAACAACCGTTTTGAATAAAGACTCATCTGCAAAGAGAGGAACCATACACAATCCTTGTCCTGTCATGCACCCACTGTCTGGAACTCGATTCCACTGTCATCTCAGAATGATCCCACAATTCCCATATTTTCACAAATCTCTCAAAATATGTATTTTTCAAGAACACCTGAGAAATAGCTAATTGTAGTGGACACACATACCAACGCACAGACCTAAACAGCGTTACTGTTAAAAGATACCAGCCCAAAGACTGGCTACCCACACTCTGGGATAAACAATAATTGGGTACTCCCACTTTGTTTGATGACGGGCAGTCGAATCTGTACTCTGGGGAGAGTTGAACGATGAGTAACAAAGAAAAGACAGATCAACTACCCCTTTCTAAAGGTCCCTTTTGTGAAAACAGGCAGGAGGATTAGTATCTACTGAGTCATTTGGTAGATTAATCACCCAGTTACACTTTGACACAATACTATTTCAAAAATACTTTTGTAACAATTCTGTTTATTTTTCTTTTCTTAAAAACATTGTAAAAAACATATACCTGATGTTCCAATCACACCACATATACTTAATATTCGACTCTCACCACTTTCATACAACAATGGGGTAAATTAATCTTGGTTTTGCATTTTTTAAGGCACAACCGTCATTTGGTTATGTCAGAAGAGATAAGGAAAATAACATTGTTGGATCCCTAACTGGTCGACATGTTTCGGCCCTTATTGTGTGTACTACACCCTCTTAAGTGCTGCCACTCAATTCAATTATAAGGCCATCTTCAGGACTCAGCAGTACAATGAGGAATCTCAATTTTATTCTCCTGTGGTAGATCTTCTGATCTAAAAACAGTATAAAAAACTTCATTTAGTTATACAATTTTGTATCTTAAGGTGCCAAAGTGGCAGTGTTTTAAAGGTGATGTCTCAATTTTTCATTGAAATCAACCCAATCACTGACCTGTTGTCCACTCTATAATGTTTGGGACATCTGAGAATTATTTTACTGTGCTTGGTATCAGGTCTTTGTCATCCCCTGAAAAACCTGGAAAAAAAAAACAAGAGGCTGATTTTAATCAACTCTTATTTTGTGTCTGCTTTGTTCAATTTCATTTCATATTGGACATTTTTATTTCGCACTTACGTGTTTGCAATGTCGCGGCTGTTTGTTGGCGTACCAAATAGTCACCACCACTGTTTTTCTGTTTTTAACCGAGTGAAGGTGGATATGCGAAAAAAAGAGGTCCTCTTTTTTTCTTTTTTTAAAAATAGCTTTATTTCTGCAAATGAAATATATATATATATATATATATATATATATATATATATATATATATATATATATATTCAATGAAAAAACTTTGTTAAAGGGATGTTATGGCTAAGTTGCGCTACTAAAAAACTGTAAAACTCAGTAACAAAAAGTTGTTAAAATATTCATGTGAGAATAGCAACCTCTATAAATGTAATACTTTTTGAATGTTAAGTTCCTGACTGTTTCTAACTGTCAGTAAATAAACCACATGGCCTAGATATGGCAGTGAACTAAAAAGAAAGGGCTAGACATGTGATGTCATCAGTGATGTCATCAATGATATTTGTGATGTCAACTTTGATGTCCTGGGTGTTAGTCTTAGCAGTGCACGGTGGTGGCGTGAGTCATGGTTGCTTAGCTTAACGTAACTGGCGAATTTCAGAGGTTTTTTGATTTTACTTGTAACCATAACGTCCTTTTAACAACTTTTCTTTTACTGAATTTCATAGGTTTTTAGTAGCCCAACTTAACCATAATGTCCCTTTAACAAAGTTTTTTCATTGAATTTCATAGGTTTTTATTAGTGCAACTTAACCATAACGTGCCCTTAACAAAGTTTTTTCATTAAATTTCATAGGTTTATATTAGTGCAACTTAACCATAATGTCCATTTAACAAAGTTTTTTCAGTGGATTTAATGGGTTTTTACCAGTGCATGCTATTTTCCTGCAACTTACTAATATCATACTATCCAATGTAGCAATATTTGTGTCCCATTTGTCACCTAACAACGCTGCCATTTGCCACCTTCTGGAATAATTTTTAACACCTCTATAGACTTTTTGCAACTATTTCAAGTAGTTTTGCATCCGTAGATGTCTACGAACATCTGACTTCATAGCAGACCTTCCAGACAGTGCCACATGACCATACGCTGGAGCGCTGCATGATGACATGTCCGAGAACCCGTCCGTATTTCATGATAAGATCTCTGCTTCGCGGACAGTTCGGAACTGCATTTTGTACTGATCTAGGAACTTTCAACTTCAAAATATCCCTTGCACAGCTCCAAAACCTATTTCCACTCATTATCCATTAACAATCTAGTACACAGTACATACTTTTAGAAAAACTACTATTTATCTTAAAATGGTATCAGCTAATGCCATTCCTCCTCCGCAAGAGCCACCACCACTGCTGTAATCAAGAAGCATGAGAAACACTGCCCCATACCATAGAAATAACACATGCGCAACATCGCAACATTTTCCCTTGTCCATCTACCCCTCCATATTAGTGTTTGGTTCCCCTTCCCTCATGACCCTCCCCACCTTTCGTTCTTAGCTCTCCTGCTAAAAAAATACACCCAAAAACAACAAAAGAAATGTTCCTTTAGGAACCACCTTTCACAGTTAAAAAATAGAACAAAAAAAAACATATAGACTCCATCTACTTTATATTTCTCAGTAAAGTACATAGACTCAATAAGATTTTCCAACATTTCCATTTGCATTTTTTGTTATGCTAATGGGAATAGTGTGGCATTCATCCTCCGTTCCAGGGACTGGAACGTGGATACAGGCACAGCAGCCCAAGTTATCAGCCCAAGCGAAGCGAGGGTGGATAACAAGGTCTCTGGACCATTATCCCCCATTCCAGCCCCTGAATTGGGGGATGAAGGCCATTAGCAGCCTAGGTTCCCAAAGCGGGAACCCGGGGTGCTAAAAAAGAGGATTGTTCTTCCTACACCGGGACGCCTGCGGTGTCCCAGTATAGGAAGGAAAATCCTTTTCAAAGATAGCCACCATGGAAAGGGAAGGCGGGGTTCCATGGCAGCCTGCAGAAGGCAAAAAGTGAACCCTATGACCATATTACCACAAGCACATTTTTCTTCCCTTTCAAATCTAACCTAATTTTGAATAACTTTACCACAAAGCCAGTCCCAGGTGGACATGGCCACTTTAATCCTATGTCTTGTCCCTTTTGGTCATGGCCAGTAGCCAGATTGTCTGGATCATGACCTTATTCCATGACCCAGACAATCTGGCCACTGCCCATGGCCACAGGCTACCCCTCAGTCACTAAAGGTATGCCGCTATTTTTTGTAGCTACATTATAACACTTGTCAAAAAATAAAACACTGGCACATTTCCAAAACCATGCTTGTAGGTCCTTGCCAATGCTCCTTATGCAAGTTGTCTGGAAATCCACCCATGTTTTATTTTTTCAAAAGGGTCAAATGTATGCACATACAATCATCATATAACCTTGCCCCCACTTGACAAAACCCATTCAGACTTTACGAAAACATTTATATCTAGATCTATAATCTTTTTGCAAACCTTTGTGTAGATTTGTCAAATGGCACCACATTTATAAGCCTTTAAATATTTTGGGACCTCTTGACAGAATCCCCCCAATCTTCGCAAAAACATTTATATCTAGATCTAAAATTAGTTTGGCAAATTAAGAGTAGATTCGTCAAATGGCACCTCATTTATAAGCCATTACATTATTTTGGGACCCCCCCTCTAATTTTGCCCCCTCATGACAGAATCGCACTAAACTTTGTAAACTCATTTCCAATCAAGCCAGAAACATACATGAATAATTTCATGCAGTTCTATTAAGTGGTGCCAAAGTTATAAGCCATTCAAGTACTGGATTTAACCAACCCTGTAATGCTGAGATGTCAGCAAACTTTTCAGGACTGTTCGCGAACATCCGAACTGTTTGCGGACTTTCGCTGCCAAAAAGCACCTTTTTTTGCTTCTTGCAGCCATATCCCATCCCATGTTATGTTTTTTAATATGTTTTAACCATGATGTTCGCGGACACTGGCAGATGTCCGTGAATCCAAGATGGTGGGCGTTTCCAAAAATCTGACGCACTTCACGCTCTTCACCATCCAATCAGCGAACACGTTGCATTTCCGCGGACATGAGGCAAGCCGATTAACCAATCGGTGTCCTGTCCGCGGAGCGAACAGGGAAGTGTGTCCACAGAGAGGACATAGATATCGCACATTTTTTTAGAGCTACTTAATGGTCATTTTAAAAATAAATATTGGATGGATTTTCACCAAATTTACAAAAGCACGCTTTCAGGATCAAGCCGCTGCTCCGCCTGCAAATTTGGTGAAAATCCATCCAGCGGTTTGGGCTGTAGTTTTTTTCCCCATTCAGTCTGGGAAAAAAATAAATTTCGAGACCCCCCTACAACTTTGCCCCCCCCCGGACCAAACCTCACCAAACTTTGCAAAAAAATTCAGATTGGGCCATATACTTTATTTGCAAAGTTTGGTGAGGATTCGTCCGGGGGGACAAGAGGCTGATTTTAATCACCTCTTATTTTAAGAAAAGAAAAATAAAGAGAATTTTTACAAAAGTATTTTTGAAAAAAAAAATGGTGTTAAAGTGTAACTGGGTGATTAATCTACCAAATGACTCAGTAGATACTAATCCTCCTGCCTGTTTTCACAAAAACAATATAAAGAAACAAAATCCATACCTGATAGAAATATACTACGAAGATCTAAACAAACGAAATCAAGTTAGCGGGAACAACATGGGCAATAGAAGAAGACAGTATGTGTTTTTTCTAATTCCTCTAATGCATCCACAAGTAGCGGATCTGATGCAGGACAGTCAGGAGCAGCTAATACACCCTCAGGACCTCCACCACAGTGTTTCCGGGGACAAGGGAAAAGAGGTTGTACCAAATACCTAGGACCCCCAGATGCAAACCAGGAACTGGCAAGGCTGTCCACTAAATTTGTAGCCCCAATTTACAATCTGACCAGGTATGAGTCAGAATCAGCTGTGTTAACAAAGGTTTGTCTTTTGTTCCAACCACACGAGCTAGGCATTTTGAGACAGAAGTCGAATTACAAAAATTCTATATACTGATCAGTCTAAAATATTTCTTTAGAAACCCGACAGCCCGAACAAAAGAAGCTACGATTAATAGGCTTGAAAACACTATCTGGGGGAATTGTCCTATGGGACAAAGTGGCATACGAACAAGAAGTTATGAACCATCTAAGCTATCCACGATCGTATAAAAAATTATATAGAGATCCCACATCCAGGCTAAAAGAGGAAATTGACAGTCTGATGAAACATGCCCTAGAAGAAGGGTGGATTGATATAGACGAAAAAGCATTTCTGGCCAATCATCAACCTACCACCCCTGCCTTTTACATCCTCCCTAAGATCCACTAGTTCCACCAGGGAGACCGATAGTGGCGGCCATTAATTCAATCTTGGAACCCCTGCCTGTATATTCAGATTGGTTCCTCTGCCCTTTTGTTGCAAAGATGAAATCTTATGTAAAAGACACAACCAGTAAGATCAATATCATACAAATGGTAGTTCTGGGCCCGGATGACATCCTTGTGCCCCTGGATGTGGTATCTCTTTATACAAGTATTCCGCAACAAGATTGTCTAAACGTGATGTCTTAATATCTGAATAATCGCACCCATACACTGACAGAAGTCCCGGCAGTGTTCATTTGAGAATGCATAATATTGGCTCTCACTGAGAACTTCTTTCTCTATGATGGCAAATTTTACAACCAACTGCAAGGGACTAGTATGGGGGCGACGTTCGCGCCTGACCTAGCCAATCTTTACATGGACAATCTAGAAAACTTGTCCATCTAGCACTTGGACAACACTTTCGCCCGCAAAATTACAACATGGCTTTGTTACATTGACGATATCTGCATGATATGTAGTGGAACAACAGAGGAACTAACAGCCTTTCATGAGTGGCTCAATGCACAAAACCCATTTATCAAATTCACCATGGAGTACAATGAAAGAAAAATATCTTTCTTAGACCTTGAAATACAGAAAACAGCACATGTGAATTTAGAAACAGTGCTGTATAGAAAGCCCACTGATAAAAATATGCTCCTGGACTATCAAAGTTTCCATCCGCAGGGCCTGAAAGAAGGACTTCCATATGGTCAATTACTACGGATCTGCAGAAATTGTTCACAAATGGAGACCTATAAAGAACACAGCAAAAATGTAAAAACAAGACTAAAAGACAGAGGATATCCCTCGACTACTGTACATCGAGCGTACAAAAGAGCGCAACACATGGATAGGACTACATGTTTAAAACCAAATAAAAGAAACAACCTAGAAAAAATAACATGTGTAAGCACGTACAGCCCAATAAGCAGTCTGCTTAGAAAAACCATTCTGAAACACTGGTACACGATTAAAACAGAAGATTTTAATCCATGCACCCTGCGGTTCGCATTCAAAAGGCAAAAAAACCTAAGAGATACTTTGGTACACTCCTATCCGCACAAACCGACTGAAAAGAGCAACAAAGGTTTCTATGGGGCCTTCCCCCATTGATAGGACACCATTGATGTGGCAAACGCTCGTTATGTGACCAAACACAAAACATGAAAAGCACAGTGCTTAGACATAGAGAAATCAAGCTCACGACGTTTACCAATTGCCTCACTCAATGGGCAGTATATGCCATTAAATGTCCATGTGATCTCATTTATATTGGCAAAACTAAGAGACACATTAGACAGAGAATTTGCAAGCATAAATCATGCATATGCAATAACATAGACTCCAAACCACTGGTGGCACATTTTATATTGAAACAACACAAATGCACAGAGATGCTGTGGTGCATATTTCAAGTTATTCAACAGCCGCCAAGAGGAGGCAACAGAGACCTGAGTCTCCAAAAGTGTGAACAAAAAGGGATCTATGATCTAGACACTGTAAAATATGGGCTTAACATAGCAGTGGAATGGAGTGTGTTCATTTAACATAATGAAGACAATAAGTATGACAACTACATATGCCAAGCACCTGGGCCCATCCATTCGTTCAGTGTAACATCTAAGTATAAAAGATTTTGAGTCAGGCGAGAAGCAGTTGGTCAACCATTTGAATATGGGACAGAACCCTCTTCGCCATGCATTTAACAACATAGTAAGTACCCAAGTAGCGAGGTGACTATTGACACCTCAGATATAAACATGCAAACATAAATAGGGCCACAGTGCTCATTATATTTAGGCATCTGGCACACGAGATCGGCCCTTATTGCAGAAGAGAGCAATTCAGACATTTGGGCCTCTACACAAAGACCTATGCTAATGGAAACAAAATATTCAAAACAAAACATAGCAGTTTTTGTCATATTCCGTGGCAAGTAGCTAAGCAAAATCCTTAGTAATCAGAAATAGAAGCAAGCTAGAAGTCACTAGCATTAAATAAAGAAAAGATAAGCTGTGATGCATATGACTTGTCACCCCGAATCATGTGACTCTAAGGGGTTCAAGAAGAGAGGTGACCATGTGTAGTAGGTGAGGTGATTATTGACATCTCAGACATAAACATGAACACATAAATCGGGCCACTGAGCTCATTATACTTAGGCACCCGGCACATAAGATCTGCCTTTATTGTAGGAGAGACCAATTCAGATATTTGGGACTCTACACCAAGACTTACGGTAATTGGAAACAAAATGCTTGTAACAAAACATACAGGTTTTTTTGTCATATTCCGCGGCAAGTATCTAAGCAAAATCCTCAGTAATCAAAAATAGAAGCAAGGAAGAAGTCACTAGCATTAAAGAAAAAATAGGCTGCAATGCATATGACTCGTCACCCCGAATCATGTGACCAGAAGTGGTTCAGAAAGAGAGTTGAATAGGTGTAGTAGGTGAGGTGACCATTGACACCTCAGAAATAATCATACACACGTAAATAGGGCCAGAGTGCTCATTATACTTAGGCATCAGGTACACAGGATCTGCCTTTATTGTATAAGAGACCAATTCAGACATTTGTGCCTCTACACCAAGACTTACAGTATTTGGAAACAAAATGCTTGTAACAAAACATACAGGTTTTTTAGTCATATTCTGTGGAAAGTATCCAAGCCAAATCCTTAGTAATCAGAAATAGAAGCAAGCCAGAAGTCACTCGTATTAAAGAAAAATAAGCTGCAATGCATATGTCTTGTCACCCTGAATCATGTCAAAAGAAGTGTTTGAAGAAGAGAGGTGACTAGGTATAGTAGATGAGGTGACTATTGACACCTCAGACATAAACATGAAAATGTAAATAGGGCCTTAGTGCTCATTATACTTAGGCATCCGGCACAGGGGTTCTGCCCTGATTGTAGAAGAGATCAATTCATACATTTGGGCCTTCTCACCAAGACATACGGTAATTGGAATCAAAATACTCGTAATAAAACATTTTGTCATATTCTGCGGCAACCTCCTACGCGAAAACCTTAGTAATTAGAAACCTAAGAAAGCTAGAAGTTACTAGCACTAAGGAAAGAAAAATCAAGCTGTGATGTACATGACCTGTCACCCCGAATCATGTGACCAGTAGTGGTTTAAGAAGAGATACGCCCATTCCCATTTTGAAATTGTTAACAATGGGACATTTTTCCACATGAAAGAAGGGTCCAAGATTACTAACAGAGGTAAGCAGAAGCTTTTAACTTTGACAGACATCTAGGTCGCATGCTCGAGTTCCACCTGCAAAAGCTCGTAGCAAGGGTATTTATTTAAAGGAATAGGCATTACCAAATGATGAATACATCTCCGGCATTAAATTGTAGATAAGTGCTAAGCGAAAACAAAGTGCATGTAATAGGCACGCGTTGCATATATATATATATATATATATATATATATATATATATATATATATATATATATATATATATATATATATATATATATATATATATATATGAGAAAAGAAGAAGACTGGAAACCAATCCTGGGCGCAACGGCACTCAGGCTATACTTGTGAGGAAAAGCATCAGTCTTCATTACAAATCCACACGCAGTCAGTGTTTTTCTTGATGCAGCCGAAAGTGTCCTTTATTAATTAAAAGAGCATGGACATAGGAGGAAGGCAGCAGCAGTTTAAAACAAAAACAAAAACAAATATATATATATATATATATATATATTTAATGAAAAAACCTTGTTAAAGGGACGTTATGGTTGCGCTGCTAAAAACCTATGAAATTCAGTGAAAAAACTTTGTCAAAGGGACGTTATGGTTCCAAGTAAAACCGAAAAGGCCTTGAAATTCGCCAGTTATGGTAAGCTAAGCAACCATAACTCGCGCCACCACAGTGCACTGCTAAGACTAACACCCAGGACATCAAAGATGACATCACAAATGTCATTGATGACATCACTTATGACATCACATGTGTATGTGTACATCACAAAGGTTTTTCACTGAATTTCATAGGTTTTTAGCAGCGCAACTTAACCATAACGTCCATTTAACAAAGTTTTTTCACTGAATTTGAAAGGTTTTTAGCAGCGCAACTTAACCATAATGTCCCTTTAACCTAGTTTTTTCACTGAATATATATATCAATACCAAATTGTGAATCCATTCCATTTCAGCGACTTGTACAAAATGCAAACCATGGTAGATTATGCTCTACCTGCAATTCAGATAATCGCTCCACGTTAGTAATACAAACACATAGTAAATACATAATACTAATGCTTCTACGTTACAATGCAGATGGTACCAAAAACAACTACAAGCTGATTGGATTCACACATGGTCAAATATCACTTGGTAAGAAAACCTTCACAACAATAGGTATAATCTACCACACAGGAGCCACAACCAATTCAGTGCACTACACTGCATAAATAAAAAAGAAATGTGGATGGTTTGAATGTAATGATAGTACCATTACTCTAAAACAAAGATTACCAGGAAATCTTACAAACGCTTATTTGATGTTCTTAAAACCAAAATTTGATAACTAAACTGTATTTAAACCCTAAGTAAACTTGTGTTAAAAAAATATAAACTGTTAGAATACTCCAAAAGCTATCTAACTGCTCAAAGATTCTACAACAACTAATCAGATAAATGAATACTACTAAATTAGACCAAAAAATACACAGTTATAATACGCCAATTGGTATCTAACTGTCCTGAAATTTAACAATATCCAAAAAGATAAATCAATACCACTAAAATATATAAAAAAAACTAGACAGTTAGAATACACCAATTGGTATCTAACTGCTCCAAAATTTTATAATATCAAAACAAATAAATAATATGTTACTGCTCCAAAAAAATACAACAAGCCAAAGTATAAAGCATTAGCCAGAAACAACAAGTGAACACTGAAAACAAACAAACAAATAAATTGTAGCATAACAGAAAAAGGTTTTTTTTATCCAACATGGATTTTTTTTCTCCCACAGACCCAATGATTTTAGCAACAAATACAGAAACTGAGCAAATTGCACAGTACTCTGATTTGTAATCTACTAAATATGAGGGTCCAAAAAAAAAGTATATTGATTATACAATGTAATAAGTCATTACAAAATACTAATACTAACATGCTATTTTCTTTTATCACAGAAATTAACAAGAAATACATGTACGGTTACTAGACCAAACAGTAAGTATACAATAATAAGGAGAACCATAGCAGCATATCACATCCATAGTATCTAATACATTTGTTCCTTATACATTTGTTTTTCACCCAAAGTTATAAGGAAATTTAGGAGCATCTTTAATCCATAAAAGCATGTGGACATGTGGGGCTCCTCTGGCTTGGTATTCTTTTCTCCAAAAGAAGTGTTGCACTTCTCCAAAGGGAGGAACAGTTTCATTACAAATAAAATGCAGCATAACAATGAAGCGATGGTGAAAATATCTAGAAACATTAACAGGATCCTGAGAACAAAGTTCTCCAGGTGTTAGTATATCTATGTTTGTTTTGTTTTCGTTTGATATGCATAGGAAAGCATGTAAATCTTCCCATGCATATTCTGCGCAACTTAATGCAACAAACCAAGTGGGTGGGCCAAGGTTTCTGATCATACAACGTACATCTCTATGGCGTCGAAACCAGTACTCTTTAGTACCTCGCATATTTGCTAATAGATTTGTAAGATTTGCCTGTAAAACCTCATCTTTTTGTTGAACTTTTTGTAATAATTGTGTGGCTGTTATATTTTGAAAGTGTGATCCTGATTTTAGTATGTGTACAACTCCGTAACATAAAGTTGCTATTTCACTTTCAAAGAGTAGGTGGAATATGTATTCCACATTTTGTCGAAATCTGGGATCTTCATAATACATTCGTAATAAGCGATATTCTGATGCTGATATTTGAACAGGTCTATCATCGTATCTTCCTCCTTTGCCAGTAGGAAAGAGTAGAGGAAAAGCATGTGCTTCTATACTTTTTTCCCATATGCTGATTGGTGATCCTTTTGTTTGACGCATTTGGTACGTTTCCAGTGCATCTTCTATGGTGTCATTAGAGTGCAATGGGTGAATTGTATAATGGTCTAAAGTGTTTGCTATTGTAGCAGCCTCTAGGAGCTCAAATTGACCAGTTTCTTGTGTCTCTTGAATTATTTCAGTTGTATCTTTCAAGTTTTCTTCGATATTAATTTCTTTGTAATAATCATTATTCTCTTTGAGATATTGCAGGGCTTCTCTAACTTTATGTAAATCTACCAGTTGTTGCCAAATTGTTTTGTCTTTTGTAGGTACTCCATTTACCAAGATAATTAAAGATTGTTGCATTGGACGTTGCACTCCTAGAGTGTGCACATTTTCTTTTAGATCTAATGGTAAATACACTACTTTTCCACGAATACCTTTCACTAATTCAGAGGGAGGTAATTTTGCAGTTTTTGGTTGAAGGCGTATTATTGCTTGAAATGGATGAACTGTTTGAATTATGATGCTCTCATATAAATTAAGTTGTTGAAGGAGTTTTGGTAGTGGATATAATTCCAAGTTATTTGAGATAGCACGTGAAGGAGTTTGGTTGTTGTCAAGTTTGGTAGTGCAGTAACTGCAAAGTATTATGGGGTCAGTTATTTCGTATTTGTTTTCTGCTATAAAGTAGAGAGCTAATTCAAAGCATTTAGAATCTTCATTGTCTTCTATTTTGTATGAAAGGTCTATACTTTTTGTGCTACTTTTATAACACGTTCTGCAGCAACATACACACACGTGGTTTGGTACTTCAGCTGAAGTGCTTTGAAATTTTAGTATTTCTTTTTTGTATGTGTGTAGTGAGAGGTTGCCATGTGCAGATTTGTTACGAAGTTGGTTCAGAGCTATTTCATCTTGTAAGTGGGTTTCATTTCCAAAATATTTTTTCTGTATATACTCGATTTCTTCTAGTAGGTCTTTTGGTGTACCATGTAGAAGAATGTTATTTAAATTGGCTGGTGCTAAAGCAGGACTTTTTGCATAATACAGTTTATAAACTAGATTTCTTATACTTGCATGATGTGTTGATATCCTTTTGATATCATGGAAGGTTGTTTTGCAAGTAGCTCCTGATATGCAGGCCAACAAATTTCCTTGCAGTCCTGTGTGCTTGCGTACTGGACAAGCATCCATACTTTGCAGTATTTTAATTTTGATTTTGTCTTTTTTTGGTAATTTTACACATTGACGTGCATGGCCATTTGTAAATTAGATGTTCTTATTCAGTCGAATGGAGGGGTAAATCTAAGTTTTCAGGTTTGTAAGGAGTACTTCTTGTTCCATTATGGTATTATTAACTTTTTCATAACCTCGACCACTGCTATGTATGGTAATTGTATTTGTTTGCTTTTGTTTGTACGCTTCTTCATTAAAGTATGGTTCTGTGCTTGTAGTGTGACTCCATTTACCTCCACAGATATTTAAGAAGTTATTTCTGTTCACATTTCGTTTATTGAGAAGTCTTTTTTGAAGTTTAGTTATTAGTTTTGTTAGTGGTTTAATTCTGTTTAACACAACAATAAATACGTTTCTTTTGAGAAGAATTGCACTGTCTATCAACACTTCTAAGATTACTTTCCTACGATAGGTTTGAAGTGTTGAACCTGTTTTCTCTCCTGTTTTTATCAGATTTTGGAGGACTTTGTGACGGAACATTTTGGCTAATATACTTTTCTTGGTATGCTTACTTTATACTATATCAAGATTTATAGAAGACGTTTTATTTGTAATGATAGTTGATTTTCTGTTAATAGTTTTTTGGGTCGTTTTACTTTGTGATAGAGGAGGCAAAGTTTTTGCACTAGAAACTTCTTCTGTTTCACAACATGACTGTATTAGCTGTTGTGTTTCAACGTTTTTTACAAATTCTGCTATAGATGGGTGTTTATGTTGGAGACTTTTCTTTTCATTTGCTCTACTTCTGCGTCCCTTTCTACAGAGTTGCTTTTTGGTGGGCATTCTGTAGCGTCTGTTGAAAAAAATACAGAAGGTATGGGTTGGGGTTTTCTGCAATGCATGCGTGTTGTGTGCATGATTGTTTGAGTAAGATGATAGAGATGTATGTAATGGTGTGTGATTGTGAATTGGGTATTCTTCAATTAATGTGTTACTAAACTGGGGTTCAGATGACAGAAAAAAGTAAGCCGGTGGTGTGGAGAAGAATAAATGATATAGGTAAAGCTATACAATTAAAACAGTTGTTTGTTCTACAACATCTACATTCTAGCAGCTGAGTTGGGTAATTTGTGAGCCGAAAAATAGGAATTTGAGGGCCATTCTGACAGGAGATCACTGTTTAAGACGGGGGGGGGGATTTTTGGTCAGAATGGTGCAGAATCTCTATTTTTAGGCACAGAAATACCATGAATGCACCGTACAGTGGGTGTGAGTTATAAATCAAATATTATAGAAACGTCTTCAGGACACCCCCATTTTGTTTATTTGCGAACATTTCAGGACACCGCAAGTGTTCTTAGAACACATTCAACTTGACAGAGAACAATACGGACAGCGTCTTTAGGACACCCCCATTTTGTTTATTTGCGAACATTTCAGGACACTGCGAGTGTTCTTAGAACACATTCAACTTGACAGAGAACAATACGGACAGTGTCCTCAGGACACCCCCATTTTGTTTATTTGCGAACATTTCAGGACACTGCGAGTGTTCTTAGAACACATTCAACTTGCCAGCGAACAATACGGACTACGCCTTCAGGAAACCCCCTACGAACATTCCAGGACACCGGGAGTTTTCTTAGAAATGTCTTCAGAACACCCCCATTTTGTTTATTTGCAAACATTTCAGGACACCGCAAGTGTTCTTAGAACACATTCAACTTGACAGAGAACAATACGGACAGCGTCCTCAGGACACCCCCATTTTGTTTATTTGCGAACATTTCAGGACACTGCGAGTGTGCTTAGAACACATTCAACTTGACAGAGAACAATACGGACAGTGACCTCAGGACACCCCCATTTTGTTTATTTGCGAACATTTCAGGACACCGCAAGTGTTCTTAGAACACATTCAACTTGTCAGCCACAACCCCATTCATATTTGCGAACATTTCAGGACACAGCGAGTGTTCGACAACGTCTTCAGAACAACCCCATTTTGTGTATTTGCGAACAATTCAGGACACTGCGAGAGTTCTTAGAACATATTCAACTTGACAATGAACACTACGGACAGCGTCCTCAGGACACCCCCATGTTGTTTATTTGCGAACATTTCAGGACACTGCGAGTGTTCTTAGAACAGTTTCAGTTTGCTTGCGAACAAAACGGACACACATTGAGTCCTCAGAACACCCCCCATTCAGTTTATTTAGAACATTTCAGAACACCCGTGATGTCTGCAGACAAATCGAACACAAAAAGAATGTCTAACACATAAAAAACACAACTTTCATCCTATCTTATACACTCCCACCCTCCCCAAACACTCCCACACACCAACACACTCTACTAAATACAAATTTTGAACAAAGTTTCACTGCGCTGTCCGCGGACGACCGCAAATCCAAGATGGCGAGCGCTACCTAAAATCTGATGCGCTTCACGCTCCACGCCGTCCAATCAGCGAACATGTTGCATGTTCGCGAACATCACGCAAGCCGATTGGCCAATCAGGACACTGTCCGCGGAGCGAACAGGCAAGTGTGTCCGCGGACTGAACACAGATATCACTCATTTTTTTTACCTACTTTTTGGTCATTTTAAAAAGAACTACTGGATGATTTTCACCAAATTTGCAAAAGCACGCTTTCGGGACCAAGCTGCTGCTCCTGGTCCAAATTTGGTGAAAATCCATCCAGCGGTTTGGGCTGTAGACACGAGCAAAACATTTTTCCCATTCAGTCCATGGGGAAAAAAAAGTGTTGGGACCCCTCCTATAACTTTGCCCCCCCCTGGACGAATCCTCACCAAACTTTGCAAAACAATTCAGAGTGACCCAAATACTTTTTTTGCAAAGTTTGGTGAGGATCCGTCCAGGGAGAGCGAAGTTATAAGCCGCCCAAAAAGTGCTCTTACTATGGAAACAGCAACTTAACCATAACTACATGGCCACTACTGTGGCCATGTAACATATATATATATTCAGTGAAAAAAACTTTGTTAAAGGGACGTTATGGTTAAGTTGCGCTTCTAAAAACCTATGAAATTCAGTGAAAAAACTTTGTTAAAGGGACGTTATGGTTCCAAGTAAAACCGAAAAACCCTTGAAATTCGCCAGTTATGGTAAGCTAAGCAACCATAACTCGCGCCACCACCGTGCACTGCTAAGACTAACACCCAGGACATCAAAGATGACATCACATATTTTTTGTTTTTATTTATTTATTTACTTAATTACTTTAAATTAGACGTGACATTGAGGCGCTATTACCTAGAACAGTTTACTTACAGAAATAGTGGTATTCACTAATATATTATAAATTTCACAAGACATAGTAAAGATATTTTTTTTGCTATAGTTAGTCATTCAATACAATTTGTTCATTAAGAACATATCATATGTACTGAACTGATGCAATGTATTTTATGTAAATAAATTAGTTTAATGGTTTTACAGAAGGCACTGAGAATTTCAATTAAAAAAATCAATATCTAAATTAAAAACAGTGCTATATACAAACAAAGTTACTAATTTGAAGCTTTTACAATTGCAGTGAAGACCAGTTTCCTGAAAAGAAGCAGCCGAATTCGAAGAAGAAAGAAAAACTAAGAAGTTACCTGTTAATTTTTAAAAAAAGTAAGTAAAATATCACCATAATATTTGTATTATTAATCAAATATACTATAACGTTAATACAAGCTATTTCGGTTTCTAAAAATAGAGATTTTGTACCATTTTGTCCAAAAATGTCCATGTCTTAAACAGCGATTTACAGCCAGAATGGCCCACAAATTTCTATTTTTGGACACACAAATTCCCCAACTGAACCACTACAATTTTCATATTATAGAACAAACAACTGTTTTAATTGTATACATTAGATTTACTATGTGTACTTTTCCACACCACTAGCTTACTTTTTTTTGTCATCTGAACCCCAGTTTAGTAACACATAAATTCAAGAATACCTATCCCTACTAGTTTTAGTTCCCAATGCACAATCACACACCATTACATACATCTTTATCATCTTACTCAAACACTCATGCACACAGCACACATACAGAACACCCTAACCCATATCTTCTTTATTTTTTTCAACAGACCCTAAAGAATGCCTACCAAAAGTCAAGTCCGTAGAAAGCAACGCAAAAGTAGAGCAAATGAAAATAAAGGTGTCCAACATAAGCATCCATCTCTAGCAGAATTTGTAAAGAAAGTTGAAACAAAACAGCTAATACAATCATTTAGTGAAACACAAGAAGTTTCAAGTACAACAACTTCGCTTCCTCTATCAAAATGTAAAACAAACCAAAAAACAATTAACAGAAAATCAGCTATCAGTACAGATAAAACTACTTCTTCAAATTTTAATATAGTGCAAAGTAAGCATACCAGGAAAAGTATTTTAGCCAAAATATACCGTCACAAAGTCCTTCAAAATCTTATAAAAACAGGAGAGAAATCAGGTTCAAAGCTTAAAACCTATCATAGGAAATTAATCTTAGAAGCATTGATGGACAGTGCAATTCTTCTCAAAAGAATTTTTTTTATTTTACTGTTAAACCACTAACAAAACTAATAACTAAATTACAAAAAAGACTTCTCAATAAGCGAAATATCAACAGAAAGAACTTCTTAAGTATCAGCGGAGATGAATGGAATCACACTACAAGCACAGAACCATATTTTGGTAAACGAAGCAAACGAATACAATTGCCATACATAGCAGTGGTCGAGGTTATGAAAAACTGAATAATACCATAATGGAACAAGAAGTACTTCTTACAAAAATATGCCCTGAAAACTTAGAATTACCCCTCCATTCAACTGAATCAGAATGTCTAGTGTACAAATGGCCATGCACGTCAATGTGTAACATTCCCAAACAATGTTTCAAATCTTTATGCCAATTCCTCAATAAATATGTAAAAAGCAAAGACAAAATCAAAATTAAATTACTGCAAAATATAGATACCTTTCCAGTGCGCAAGTACACAGGACTACAAGGACATTCATTGGCCTGCATTACAGGACCTACTTGTAAAACCACTTTCTATGATATCAAAAGGATATCAACACATCATTCAAATATAAGAAATCTAGTCTATAAACTGTACTATGCTAAAAGTCCTGCTTTAGCACTAGCAAAGTTAAATAACATCTTTCTACATGGTACAGCAAAAGACCTACTTGAAGAAATTCACTATATCCAGAAAAAATATTTTGGAAGTGAAAGCCATTTACAGAATGAAATAGCTTTAAACCAATTAAGCAACAATTCTACACATGGCAACCTTTTGCTAAACACATACAAAAAAGAAATACTAAAATTTAAAAGTACATCAGCTGAAGTACCAAACCATGTATGTGTATGTTGCCGTAGAATTTTTTATAAAAGTAACACAAAAACTGTGGACCTATCATACAAAATAGAAGACAATGAAGATTCTAAATGGTTTGAATTAGCTCTCTACCTTGTAGCACAAAACAAATATGAAATAACTGAGCCCTTAATACTTTGCAGTTATTGCACTACAAAACTTGACAACAACCAAACTTCTTCACGTTCTATCACAAATAATTTGGAATTATACCCAGTACCAAAACCTCTACAATTTATATGAGAGCATCATAATTCAAACAGTACACCCATTTCAAGCAATAATACGCCTTCAACCAAAAACAGCAAAATTACCTCCCTCTGAATTGGTAAAAGGCATTTGTGGAAAAGTAGTTTATTTACCATTAAACCTAAAAGAAAATGTGCATACTCTAGGAGTGCAACATCCAATGCAGCAATCTTTAATTATATTAGTAAATGGAGTACCTACAAAAGACAAAACAATATGGCAACAGCTGGTAGATTTATATAAAGTTAGACAAGCCTTCCAATATCTTAAAGAGAATAATGAATATTACAAAGAAAATAATATTGAAGAAAACTTGAAAGATACAACTGAAATAATTCAAGAAACACAAGAAGCTGGTCAATTTGAGCTACTAGATCCTGCTACAATATCAAATACTTTAGACCATTATACAATTCATCCTTTGCACTGTAATGACACCGTACAAGCTGTACTGGAAACTTACCAAATGCGTCAAACAAAAGGATCGCCAATCAGTATATGGGAAAAAAGTATAGAAGCACGTGCTTTTCCTCTACTCTTTCCTACTGGCAAAGGAGGAAGGTATGATGATAGACCTATACAAATATCAGCTTCAGAATACCGCTCATTACGGATGTATTCTGAAGATCCCAGATTTAGACAAAATGTGGAATACATTTTCCACCAACTCTTTGAAAGTGAACTAGTAACTTTATGTTACGGAGTTGCACACATATTAAAATCAGGATCACACTTTCAAAATATGACAGCTACACAATTATTAGAGAAAGTGCAACAAAAGGATGAGGTTTTACAATCAAATATTACAAATCTATTAGCAAATATGCGTGGTACTAAAGAGTACTGGTTTCAACGTCATGGAGATGTACGTTGTATGATCAGAAACCTTGGCCCACCCACTTGGTTTGTTACATTAAGTTGTGCAGAATATGCATGGTAAGATTTACATGATTTCCTACGCATATCAAATAAAAACAAAACAAACATAGATATTCTAACACCTGGAGAACTTTGTTCTTTGGATCCTGTTAATGTTTCAAGATATTTTCACCATCGCTTCATTGCTATGCTACATTTTATTTGTAATAAAACTGTTCCTCCCCTTGGAGAAGTGCAACACTTCTTTTGGAGAAAAGAATTCTAAGCCAGAGGAGCACCACATATCCACATGCTATTATGGATTAAAGATGCTCCTAAATTTGGTCAAGACAGTGATGCCACTGTTTTACAGTTTATTGAAAAATATGTCACTTGTGAAATTCCATGAGAAGCCACAAATAGTGATCTTCATGCACAAATTTTACAATTTCAAAGACACAAATGTGGAAAATATTGTCGTCGCAAATACAAAAACAAAGGCAAATACTACACCAAATGCCGATTTGGTTTCCCTAGACCAGTTACAAATACAGGTCAAGTAAACAACCTCATGTCTTCAGTTAGACATAGTGATAAAGGTAAGTCACCTAAAATTACATATTACATAAAAAGAAAAGAAGAAGAAAAATATATCAATGATTGTAATGCAATCATTGCCGACTTATGGAATGCAAACATAGATGTGCAGTACATTGCAGACAATTCTACTGCAGTTGCACGATATGTCACAGCATACTTAACTAAAGCAGAAAAGACAGAGCTCCAAGACCTCTGGAATGACCTGTCATCAGATAAAACAGTATCTCAGAAATTATACAGTTTGGGCATAAAAATGCTCACCCATAGAGAATATGGATCTTATGAAGCAGCTGATCGTTCAACTGGTACTTCATTGTATGGTAAATCTGAAAATATAGTATGGCTAAGTCTTGGTCCAGCTAAATCTAGAAAAAGATTTCTAAAATCATTTGAAGATATAGAAACAATAGCCAAACATGAACCCAACAGCCAAGACATTTAAAAAAAACAATTTATTGGACACATACTACCCAAACAGAAGTAATACTTTGGAAAACATGTGTCTATACCAAATAGTCCAAAATGACACATACAAAAATAATATGAAACCTGATGAAAAAAAAGGTAAATATAGAGTGACAGACTGTGAAGGCAGCTTAGTTAAACTTACTAAACCAAATTTAATTAATCATATCAAATTGTCATTGAAGACTCCTCAACATAAAGAAGTATATTACATGTCCCTGCTACAACTCTTCAAACCGTGGAGAAAAGAAGAACAATTACCAGATAACTATGACTCATTTGAGGATGCTTTCAAAGCAAATGAAAGCACTGTAACTGATGTAAACTTTACACAGTACAAAACAATGTTGCACAATGAACAGCAACATGAAGAAGAACTCCAAGCCCAACTAGATAAGGATACTCCTGACAGTAGTCAACCTTCTGTAACAGGAAGCCAAGAACCACTGGGAGAACCACTAATAACAAATGAGGCAGAATTAGCTATGATAGAAGTAGAAAACACCATGTGTCATTATGAAGATAAGGAAGACTTAACTATACTACAATCAAAACTAAACAATGAGCAAAGTAGCATTTTTCAAGAAGTAACAAAACAAATTGCACATGGTGTAAAACATGAAAATAAAGAATGTTCCTGCCATAATTATAAACCTATACTACTGTACGTCAGTGGTGAAGCTGGTTCTGGCAAAACATTCCTAATCAAAATCATTAGTAAGTTCCTTCAACAATTGGCAAACAACAAACTGTCAGCTGTTGTCACTGGCCCCACAGGTTTATCTGCCTACAACATAGGTGGTGTTACATTACACCGATTACTACTATTACTAGTATAACACCAGAACAAATTAGACTTACAAACTTTCTGCAGAAGCTGCAATGGAATTACGCAGAGTATTGAAACAAATGAAAATGCTACTAATAGATGAAGTGAGCATGGTCTCCAACCTGATGTTAGCTTTGATTCACCTCAGATTACAAGAAGTACTCAAAACAGACTATGAAGAGCTCTTTGCAGGAAAACACATTATTGTTTTTGGAGATCTGCTTCAATTAACACCAGTAAAAGGTGAACCTATTTTTAAAACATTAGGGCACAAACTCTGCCGTAAAACTGTTGGCAGCATTGGAAATGTCAGCCTTTGGCAACATTTCCAATACAGAGAATTAACAGAAAACATGCGGCAATCTGCAGATCTAACTTATGCCAACATTTTAAAAAGTTTGAGAGTTGGTATACTTTCTAAAGAAGCAGAAGCAACATTGAAAACCCAACACATTAATGCACTTTATGGCGATAATGCATGTGCTACAGATGTTATGGAACAATTAGCCCACAAAAATATCAATTGTATGGCCTTAATGCCAACTCTTGCAAGCTGTCTCAAATTCAATGAAATAATGTTAAGTAAAGAAATGCAACCAATAATGGAAATTAGCGCCACAGACAAACTAGATGTACATGGTATGATACTACCCATGTGTGACCAAGCCACAACAAGACTAAATAATTTAGAAAAATCAATCTCAAACACAGCAGGCTTAGAAAAGATGTTAAAATTATCCTTAAATTGCAGAGTAATGCTTAAACGTAACCTTGACGTGGACCAAGGACTAGTTAATGGAGCACTGGGTACAGTTGTTGGCTTTCAAACATACCCACGTGACAACAAAATTCAGTTTGTCAATATACTCTTTGACAAACTTTCAGAAGTAAAACGGATAGGACGGTCAACAGCTAGATTCCTTCTCTTCAAAGATATGTATGTACGCAGAGAACAATTTACTCTAACTCTTGCATACGCAGTCACGATTCATAAATCACAAGGTCTTACCCTAGACAAAGCAATGATAGATATTGGTAACACAGTCTTTAAAGAAGGCATGAGCTACGTAGCACTATCACGCTTACATACACTTGACGGTCTATTTCTAATCAACTTTGATGCAAGTAAAGTAAACGCTGATATTCCTTGCATTTTAGAATATAAAACACTTCGCTCACTATACACTCCCCATCTAAACACATATTCTGTTCCACAAAAACTAAAACGTTGTAAAAGAAAACTAAATCAAACAGAAATGCAACAGGACGTCACTGCAAATCCTCCAAAGAGAGTAAAAGAAACTAATACTTCATCAAGTACCACAAACAAAAAAGAATCAATTAGAGAAAGTAAACCAGGTACTTCTTTAAAGAAGGAAGACAAACTCCAAAAAAAGCAGTTAGATACAGAACTACCTGGACCATTTAAATTATCAAATATAGTTGGTGTAAGTTGCTATGCAAATGTAGCAATGAATATTCTATTTCAATTACCACCAATTGTTGACAACATTTACTTACACAGTAAGTAATGTGTTTGCAAATGTTAGTACTTCACAGAAATGCAGCAAACAATCCTGACAACACATATAGTGTTTTTGGAATAAGACGACAATTGGACTACTGTGCTGGAATGGTGAAATTCACTATAAACTCACAGGAAGATCTACAAGAATTTCTAATGTACTTACTATTAGTACTGGAAAACAAAAACATACCTATAAATGAAATCTTCCCGATTTCATACATGTGGAAACATACATGCACTCTGTGCAACAATGTGACACAAGAAGAAATTCCCAATGAACGCTTCATATATATATCAATACCAAATTGTGAATCCATTCCATTTCAGCAACTTGTACAAAATGCAAACCATGGTAGATTATGCTCTACCTGCAATTCAGATAATCGCTCCACGTTAGTAATACAAACACATAGTAAATACGTAATACTAATGCTTCTACGTTACAATGCAGATGGTACCAAAAACAACTGCAAGCTGACTGGATTCACACATAGTCAAATATCACTTGGTAAGAAAACCTTCACAACAATAGGTATAATCTACCACGCAGGAGCCACAACCAATTCAGGGCACTACACGGCATATATAAAAAAGAAATGTGGATGGTTTGAATGTAATGATAGTACCATTACTCTAAAGCAGAGATTACCAGCAAATCTTACAAACGCTTATTTGATGTTCTTAAAACCAAAATTTGATAAATAAACTGTATTTAAACCTTTAAGTAAATTTGTGTTAAAAAATATAAACTGTTAGAATACTCCAAAAGCTATCTAACTGCTCAAAGATTCTACAACAACTAATCAGATAAATGAATGCCACTAAATTAGACCAAAAAATACACAGTTAGAATACGTCAATTGGTATTTAATTGTCCCAAAATTATAAATTTGTGTTAAAATAATATACACTTGTTAGAATACTCCAAAAGCTATCTAACAGCTCAAAGATTCTACAACAACGAATCAGATAAATGAATACCACTAAATTAGGCCAAAAAATACACAGTTAGAATATGCCAATTGGTATCTAACTGTCCCAAAATTTAACTTTATCCAAATAGATAAATCAAAACCACTAAAATATATTAAAAAAATAGACATTTAGAATACACCAATTGGTATCTAACTGCTCCAAAATTTTATAATATCAAAACAAATGAAGAATCTGTTACTGCTCCAAAAAAATACAACAAAGCAAAGTATAAAGCATTAGCCAGAAACAACAAGTGAACACTGAAAACAAACAAACAAACTCTAGCATAACAGAAAAAGTTTTTTTTTATCCAACATGGATTTTTTTTTCTCCCACAGACCCAATGATTTTAGCAACAAATACAGAAACTGAGCAAATTGCACAGTACTCTGATTTGTACTCTACTAAATATGAGGGTCGAAAAAAAAAAAAAGTATATTGTTAATAAAATGTAATAAGTCATTACAAAATTCTAATACTAACATGCTATTTTCTTTCATCACAGAAATGAAGAAGAAAAACATGGACTCCCATTACTAGACCAAACAGTAAGTATACAATAATAAGGACAACCACAGCAGCATATCACATCCATAGTATCTAATACCTTTGTTCCTTATACATTTGTTTTTCACCCAAAGTTATAAGCAAATATGAATGTGATATGCTGCGGCGGTTGTTGCCAGGGCATACAGTCTTGGGTGCATGGCCAAATGTCCATGCACCCAAGACTCTATGCCCTGACAACAACCACCGCAGCATATCACATCCATAGAGTCAAACATTTCAACTATGATCTATGGGAAACTTTTAATGTCCGCGAACAATGTGAGTGTTCTTAGAACACTTTGAACTTGCCAGCGAACAATACGGACACCGTTTTCAGGACACCCCCTACGAACATTTCAGAACAACGCGATAGTTCTTAGAACACTTTCAACCTAACAACGAACAATACGGACAGCGTCCTTAGGACACCCCCTACGAACATTCCAGGACACCGGGAGTGTTCTTAGAAGCTTCTTCAGAACACCACGATCTAGTTTATTGGCGAACATTTCAGGACACCGCGAGTGTTCTTAGGACACATTCAACTTGACAGAGAACAATACGGACAGCGTCCTCAGGACACCCCCTACGAACACTCCCCGGACACCGCGAGTGTTCTTAGAAGCGTCTTCAGAACACCACCATCTTGTTTATTTGCGAACACTTCAGGACACCGCGAGTGTTCTTAGGTCACATTCAACTTGACAGAGAACAATACGGACAGCGTCCTCAGGACACCCCCTACGAACACTCCCCGGACACCGCGAGTGTTCTTAGAAGCGTCTTCAGAACACACCCATTTTGTTTATTTGCGAACATTTCAGGACAGCGCGGGTGTTCTTAGAACACATTCAACTTGACAGAGAACAATACGGACAGCGTCCTCAGGACACCCCCTACGAACATTCCAGGACACCGGGAGTGTTCTTAGAAGCGTCTTCAGAACACCACCATCTTGTTTATTTGCAAACATTTCAGGACACCGCGAGTGTTCTTAGGACACATTCAACTTGACAGAGAACAATACGGACAGCGTCCTCAGGACACCCCCTACGAACACTCCCCGGACACTGCGAGTGTTCTTAGAAGCGTCTTCAGAACACCCCCATTTCGTTTATTTGCGAACATTTCAGGACACCACGAGTGTTCTTAGGACACATTCAACTTGACAGAGAACAATACGGACAGCGTCCTCAGGACACCCCCTACGAACACTCCCCGGACACCGCGAGTGTTCTTAGAAGCATCTTCAGAACACCCCCATTTTGTTTATTTGCGAACATTTCAGGACACTGTGGGTGTTCTTAGAACACATTCAACTTGACAGAGAACAATACGGACAGTGTCCTCAGGACACCCCCTACGAACATTTCAGGACACCGGGAGTGTTCTCAAAAACGTCTTCAGAACACCCCCATTTTGTTTATTTGCGAACATTTCAGGACACAGCGGGTGTTCTTAGAACACATTCAACTTGACAGAGAACAATACGGACAGCGTCCTCAGGACACCCCTTACGAACACTCCCCGGACACTGTGAGTGTTCTTAGAACAGTTTCACTTTGCTTGCAAACAAAACGGACACATATTGAGTCCTTAGAACACCCCCCAGTCAGTTTATTTAGAACATTTCAGAACACCCGTGATGTCCGCAAACAAATCGAACACAAAAAGAATGTCTAACAAATAAAAAACACAACTTTCATCCTATCTCATGCACTCCCACCTTCCCCAAACACTCCTACACACCAACACACTCTACAAAATACACATTTTGAACAAAGTTTCATCGCGCTGTCCGCGGACGTCCGCGAATCCAAGATGGTGGGCGCTACCGAAAAATCTGACGCGCTTCACGCTCCACGCCGTCCAATCAGCGAACATGTTGCATGTCCGCGAACATCACGAAAGACGATTGGCCAATCAGGACACTGTCCGCGGAGCGAACAGGGAAGTGTGTCCGCGAACGGAACACAGATATCACTCATTTTTTTTTACCTACTTTTTTGTCATTTTAAAAAAAACTACTGGACAGATTTTCACCAAATTTGCAAAAGCACGCTTTTGGGACCAAGTCGCTGCACCTGGTCCAATTTTGGTGGAAATCCGTCCAGCGGTTTGGGCTGTAGGTGCAAGCAAAATTTGTTTCCCATTCAGTCTATGGGGAAAAAAAAAGTTTTGGGACCCCCCCTATAACTTTGGCCCCTCTGGACGAATCATCACCAAAAATTCAGAGTGACCCAAATACTATTTTTGCAAAGTTTGGTGAGGATCCGTCCAGGGAGAGCGAAGTTATAAGCCACCCAAAAAGTGCTCTTCCTATGGAAACAGCAACTAAACCATAACTACATGGCCACTACCGTGGCCATGATATATATATGTATATATTTCATTTGCAGAAATAAAGTGATTTTGAAAAAAGAAAAAAGAAAAAAGAGGCCACCTTTTTTTTTAATATCCACCTTCACTCAGTTAAAACTGAAGTGGTGAATATTTGGTACGCCAACAAGCAGCCTCGACAATGCAAACACCTTGCAAAATAAAAATGTCCAATATGAAATGAAATTGAACAAAGCAGACACGAAATAACAGGTGATTAAAATCAGCCTCTTTTTTTCGGGGGATAACTGTTAGGGAGAATTCTCTGTTTAGGCTGAATTTCCTAACCTAGTGAGTCCCCCAGCAGCTTTGCTGGATTTCTGGAGTTTGTTTTTTTCCATCCTGCCAAGAGTGAGACTCTTTTCTCCCACTCTTGGACATGAATGTGGTTCTTTCCTGTGAATCTTAATGTATTCTATGGGCTATGGGGTCTTTTACTCCATAGGGACTCATATGTTTTGCTATGTGTGTTGCAACGCAGCCTCCGTGCCGTAACAGCGGGGCGTCCTAGAGGACCCCCACCATAGACTCCATACCCTGGGACTGACTACTGTCTCCCAGGGCATGTAAAGTCACCATTGGCTTTACTAGACATAAATTTACTAACAGAACAAGTACAAACCATCCTATTGTGGACGTACTGGTAGGGGTAATTCGATTACCCCTGGGTCTGCTATTCGAGGGGGCACTGTCCCGTCCCCCCTCGTCGAGTTTTGGCTGGTGGCAGTGGAAACTACTTGTTATATTCGACCCAGAATATAACTCTATTGGATTCTTCCCATTGTTGGAGGTTAACACTTTTTCTCGTTAGTCTCTAACATGCCACCGGTTTATTTGTCTTAAACAAATCTATCGGTTGGTATTCTCTGCCAGAACTCAGTTTTTAAAATGGCGTCTGTGTTCGCCTCTGTAACTCCGAACCAAAAGTTGAGCCCTTTGTTCCACTTTTGGCGGGCTTCTGCACAGAAGCCCTCCAAAGTGGTGCCATTCTGTCTGGGTACCACAGGGGGTGCGGGAGGGGGTTTAGGTACCCTGGACTGAGTTGCCTTGCCAACTCAAGTCACACTCTGGTGTGATTGGCCCAAGTGGTGAGCCACCCCGCTCACCACTTAGCGTGTTGTGATTGACAGCTAGGCTGAATGAATGGGGGTTTTCTGCATAAAAGCAGGGCTTTTGGGACTGGATCTTCAGAAGTCGCCACAGGACCTAAGAATCCGACGAGGGTAAAGCTGAGCCGACCTGCAACGACGACACCTCCGGTGGAGCCCTGCTGAACCGACTCACCACTTCCTGACGACAGAGGAGATCTCCCCGCCGGAGAGTCTTCTTCCCCTGTCTGGTGGGCACAACCAGTCCCCTTTGCTTATTATTCGCTTCCAGGGCGTAGTGGTCGGATTGCCCGTGCTGAGCACCCCGGCAACCGGAGAACCACTAGCCCATACCGTGACCAAAAGGTGGTGCCTTGTGACGGAGCACTCTGCGGCTGGTCTCTTCCCTGGTGGTGCAACGATCTTCAACTTTCCTTCGACGACGAGATCATCTCTTCTCTTGGCAAAGCCCTGACTTGCATCCACCACCAGGAACAACTGCCCCCGCCGGAGCTGTCTCTCCACATACAAGGTACTGTGTCCGCCTGGCTTCCCTCGTGACAGTTAGCGTGAGGTGTCTTAATCCTCGCCTCTCCATTGGGTCGCCTCCAAGCTTTCTTAACTTTCTGTTCTGAACTGGTCCAATCTTTCTATAACAATTTGCGACAAAGACTCGAAGTGCATTTCCACTGTGATACTTTTTGGAACACATCGCCTTGCCTCTCTCCGAGTGGGCCTGGCCTCTGAACTTTGCGATCTACAGTAGACCCTGCCTTACCTGCCTTACATTTGTTCGTAAAAGTGTTGGTACCGAATTGATTTCATACCCTGCCTTTTCTCTCCCATCCTAACGAATATTAGAGTGCCATCTAGGTTAAAGCATTCACCTCTGTCTGCAAATAAGTGGTGCCGTTGAACCTAGACTTGTCAAACTATTGTTAGAGGGATTGATTTACTTATATTAATTGTAATTGAAGTTGTTTGCCGTATTAGTGCCAGAGTGTTTTCATAGATGTGTTGTTATAAATACCTATATATCTTTACACCCAATCTCTGTCCCGCGTTTGCTTGTTCTACTGTGTCATTTGCCCTATTTTGTATACTCCACATACTGCCTAACTTTTCTTGAGAGGGGTCTGACTGCTCAGCCACAGCTACCAGGTGAATCTGTGTGGTACAGACAGCTACCAAGTGGGTTTATTGCCAACACCTGTAAGCCTAAATCTTTTGCAGTGGTCCCAGAGGGAACTGCACAGGTTTTCCGCTTAACAATAACAAAGACCTGATGCCAAGCACAGGAAAAGTCACAATGAATTCTCAGATGTCCCAAACATTATAGAGTGGACAACAGGTCAGTGATTGGGTTGATTTCCATGAACAATTAAGACATCACCTTCAAAACACTGCGACATTGGCATCTTAAGATACAAAATTGTATAACTAAATGAAGTTTTTATATATTGTTCTTAGATCAGAAGATCTACTACGGGGGAATGAAATTGAGTTTCCTGATTGAACTGCTGTGTCCTGAAGATGGCCTAATAATTGAATTGAGTGACAGCACTTAAGAGGGTGTAGTACACACAAGAAAGGCCAAAACATGTCAACCAGTTAGGGATCCAAAAATGTTATTTTCCCTATCTCTTCTGACATAAACAAATGACAGCTGTGCCATAAAAGAAAAGCAAACCCAAGATTAATTCACCCCATTGTTGAATAAAAGTGGTGAGAGTCGAATATTAAATATATGTGGCGTGAGTTGAACATCACGCATATGTTTTTATAATGTTTTTAAGAAAAGAAAAATAAAGAGAATTGTTACAAAAGTATGTTTGAAATAGAATTGTGTCAAAGTGTAACTGGGTGATTAATCTATCAAATGAATCAGTAGATACTAATCCTCCTGCCTATTTTCACAAAAGGGACCCCTAGAGAGGGGTAGTCGATCTGTCTTTTCTTTTTTTCCTACCCACCCTCTGTACAGCTCTCCACTGCTCTCGAGCAAGGTCAGTCCTTCAAACAAATAAATACAAAATAAAAATAAAATGCCTTTTGGACCTACAAGACAAGAAGAGTTAATTGGACCCTGTTGGGAGAGTAGTCCTTTCCAAAGTACTCCAGTCGTTGAGGTGATGACAGGTGTCCCAAGACAGAAGCAAGCTCTGTCCCCTCTGTCCCCATGCACCGACAGGGAATTGGAGTGTGAATTGGTGTTGGACTAAGGCCTGTAGTCTGCTAGCTGCACAGATATCCAGGCTCCTCAATGGATGTGAGGAGCACCTGCAGGGGCCAAATAGCACCCTGTATTTCATTGAAGAGGACACTTACTGATGCCCCCCCCCAGGTTTGAGACTCACGTACCAGGAGAAGAAAAGCAGAGGGATTCCTGCATCCTACAGCTTCAAACCGTCCTCATACATGAACGACCAGTTTTGAATGCCTTTGAGCCATCAGGACCTACAGTGCTGCGGTAGCCATCAGACACCTTAACTTTGATACAAAACAAACTTGCAACGGGGCAACTAGTTATTTCAGGAAAATCACATTGTAAGACCTTATTACATCACCAGGCTTTTTTTGTGGTGTTTCAAAGCGAAAAATGTAGGGGGTAGTTGGATAAGGGCATATAAGGTGTTGGGGAGTGTCGGATATACGGACTACAAAATAGGGAAAGGGGTTTGGGGGAACCCCCCAAATCTAAAAAAACATTTCCAATTTTTTTTCGGCGAAAAACATTCTGCAAAAAACTCTGCAGAAAAAAATGCTGGTGGCCTAAGAACATTGAGCCAATGACATACCTAGACACTTGTCCCACCCACGTCTTTTTTGCAATGAAATGTGTTCAGTGATGACACAAATGGCTTTTCCAACAACTTTGAATGAGTAGCTGAAGTAGCAGGATGTGAGAAGTCCAACTGTCCCATTGTATCACACCCTTCTAGGAACTTAACAAAACAGCCAGGTTAAGGTTCAGAGAATTAAGAAAGAAAGATGCATTGTCTTCATTGTATTGCAAGAATGCAAATAGCAACCCATACTAATTCTGCACAACCAACTTACCCACTCCATCCTCCAGATTGTCTGCCTTTAGATGTTCGACCCAATACCCTCATAGGCCTTCTGGCACAATATTCCCATTCCCCAGAAAGAACAAACACCTTTGTATTCCCACTGAAGTCCTTCATCTATCTTCACACCAATCAGATGTCAGGTGATGAAGCAATTCCTGTTTAGCTAGGCTGTCGCATTGACTTCAGTCCTATCTTCCTCAGGTGAGGGGCATAGTTCCTCCGCCCCAAGTCACAATCAACGTCTTATTCTTGAAGTGGGATAGAAACAGCATATTTCAAACATGGCAACTGGACAACCTTCACCCAATAACCTTAAACATCCTACAATATCTAGTCACAGCACCTCTTAGGGACCATGCCCAGTTTACAGTCATTATAAAGTAGTGGCACAAGCCAATAAGAAAAATAATAAATGTTTGTGCAAGTGACATATATGCATAGCAAACATAGCAAAAGCTCCTGTCATGCCCTCACCATACCCTGTCAGGTGACCATAGTGACATCATATTATATTATTAAAGCACTAGAGGAGGGTTCCGACTCTGACACTTCTTTATCTGAGAGCTCTAGTCTGCCTACCAGATTCTAAACACCAATATACACATGATGTACCACGCTTTGAGGGATGCTGTTCTGAAAGGACTGGGGAGAAGCCAAGAATATTAGAATCAGCAACTGTGGGATGCTTGTTTGACTCCTCAGGAAATCCCTCAACAGGTGTCCTACCTGATTGTGTTCCTTCAGGAGAAGTGGTTTTGAAAACATCATGGGGGAAATAAATAATAGAGCAAATGATCCTGGAACAATTCCTCAAATATGTCCTTTCCCAGCTACAACAGATCCTCTAGCACTTACACACACCAACCTCTAGCTCACCATTCAAACTGCTTCTGGCATGCATCGGGCCCAGCAATGCGGTACCAGACACCGGGAACTAGTTATATGGCAAAAGGACTGATAGTAAACATGGAGGAGGCAAGGAATTCCACTGAACCCAAAATACACCTAGAGGTTAGACCCAAGACTAATCAACACCAAAAACTGCTTGGGAAACCATCACACCTAGGGGATAACTCAGGAACCTATCCCACTCCTGGCAGAGAAACAATTGTTTAACTGTTATGCTTGTGGGATACCCGCCATAAAGCTTTTTCATGCCCCAGCATTTTCTAACCTAAGAAAACAGAGGCTACGGTAGACATGAACCAAGACTTGTGGCTCCACTGTGAATATCAAGACTTTGAAACTGCAGAGGAAACATAATTGATAGCCCAAGAGAGGCCAGGTGGAAGTTATTACCTTCTGAACAAGCATGAGGACTGAGATGCTTTGGCTCTCTTTGACTCTGGTGGTACTCAACCACAGTCCAATGGGTGCATGCCCATGGTGGATGGGTTGCTTGCGGGACATGACCAGGGGTGCGGGGTAGTTCCCTGTGGTGTGGTCTGCCTGCAGGGGCTGTGGAGGGTGTAGAGGGAACACCTGGGAGGACCCCCACTGCCAATTCACGTGTAGGACTCCCCGCGCACCCCTGAAATCCACGTACCCCGCTCTGACAGCAAAAACATGTGTGAAACTTCCCTTGAACCCCGGTAATACACGTACCCCACTCGCACAGGGCCTATCGCGTGTGAAACTTCACGAAAACCCCAGTAATATATGTACCCCACTCACACAGGGCCTATCGCATGTGAAACTTCACACGAACCCCAGTAATACACGTACCCCACTCGCACAGGGCCTATCGCGTGTGAAACTTCACGCGAACCCCAGTAATACACTTACCCCACTCGCACAGGGCCTATCGCGTGTGAAACTTCACGCGAACCCCAGGAATATTGGCCCTGTGCGAGGGAGCGGGGTACATGTAGTTCGGGGTACAGCGTGAAGTTTTACACGCGAAAGGGCCCTGTTGAGCAGAGTACGGGAAGTTTCACCCGCGATTTCAGCAGGGTACGTGTATAACAGGGTTCGCGTGAAGTTTCACCCGAGATTTCAGCAGGGTACGTGTATTACGTGTATTACGGGGTTCGCGTGAAGTTACACATGTGAAAGGGCCCTGTTTGAGCGGAGTACCTGTATTTCAGGGGTGCGTGGCAAGTTTTACACGCGAAAAGGCAACGCCCGTGCACAATACGCCACAGACGCGCTTACGCGCTAAGGGCCTTTGGTCCAATGATATCGCGTACGTGTGCTGACGCGCTTACGCGCTACGGGCCTTTCCTCGAATTACACGCTGACGTGCAAGATTTTCATGTGCCAAATCACTCCGTATCAAGCTGGCCACGCGTACACACACAGAAGACCACGCTCCTGCCCTGAAGGCCATTTCCCTGCCCCAAGAGCCCCGAGCACGCTCCCACCAGCCATCTGCTGCTGTCTGCCTGCCGCCCACGTGCCCTGCTATTTGGTGCCTGCACGTCAGCCATCTGCAGGGGTCCAGTTGCTGTGTCCACCCATGCTGGAACAGAAGACTCCCGACTGGGATTCCTTCACTCCACAGCCCAGCCCCAGGACCCAGTTGCCCACCCACTCCTGCCTCTGGGGTTGCCATGTCGGGCACAGCTCCATCTGGCACCACTGGCAACCCCCAGCCAGAGAGGCAGAGGGCCACCAGCTTCACTGCCACCAAAGTTGGTGTCCTGGTGGGCATGTCCTGGGGCATTATGATGCCCTATTCGGAACAAGATGTGCCAACAAGGAAGGACGGGAGAGGATCTGGGATGACGCAGTGGTTGCCATCAATGCGGAGGGGGTGGCAACCCGCAACTACCAGCATGTCAAAAAGCGCTGGGAGGACTAGAGGTCCAGGACCCTCAACAAGGCCCAGCGCCTCATGGAGGGGGGCCAGGGCAGCATGAGTACCATCCAGATGAGGGTCCTGGAACGCGTAGGCCCAGTGCTCCACGCCCAGATCCTTCGGAGGCAGACCCATCCGGATTTGAGCGGTAAGTGGCCAAGCATTGCTGTGTGAGAAGGGGCATGTTGCAGGGTGCTGGTTGTCTGATACTTGCCTGTATGTGTGACATAGGCCATGTACGTATGTGTGTGTGCAGGGACATCATGGTCATGCATGTGAGACCAGTAATGTGTGAACCACATGGTTGATGCATGTGTTACAATGCAACATGCGGAGCAGCATGAGGAATGCACACATCAATGCATGCCTGTCTCTGTTATTGGACATGGATGGGATGTGAGAGATGGGTGCTGCTGTCATGGACATGTATGGTGTCCATGTCTGTGTGTCTGACTTGCGTGTCTGTGACTTGGAAATGCCATGGATGCATGACACATGTCTGTGACAATGTTCAGATTCAGTGATGCAGCCTACTCATCCTTGTATCCACTGTGTCTGGGGTGTACAAGGCCAGATGGATGAAACTAGGGTGAAGTGTGTGCATGTGATGGGCATGACCCATGATGCATGTGAGTTTCAAACCAGCATTGTATGTTTGAAGAGTCCCTTGGACATGTATGCTAATGTTCATAGCATGCGCCATGCCTGTAACTGCATGTGTTTTGCCTGCACTGACCCATGTGTTGTGGAGGGACATGATGGAAGTGATGTTTGACAGTGCCACTCATCTGCTATTGCTTCCTGTCTAGGGGACCATTGTACAGTACCCTGATGCTTGTGTTCTATGTCTCCTTCTACACAGCGGCAAGTGATGAAGAGGGCGGAGACGGCGCTGTGGAGCAAAGCGGCGGGGATGCCCCCACCTGGCGGCGACGCAAGGCCCAGTCACCCTCCCAGAATTTAGCATTGTCTGGGAGTGAGGGGACTGGTGCTGTGTCTGCCACTACGGCTGCAGCGGAAGGGGTGGGTGAGCCCCCACATGGGCTTGCAACGGCAGAAGACGGTGTGGAGCTATCCAGGTTGGTGGTTTCCACAGAGGAGGAGGAGGCAGTTGCTGAGCCGCACATGGGGCCTGCTGGGGGTGGTACCACTGGTGCAAGTGGTGCAGTCCAGGGCCAGGGGCAGGAGGCAGCACAGGTCACCGCGGAGGGGCCTGTGCATGTCGCTGTCCCTGACCCTGTGACTGCACCACCATGCACCAGCAGGGATGCCCCATCCCAGGCCCGTCCGCAGGTAGGGGGAATGTCCATGTCATCTGACACTCCTCTACCTGCGGACGAGGGGACCCCTGGCCGTATGGAGAAGGTCCTGATTGGTGTCACGTTGCGCACGCGTGACATTCATGATGACGTGCATGCTTCCCGGGGGGAGCACGCACGTCATCACGAAGAGCAGCGTGCCAACGTGGCCCAGTTGGGAGTGTCCATGGTCGGGGGTTTTGTACATGTGTCGTCACTCTGGCGGCCCTCTCCTCCTCTGTGGAGACTATGCACCATTCGTTCTCCATGCCGTCTTCCGGCCCAGATGCTACCAGGGCCCCTTGTGGACCTGCCCTGACCAACGCAGCCAGCTCGGTGGGGATCCCATCCCTGCCACAGTCGGGAGTCAGAGGTCCAGCAGAGGTGCACACCACAGCAACTGGACTCCAGCAGATGGAGGATGTGCCGGCATCATCGAGCAGAGCACGTGCACAACAGCGTCGGTGGATTCAATCAGCCTGGATGCCGTCGTGCTGGCAGAGGCAATTGCGTCGGAGGCAGCGGCAGGCTCAACGTGGGAGGCATCATGGCTCGGGGCAATCTACATCAGAGGGGCAGGCATCGTCCGGAGGGCAGGAGGACCGTGGAATGGGAGTGTCTTCCGTGTGGCAGCAGTTGGGCCAGCAGATAGGTGTGGAGCGGCGGCGGGTGGAGGAGGCAAGGCTCACGATGGTCAGGGCGGAGAACTCCATGCACAGGGTGCTGAGGCGGGCTGAGTGCCTCGAGGGAATTCGCAGGGAGTTGGAGGTGGACATGGTGTTATCCCTGTGAGACTTCGGGGCCAGAGAACAGGCCCGCCTCCAAGACATTGAACAGGAGTTCGATGATGCCCTGGCCCATGACATCAACAAGTGAGCCGTTGGACTTGCCCGGTGCCATTGTATATAGTTCATTAGTGTTAAGTTTCATTTCATTTTTCTTTCATTTAGGGCGCATGGACTATGCCCCACATTTTTGTATATAGTTAGTAATTAGGTAGGTTTCATTGTAGGTTTCATTTATGTCGTTAGGCTCATGGACCCTGGATTTGCTATTTGTACATAGTTTTACAGTGGATTTTTCTCCTTCATCTTTATTTTTCTTCACCATGGAGCAATGGATATTACGCTTTTCTTTCCCTTTGGATGTGCTTTGTTGGACGGTGACTTTGGACACATTTTCATTTGGATTAATTTGGATTCTCATTTTTTTTATTTATCATTTTTTGGGACATGCTGCATTTTCATTATTATTGGCATTATTGTGTGTTTTTATTTCATTCCCTTCATTTTGACTTGATTACATTTTTGTACACTCATGTCCCCCTGCACCCCCACCCCCCAGAAGTGCGGGGCACCTGCCAGCAGGCCCCCACTCATGTCCCACACATGTCCCCCTGCACCCCACCCCGCAGCAGTGCGGGGCACCTGCCAGCAGGCCCCCACTCATGTTCCCCACAACATGTCATCACGATCCACAATCATGGGCCTAATAGCCACCCAAATCCCACCCACGCCACCCCAATCGAAACACACAACCAAGTATTACATGTATGTACCCCACATTGAAATCCCCATCACATGAAACATCCCAAATGGCAAGTATGCACATCAATACATGTCCATCACACACACACAATGGGTGCAAGTGAATGAGAAAACATGCATCGTGACATGCAGGAAACCAAGGAAGCATACCACACAATGAAGTATCAAAAAATGTATTAGACACAAAAGCAAGGGAATGAAATGAAATCACACAATAATGTAAATAATAAATAAAAAGCTGCATGTTCAAAATATGAAAAAGAAGATGTGTAAAACCAGAATAAAAATCAATCCAAAAGAAATGGGTCCAAAGAGTCTGTCCGTCAATTCAAATCCAAAGTGAAAAAAAAGAAAAATCCATTGATCCATGGTTAAAAAAAAAGGCAAATGAAGTGAAATCCATTGTGGAACTATATACAAAGTACAAATCCAGGGTCCATGAGCCCAACCATTGAAAGGAAACCTACAAAAACCCTACATAATGAACAACTATATACAAAAAGGTGTGGCATTGTCCAAGCACCCCAAATGAAAAGAAAAACAAAAGGAAACCTAACACTATATAACTATTTACAATGGCAGCGGGCTAGTCCAATGGCTCACTTTCTGATTTCCCGGGCCAGGGCATCATCGACCTCCTGCTCGATGTCCCGGAGGCGGTCCTCTTCCATGGCCCCGAGGGTTCGCAGGGACAATGACATCTGGACCTCCAGGCCCCTGCGAATGGCCTCGAGGCACTCGGCATGCCTCAGGGCCCTACGCATGGAGTTCTCCGCCCTGACCGCCGTGCCTCTTCCGCCCGATGCCGCCCCGCATCTATAGCATGACCCAACCGCTACCACATGGAAGACACTTCCCGTCCTGGGTCCTCCTGCCCTCTGGCCGATGCCTGCCCCTCCGATGTTGAAGGCCCCGAGCCATCATGGCTCCCACCTTGTTGCTGCTGTGACTCTGCCTGTGCCCTGGCTCCTGCTGCCTGCACATCCTCCTCCGACTGGGGTGCAGTTGTTGAGGTGGCCACCCCTGCTGGACGTCCGACTCCCGACTGTGGCAGGGATGTGTCCTCCACCAGCCTGGCCGCAGGGTCAGAGGCAGCTCCACAAGGCACCCAGTTGACACATGTGTGGGAAGATGGCAGGGATGACGACTGGTGCATAGGGGGTTCAGTTGAGGAGGGGTCGGAACAAGGTCAAGAAAACAGAGGAATCCGGCCCTGGTGAGCTGTCCCAGTGGGTCAACGTGGTAAACGAGCCATGCGAGAAGACGTGCAGTCTCCTCATGAAAAGACTGCAGGTCAGCTTGCATGGCACGTAGACGCAACGCCACCCCACCCAGGACAGGCTCAACCCAGTGCCGGATAGCCACATCCACAGGGAGAGGAAGGCCAGTTGGTGTAAGCCAATCCCCTCCCTGAGAACGGGTCTTGACGTAGGCATCCCTGCTGGTGCGGGATGAGGCAGTGACAGGATCAGGGACAGGATTACACACAGGCACCTCCGCGGCAGCCTGTGCTACCTCCTGTACCTGCCCCTGCACTGCACCACTAGCACCAGTGGAATCCCCACCTCCACACCCCGTCTCTGTCCCTTGCATGGCCTCCTCCTCCACCAAATCCCCCACCAACCTGGATGACTCCATGCCATCTTCCTCCGTCGGACCCTGTGGGGTCTCAGCTGCCCCTTCTGCTGCCGAGGAGTCCAACTCCGACCTCCGCCTCTTGGACCTACCCTCGGCAGCTGCGGCCTGGGACACGGCACCGGACTCCTCACTCCCCGACGAGATCACAACCTGGGAGGGTGCCAGGCATTGCGTCTCCGGCTGGCGGTGCGATCCCTGCCGCTGGGCTCCACAGCACCCTCTCCGCCATCTTCATCAGTTGATGCTGCAGACAGGGAGAGATAGGAGACAGGCATCAGGGCACTGTACAATGGACTGATACACACATGACAGTTCAACATGAGTGGCAGTGTCATATTTCAGACATGGTATCACAATCCCCAACACACATGGCATGTCAACTCACACACATGAGCAATTCCACAGCCATATGGCAACAGCCAGCACCATCCATACACATACAACAGCATGAGCAGCCAAAGGTGAGCCAGACATCACATGAAACACATGGTGTGCACTAGACATGCACACACGCCACCACACTTACATGCATGTGTACACCTACACCAACTGTCGCAGTGATGAGATCGGCATCCATGTCACATCTGGCAATCAGTCTTCTACATATCAGTGTCCCAAGCATCCATGTTGCATCACTGTTGCACCCTTGTGAAATACACACACATGCACATGTACACGGTGCAGATAAAATGCAGCTGGAACCGACATCCATGTGTGACACCACAACCATGCCAACTTACATACACAGTCATTCAAGCATGTGTGCTCACACATCTGCATTTGGCATGCAAGCTTACACACATGCACCATCCATGTGTCTCACACATGAGAGGACTCGCATGTGTTAGCCTCACGGCCCTGTACATACACATCCATATATGGCCCTACAAAACCACATGTGCAACCTGCACACTACTGGCACACCACCACATGCACAGCTTACAATCAGTATGCATGTACACTTACCGCTCGACTCCAGACGGGTCTGTCTCTCAAGGACCTGGACATGGAGCGCTGGGGATATGCGTTCCAGGACCCGCATTTGATGTTCCGACAGGTGGCCCCGGCACCCCTTAGCATCCGCTGCCTTCAAGAGTCGCCGGGCCTTGTTGAGGGTCCTGGACCTGAAGTCCTCCCAGTGCTTCTTGACATGTTGGAATTTTCGGACTGCCACCCCCTCCGCGTTGATGGCAGTCACAATGTCCGTCCAGATCCTGGTCCGTTCTTCCTTGTCGGCACGTGAACTTCCGAAGAGGGCATCATACTGCCCCAGGACTTGCTCCACCAGGACACCAACTTCGGTGGCAGTGAAGCTGGTGGCACTCTGTCTCTCTGGCTGGGGGTTGCCAGAGGTCTGAGATGGTGTTGTGCCCAACATGGCAACCCCAGAGGCAGGCGTGGGTGGGCAACTGGGTCCTGGGGCTGGGCTGTGGAGCGATGGTATCCCAGTCGGGAGTCTTCAGTTCCAGCAGGGGTGGACACAGCAACTGCACCCGTGCAGATGGCTGATGTGCAGGCAGCAAATAGCAGGGCACGTGGGCAGCAGGCAGTCAGGCAGCAGTAGATGGCAGGTGGGAGCGTGCTCGGGGCTCTTGGGGGCAGTAAAATGGCCTTCAGGGCAGGAGCGTGGTCTTCCGTGTGTTTTCGCATGGCTAGCTTGATACGGAGTGATTTGGCACGTGGAAAATTGTATAATTTGAGGAAAGGGCCTTAGCGCGTAAGCGCATGCACGCGATTCCATTGGACCAAAGGCCCTTAGCGCGTAGGCGCGTAAGTTACATTACGCGTGCGGGCGTTTCCCTCATAGCACGTGATGACAGAGCACACGTGGAAAAACTACACGTCCGAGTGTCATCGCGTGTAATTGGAGGAAAGCGCCCGCGTACACGCGTCTCTGACGTGTATGTGTGGGCCGGTTTAAAAGCTGCATGTAGGACGCCATTTCCTTGTATGTGCTTTTCGTGGAGAGCGAGTGGGTGAAATTTGTACTTCTTGTCGGTTCACACGCGATTACTTCACAGCGTTTCTAGTTCGTACTCCCTGTTACCTCTGACAGCTCTTTTCTGATTTTTTGTTGGGCCTGTTTACTCAAACAGAGTTCACTTCTCCTTTTGTCATGTCTCCTCAGACAGCGTACAATTCTTCTTTTGGCGGGTGTGTCGCATATTTTTCACATTCTTTTTCCAGGCAGACGGTGAGTTCCGCACTTACTTAGCAACTGTGCTTGCCCCGTGTGTCGCGTTCCCCTTCAGAGGTCATTGTAGGCTGCGTGTATTACGCGTACACTTATTTTTGTGTTTCTGGGTGCCACAGCATAGTGCGAGTTAATTTTTTTATTTTGGGCTGCCTGTGCGTTGCGTAACCCGTCATCTTCCCCCAGGGGTCACAGACAGCCTTCTTAGAGCACTAGGGTACGAATTCCATCTGGTATCCTACCCCTTTGACCCCCAATTGCCCAGGACAATAGTTTACTGCAACTCCCATACGCACAACAACATCAGTGCCATGGCTGGGAGGTGACCAAGCGGTAAGGGAGGCAAAGGTGGCCGACCCTCAAAAGGTGGGCGTGGTGGGCGCGGTAGGGGACTTGGCTGGGATTTGCACGGTCCTCTATGCCCCCATTTGTGGAGGAACAATCAGGGACACCCATGCCCCCCATGGTTGAGGGAAACGTGGCTGACACCATCCAAGCTCAGCCCCTGTTGGACCAGCCCATTGTGTTACCTGACCTGGCACAGGATGACTCCCTGGCTGACTTAAAGGTCAGCAAGTGGAGGCCACGTGTGGCGGTGCAAGTTGTTGTCACCAATCCACGTATATGTGGGGCAGCTATGTCATCTGCTGCTCCAAGTATGCAGGGTGGGGAGGCTGCAGGGGCAGCTGCAGCTCCATCCACCCCAGCTCTGACTCTCCCAGCCAGGACAGTGTCAGTCCCAGTCCATCAAACTGACGTTCCCCCTGCCAACATTACCCTGCCACCAATGCCTGCATCAAGGACTATGGTCATTGTGCATTCCCACACTCCTACTACCCAGTCCACCAGTGATTCTGCCCCTACTGACCAGAGCGGCGTAAGCCACTCTGGCTCTGCTCCACTTTTAAAGAAGAGGAAGAAGGGTGCTCTGGCACGAGAGGCTGAGATCCCAGGCACGGCTACACACTCCGGTACCTCAAGGAAGCCTTGCTTCAATGATTTGGAACTTGATGCACTTGTGAGCTGTGTGTTGGCACATAGCCACGAAATGGTGGTGACTACAGGGTCCAAGACCACACCTGGTCAACGTAAGGCACACTGGCAGACCCTCGCCAAACACATAAGTGCCCTTGGATTTCTGAGGCGCTCAGCTGATGATTGCTACAAGCGGTGGACCGACCTGAAACGCAGAGCAAAGAACAAGCTGGCCTCAAGTCATGCCGCTACTCTGGTGACTGGCGGTGGGTCTCCACAAGAGGACAACGAACTCACTGAACATGAGTCTGTTGCTGAGACCTTCATCACAGAGGAACAGATACGAGGTGTGGGAGAACTACCCGATTATGACACATTGTCCGGTGAGTGCCCATGCGTTTGTGTGTAATGCATGTGTATGTTGTTTGGGTGACGCGTTCTGATTGAGTGGCAGGTGAGGGTGTGTGTGACTGAGTAGTATGGGTAACCCATGTGTTTCATCCAAAACATTCTGCGGCCTCGAATTTGGGTGTGACAGTATCCCTTCTGCCCACAGTAGTCATTTAGCGCAACATTACGGCAGTTGCCCTTGAGGTGGCATCATGCAACAACATTGTTTGTATTTTTCACTGTTCTTTCAGGCTGATAGTTTCAATTCTTCCACTTTTGCAACACATTCCTCAGCCCTATTGTGACATATGTGACATGCTTCTGTCATTGAAGAACCCCACATTGGCCCACATGTGTCACCTTGGTAGTTGAATGATTTGACCATTCAGGCTGAATGAGTATTGTCCTTATCACATGATGTTTTTGGGCCTGTTTGAATGTGGAACATGCTAGTTGTTTCCTGTCATGTTGAAGTGCACAACCATTAATGTGTACATAGCCCTGCAATCACTGTATTTTTGTACACTGGATGTGTTGCAGTGTGTGGCACATGGCGTATCTTTTCACACTATGTGGCATTTTTCATCTCTTCATGTCCATCTCACATGGATGGGTGACAGTACTCATTCACTGACATATGGATGTACTTGTGGAATGTACCATGGCTATGGTACATGCCATCTGTGTGATGGCATGTGTCACTATGTGTATAGGACATGCCACTCAAAGGCCAATGTGTGATGGCAGTGCTACCCAGCAAGCAGCAAATGTGTTTCTGGAAGGGGTTCTGTTCTGTCCAACCCACCTGCACCAGGGGTAGAAACCTCTATGGGGATGTCAGTGTTGGTTAGTCAGCCTTTGGCGGTTACGGGTGCAGGGTCACACTCCACAACATCTGATCCTGTTCCTGGGCCAGCAGATCAGAGGAAAAATGCAGTCCTGCAGCCTCAGGCAGTGTTGGCACAGCAAGGTGCAGATCGCCTTGCCCAAAACAGGTGTGGTGCCCGCTGACGTGGTGGCCGTACGCCACCAGGCAATACCGCATGGGAACAATCCATGTACGGTATAGCAAGCCAACAGGCAGCATCAGTTGAGATGATGGCTCAAGCAATGGAGAGGGTGGCCACTTCCATTGTCCCCCCTGAAAGGCAGATGGAGCAACTACAGCAGGCAACAGACTCCATTTGCCAATCACACAGGGAGGACATGTTGGCGTCCAACAGGGACAGACGGGCGGCACTGGAGACTCTACGCCAATCGATATCAATAGAGTCCCAGGGCCACAGGGAAGCCCTGAGGATAGAACTCCATCACCTCAGGGAGACTCTTGTTGACCTTGAGAGACTTCCACTAACTTGAGGACAGAACAGCAGCTGGAGCGGCTCACACGTTCGCTCTCAGCTGCAATGCAGGCAACTCGGGAGGAGATCCGGGTATCACGTCAGGTGCTGCATGGGGATCTCCGCACTATAATCCTCCAGAACGAGACCTTCCACACTCGCATGCTTGCTGCCATGGAGGACCATACCAGGGCTTTGCATGGGCTGCCTCCCATAGCACCACCACCTCCTGTGGCAGCAGCAGAGGGTGATGAGAGCGTCAGCAGCAGTTCTCCCACATTTGCATAGCTGTGCAGGCAATGAGCCCATGGAGGTGTTTTTTTTTCCCAACATCCACACAGGCTGTTGGTGCGCACCCTGTCCTCTGACCTCCTGGGTGGCCTCTCCCACCCCGCCCCCCACATGGCCATTTTTGATTTTTGATTTTTTGATTTTTGATTTTTGATAATTTTTTGACAGTGTGTTGCCTTGTGTGGCTCCCGTGGGCATCCACTGTATTCTGGCTGGGCACATGCAGGCTTGTCCTGAGTTTGGGTTCGATGCTTGGGTTCGTGAGACACACACCCCTCCTGCTTCTCGTTTCCATGGGCTTGCAAAGGGTGTGACCAAGTGACATGATGTACACAGTGATGTTGGGCTCCCATGAGCTGTGTGGGCAGTCTGTAGTCCATACTGTGTAGACATTCCTTGTGTATATTGTTGTTGTATTGTACACTGCATGTTGTAATTATGTATGCTTCTGCTTCCATGTCTCTCTCTAAATTTTCAGGTTCATTCCACATATCTTCACAAGGCCGTCTACTTTGGAGATGGAGTTCATGCTGGATGCAGTACACAGACAAGTTTTGAAGCCTGCACGTCTACAGTTGGAAGGGGGCGATGTGGTGGCATATTCAGGTTGTAAGACTATGACTACTTTAACTTAGAACTGTCATGTTTTAGTTATGTTTGAGCTTGTGTATTGTATTGTTGGTAAGTAATTAGTCATGTGTGTTGTTAGTTCAACATTACTGGGAGCATATTGTGTGTGGCCAGTTTCCATTAGGGACACTGTACTTTGTGACACTTGTGTCAGGTTTTCGGGATTGCTTTGTTTGCTCTCACATAGCATGACATGCCATGGTGTGTTGGGTGGCGGTGCTGGGGAGTTGGGTGACATGGCACTGTTCTCATGTTGTATTTTGCAAGGGGGTAATGCATTTAGCAGCATATGTGTCTTTTGATGACACAGCATTGGTGGTGTTTCTGTAGTAAGGATGCACACATTGTGACACTTCCAGGTGACCAATCTCAGGCTGGTATGGTTGTGACAGTTGACTGTCCCTTATGTCATCATCACCATTGATTGTCAGCTGGTATGTGGCAGGGCTGTGCGCACTCCACAGGGGTGTGATTCTAAGTGAAGTAATTAGCCACCAGCTGCGTTCGGGCTGCCTAACTCCATGCCCTTTCCCCTCCCATGCACAGCGGGCATGCTAGTGGTTAGGGATGTGGGGGCACCACCATGTCCAGCGGGCAGGCCCCGGCGTGTTGCAACGTTGTGCAGGACACATGCTGCCACTATGAACCTGCACGCTACTGGGGGAGCGTATAACAGCTGCCCGCCAGAACGGTCAAGGGAGCAAAAGCGTGACTTGAGCACTCCGAATGTGCGCTCCACTATGCTCCGGGTTGCAATATGGGCTGTGTTGTATCTTACCTCGGGTGGCGTGGTGGTGTTCCGAATTGGCATCATCATGTGGGTGCTAAGAGGGTAGGCACTGTCCCCTGGGGAGGTGGTGATGGGTATCATTAGTAGGGTTGTGACATTACTCAGTATCTGACATGCATGCAGGTGCTGTGGCATTTATACTCACCAAGCAGCCATGTATCGCCATGCCGCCCAGCTTCTAAGTACCGGTTTAGGGTTGACATTCTGTAAATGAAACTGTTGTGGGTGGACCCTGGATAGTTGGCATATACTGAGGTGATGATTCCCTTGGCATCACATACTACCTGCATGTTGATGGAATGCCAGTGCTTGCGGTTTCTATAGATGTGCTCTGATGCCCTGGGGGGACGTAGAGCCACATGGGTGCAATCAATGGCACCTAGGACTTTGGGGAATTGTGCCACCCCTTAGAAATCCTGGACGGCAGCCTGCCTTTCTGCAGGTGTTCTGGGCAGGTATATGTGCCTGCGGACTGATGGGCATGCAGTCATGATGGCCAAGACCTGGTGTAGGCAGCGTGACTGCGTGGCCTGTGACACCCCCCCCCCCCCCCACTATGGCACTTGTCCGCTGAAATGATCCGGTGGCCAAAAAGTGCAGTGCATTGAGGACCTTCTCCAGGGGGCTGAGAGATTGGGAGCAGAGGGTGGGTGATGTGAGGTCATCCTCCCACTCACCGACCAGGTCGAGTATTATGTGAGGTGGAAACCTGTACCTCCCATACACCTGGTCATCAGGCGTCCCAAACAGGCTGGTTCTGGGTGCGAAAATTCTGGGCCTGACTATCCTCCTCCTCCTCCTGCGGTATCCCACGACCACTGCTGCTAGGAACGGTATGTTCATCCTGGCGTCTGAGCTTGCTTGTTGTTTGCGCACACTTTTATGCTGCACAAGTCCACATATGCCTGCTTCCTGCTGGCGTACGTGTTTCCGGATTAGCGCGTCTTTTTTTGGCACGTGCATGTGGGTGTTCCGCGCATTTGCCTCCTGTACTTCCCCGCCCACCGCAGTAATACACGTACCCCGCTCTCCCAGGCCCAATCGCGTGTAAAACTTCCTGCGAGCACCTGAAATACACGTACCCCACTAAGCCAGGCCCAATCACGTGTAAAACTTCCCGCGAGCCCCTGAAATATACGTACCCCACTCGCGTGTGAAACTTCCCACGCACCCCCGAAATACACGCTATTTTTGACACAGCGGGTGTCCGTTTTTGTCGCGTACCCCTTTGCACGTCATTTGTTCTAGGGGGTACAGTATGGGACATTCATCAGAGCTGTATATACGTGCTTTTTGTTAGCGCACATTTTTTTAATGCGCAGGGACGCTACTGCCTGCCTTCGTGTGGCGGACATGTGTTGATGTACAAAGTTGACTTTTGGTTTGTGTCATGAGATTGCCATTTCACTGCTGGGGGGTGGGGGTGCAAGGGGACATGAGTGGGACATGAGTGGGGGCTTGCTGGCAGGTGCCCTGCACTGCTGGATGGTGGGGGTGCTGGGGGACATAAGTGGGGGCCTGCTGGCAGGTGCCCTGCACTGATGGGGGGTGGGGGTGCTGGGGGACATGAATGGGACATGAGTGGGGACCTGCTGGCAGGTGCCCTGCACTGCTGGGGGGTGGGGGTGCAAGGGGACATGAGTGGGACATGAGTGGGGTCTGCTGGCAGGTGGCCTGCACTGCTGGTGGGTGGGGTTGCTGGGAGACATGAGTGGGGGCATGCTGGCAGGTGCCCTGCACTGCTAGGGGGTGGGGGTGCTGGGGGGCATGAGTGAGGGCCTGCTGGCAGGTGCCCCTGACTGCTGGGGGGTGGGGGTGCTGGGGGACATGAGTGGGGGCCTGCTGGCAGGTGCCCCGCAGTGCTGGGGGGTGGGGGTGCTGGGGGACATGAGTGGGGGCCTGCTGGCAGGTGCCCTGCACTGCTGGGGGTTGGGGGTGCAAGGGGACATGAGTGGGGGCCTGCTGGCAGGTGCCCTGCACTGCTGGGGGGTGGGGGTGCTGGGGGACATGAGTGGGGGCCTGCTGGCAGGTGCCCCTCAGTGCTGGGGGGTGGGGGTGCTGGGGGACATGAGTGGGGGCATGCTGGCAGGTGCCCTGCACTGCTGGGGGGTGGGGGTGCCAGGGGACATGAGTGGGACATGAATGGGGCCTGCTGGCAGGTGCCCTGCACTGCTGGGGGGGTGCTGGGGGACATGAGTGGGGGCCTGCTGGCAGGTGCCCCTGACTGCTGGGGGTTGGGGTGCTGGGGGACATGAGTGGGGCCTGCTTGCAGGTGCCCCTCAGTGCTGGGGGGTGGGGGTGCAAGGGGACATGAGTGGGACATGAGTGGAGGCCTGCTGGCAGGTGCCCTGCACTGCTGGTGGGTGGGGGTGCTGGGGGACATGAGTGGGGGCCTGCTGGCAGGTGCCCTGCACTGCTGGGGGAGGAAGTGCTGGGGGACATGAGTGGGGGCCTGCTGGCGGGTGCCCCTGACTGCTGGCGGGTGGGGGTGCAGGGGGACATGAGTGGGGGCCTGCTGGCAGGTGCCCCTCAGTGCTCGGGGGTGGGGGTGCTGGGGGACATGAGTGGGGGCCTGCTGGCAGGTGCCCTGCACTGCTGGGGGGTGGGGGTGCAAGGGGACATGAGTGGGACATGAGTGGGGGCCTGCTGGCAGGTGCCCTGCACTGCTGGGGGGTGGGGGTGCTGGGGAACATGAGTGGGGGCCTGCTGGCAGGTGCCCCTGACTGCTGGGGGTGGGGGGGATGGGGGACATGAGTGGGAGCCTGCTGGTAGGTGCCCCTCAGTGCTGGGGGGTGGGGGTGCTGGGGGGCATGAGTGGGGGCCTGCTGGCAGGTGCCCTGCACTGCTGGGGGTGGGGGTGCAAGGGGACATGAGTGGGGGCCTGCTGGCAGATGCCCTGCACTGCTGGGTGGTGGGGGTGATGGGGGACATGAGTGGAGGCCTTCTGGCAGGTGCCCCTGACTGCTGGGGGGTGGGGGTGCAAGGGGACATGAGTGGGACATGAGTGGGGGCCTGCTGGCAGGTGCCATGCACTGCTGGTGGGTGTGGGTGCTGGGGGACATGAGTGGGGGCCTGCTGGCAGGTGCCCTCAGTGCTCGGGGGTGGTGGTGCTGGGGGCCATGAGTGGGGGCCTGCTGGCAGGTGCCATGCACTGCTGGGGGGTGGGGGTGTAAGGGGACATGAGTGGGACATGAGTGGGGGCCTGCTGGTAGGTGCCCTGCACTTCTGGGGGGTGGGGGTGCTGGTGGACATGAGTGGGGGCCTGCTGGCAGGTGCCCTGCACTGCTGGGGGGTGGGGGTGCAGGGGGACATGAGTGGGACATGAGTGGGGGCCTGCTGGCAGGTGCCCTGCACTGCTGGGGGGTGGGGGTGCTGGGGGACATGAGTGGGGGCCTGCTGGCAGGTGCCCCTGACTGCTGGGGGCTGGGGGTGCTGGGGGACATGAGTGGGGGACTGCTGGCAGGTGCCCCTGACTGCTGGGGGATGGGGTTGCTGGGGGACATGAGTGGGGGCCTGCTGGCAGGTACCCTGCACTGCTGGGGGGTGGGGGTGCTGAGGGACATGAGTGGGGGCCTGCTGGTAGGTGCCCTGCACTGCTGGGGGTGGGGGTGCAAGGGGACATGAGTGGGGGCCTGCTGGCAGGTGCCCTGCACTGCTGGGTGGTGGGGGTGAAGCGGGACATGAGTGGGGGCCTGCTGGCAGGTGCCCCTGACTGCTGGGGATGGGGGTGCAAGGGGACATGAGTGGGACATGAGTGGGGGCCTGCTGGCAGGTGCCCTGCACTGCTGGTGGGTGGGGGTGCTGGGGCACAGGAGTGGGGGCCTGCTGGCAGTTGCCCTGCACTGCTGGGGGCTGGGGGTGCTCGGGGACATGAGTGGGGGTCTGCTGACAGGTGCCCCTCAGTGCTGGGGGGTGGGGGTGCTGGGGGACATGAGTGGGGGCCTGCTGGCAGGTGCCCTGCACTGCTGGGGGGTGGGGGTGCTGGGGGACATGAGTGGGGGCCTGCTGGCAGGTGCCCTGCACTGCTGGGGGGTGGGGGTGCTGGGGGACATGAGTGGGGGCCTGCTGGCAGGTGCCCTGCACTGCTGGGGGGTGGGGGTGCTGGGGGACATGAGTGAGGGCTTGCTGGCAGGTGCCCCTCAGTGCTGCGGGGTGGGGGTGGAGGGGGTCATGCGTTGGTGATCAGTAGTGCAAGCTGACATGTGGCTTGCCCGGGGGGCATGCCCATGGTGGATTGGCTGCCTGCGGGACATGACCAGGGGTGCAGGGTAGTCCCCTGTGTTGTGGGCTGCCTGCAGGGGCTGTGGATAGTGTAGAGCGAACACCTGGGAGGAGCCACACTGCCAATTGACGTGTAGGACTCCATGGCACCCCCGAAATACACGTACCTGCTGAAATCGCGTGTGAGACCTCCCGCAAACCCCAGATTTATATGTACCCAGGCCAATCGTGTGTGAAACTTCACACGAACCCCAGGAATATACGCACCCCACTCGCACAGGGCCTATCGCGTGTGAAACTTCCCGCGAACCCTAGATTTACACGTACCCCGCTCGCCCATGGCCAATCGCATGTGAAACTTCCCGCGCACCCCTGAAATACACGCACATGCTATTTTTGACACAGCGGGTGTCCGTGTTTGTCACGTACCCCTTTGCATGTCATTTGTCCTAGAGGGCCACAGTATGGGACATTCATCAGAGCTGTATATACATGCATTTTGTTAGCGCACTTTTTGGCGCACATTTCTTTCATGCACAGGGACGCTACCGCCTGCCTTTGTGTGGCGGACGTGTTTAGGCATGTCCGCGTCTTCGCCCGTGCACTGGTTTGCCCTATTCGATTCCATGAATACGTGTTTTAGGCGAGCGTGTGGGCGTTCCGCGCACTTGCCTCCTGTACTTCCCCCGTGACGCCCACATTTTCACGCGTGGTTCCCCATTCCGCATGTCACGCCCCGTGTTATGCCTACTTTTGTTATGTGCGCCGCGCTATGTGCACTTTCGCTGTGGCCGTAGCGCACGCCGTTAGATGACCTGTGCGCCCTCGTGCGCCACGCTGATTTTCAGCGCACATCACAGATTTAACTCGCGCACGGACTTCCATGAATCCATGTGCGCAGGTTTTGCTGCGATTTTCGCACTTGAACTGCGATTTTCGCACTTGCACTGCGATTCGCACGGTTTCGCAGGAATTTTCAGCGCACATTAATTCCATGAATCGGGCTGTAGGGATTCTGAGGCAGTACTCAGCCTGCTAACCAAAATATTAAGTAAGATGAAGTGAAGGATGGGGCTTTCCATATCTCGCGTAAAGTTTGTGCTTACCATAAACCGTAGCATTTTGCTCACAATAATGAGTGTAGAAATCAGACTGTCCCTCTCTCATCTGCACAATCCCAGATCATTGCTGTGCACAGTACGTAATGTGTAGGTCCGAAAGAATGACAGGGAAGGAGAGAGAAAGAGAGAGAGAGAGAGACAAGGAAAGAGAGGGTGAGAGAGAGGGAGAGAGAAAGAGAGAGAGAGAGAGAGAGAGAGAGAGAGAGGGAGAGGCAGAGATTGAGACTCGCAAAGTGGGGAAAGTGAAATGGGAGCTGACATAATCCTGGGGCCAGTGTAATGTTTTGTTATGCCTTGTCATGCCTTTATCATGGCTCATGGCTCGCAAGACATGTTATACTTTGCTATATGGGGATTGATTGGCTGTATCCCTTGCTAACCTGCTCAACATTCTACTTTCTACCTTATAATGTACTGCTCCCAGGTGTCCAACTCTGACTACGCCCATTGGGATTTGCTCCTGTAGGAAGAAGGTAGGTTCCGTATTTCAACATGTAGACTCCACGTTTCATCATTCACATTTTAGCAAAGGTTTGAATTTTAATTAGAGCCACGGGTATGAGACTCATAAATGGACGCAAGAGTATGAGTCTCATGCTGAATCTAAATAAATGCCAATGCACAGAACACATGCTAGAAAATTATCACTTTGCTCCATGTTATGTTACCTGGACCTATAAAGCGCACGGTCGCCCAAGGGCATCATGGCGCTGGTGAGGGAGCTACCAAACAGGAAGATCAGTAAGAGCCAGAGAGCTAGAATAGAGTTGTTTTCAGGGCTTTCCTGAAGACCAAATGGTTAGAGGTAGACTTGAGTAGTGGTGGCAAGGTGTTCCATAGCCTGGCCGCAGCAATGGAAAAAACTCTGCCACCAAGTCTTTCCCGGTTGTACCTGGGAACCACCAGGAGATTGGTGGTCGAGGAGCGGAGATTGCGTTCCGGGATATATCGGACAAATTTGGTTTGAAGAAACTCAGCTCCTAGACCCTGGATTGCCCGATAGACAATACACAGTGACTCGAACTTGACTCGCTGAGCCACTGGGAGCCAGTGGAGTTGGCGAAGCACTGGCGAGATATGTGCTCCATAGGGAGAGCTTGTGGCCAGTCTAGCTGCCAGGTTCTGCATGGGTTGGAGACGCTGGAGAAGGCCCGCCGGCTGAGAGAGGTACAGAGAGTTGCAATAGTCCAACCATGAAAGGACTAATGCAGCCACCACGGGAGGGCGCATAACTTCTGGGATCATAGGAAGGACCCTCTTAAGTACCCTAATCTGGTGGTGGGCGAATTGACAGACCGCTGAAACCTGGTTTTACATGGAAAGAGAGGAGGAGAGAATTACCCCTAAGTTCTTTACTTTGTCCACTGGACAGGGCAGGGGGCCCAATGATGTAGGCCAAAAAGCAGGGGTCCATAGTGAGGGGCTGGGAGGGCAACCCACCAGCATCACCTCTGTTTTATCGCCATTGAGCTTGAGCCAATTTTGGTCCATCCAGACACCGACTGTATTTAAACAGTCATGAAGACAAGCTGAGACCTCAATATGATCCTGATCCAAACGGATCAGGATTTGAGTATCATCCGCGTAGGAATAACAATTGAGTCCATACGAGCGGATAAGGCAGACAAGCGCCCAGATATAAATGTTGAATAGAATAGGGGAAAGAGACGATCCCTGGGGGACACCGCAAGTGAGGACACAAGGGGAAGAGAGGAAAGGGGGCATAGCAAGGGTCTGAGTGCGATCTGCGAGAAAGGAGGAAAACCAAGCAAGGACTGGGCCAGAGATCCTGATTTGTGCTAGACGTGACAGAAGGATAGGATGGTCCAACGTGTCGAATGCGGTGGACAGATCCAGCAGAATCAGAGCTCCAACTCTACCCGCGTCAGCAAGTCTGGACATATCGTCTTGCACTGAGACAAGCACACTCTCCATCCCTCTTCCTGGCCTAAAGCCTGCCTGGGCAGGATTAAAAATCTTTGAGGATTCCAAAAAGGAGGACAGAAGGGGCGTGACCAGAGATTCCAAGAGTTTAGACAGGAACGGGAGCAGGTATATGGGGCGAAAATTAGAAGGGACAGTAGGATCGAGTGACGGCTTCTTAAGCAGAGGAATAACCCTTGCAGATTTGAGCTCCGGCGGTACCAGTCCCAACTGGCAAGAGTTATTTATAGCCGCTGAAATGTCGGATAGAATGCCCGGGGCAATTGTCTTCATAATACTTGCCAGAATAGCATCCTCTGGGGAGGAAGATTTAATTTTTAGGATCGCTGATAGAACCTCTGCCTCGGTGAACAGAGGAAAGGTGGACCAGCTAGCCGGGGATCAGTGGGGGTGGGTGGCACAAAGCTGGTAGTGCATGAGGATTGCATAGCGGAAGATTTAGCGATGTTAGATCGAATCACATCGATTTTCGTGATAAAGAAAGATACCAGGTCATTACATAGCTTTTGCGATGGTTTAACGGTAGAAGTAAGGGGCTCAGAAGAAGCGAGTGACTGGACAATAGAAAATAGTGTTTTTGGCTTGCATAGAGCATTTTCAATTTTTTGAGCAAAGAAAGTGGCTTTGGCAGGGGCATTGCTAGGGGGGGCCAAGGGGGCTATAGCCCCTGATCTTTTGGTTGTAGCCCCGGATAGAATCTCAGGAGCTACAGCCAAAAGAAGAGCTAGCCCCCAGTCCCAACAGTTCCGACATCAGCTTAGCCCCGGGTCTTTTCCAGACCTAGGAACTCCCCTGGGCTTTGGCCAGTTTGACATTGGTTAGGTAGGTAGAGAGACTAAGCTTGTATGAGTCTTTGAGTGAAGGGTCATAGCTAATCCGTCATTTACGTTCAGCTTGTCTGAGTAGCAGGCGGGCGCTTTTTAGCTGATCAGTAAACCAGGGCTGAGAGAGTAATCTCCGACTATGAGTTAGTTTAAGTGGGGCAAAGACATCGGCGGCGGACAGCAGCGACTTCGAGAGGGTAGATAGAGATACAGGTCCCAAAGAGGTACACTTAGAGACGATACAGGCACCGAGTGCCTTGGGATCAACTGATCGACAAGAACGAAGTAGCGTCCATGATGGCATTTTAAGGGCTGAGTTGCACTAAATAAATTATGCTAAAATGAAACTTATATACTAATTTACTTGCTGGTATTAAATGTGTTATAAATAAATAATTACAATTATAATCATAGTTCGGTCCAATGAACCCTAGCTCCATGGGCATGCAAGCCTCCCCTTCCTCTGTGCTCAAATCACATGACTTTTAGAAACACGCCTATGTTAGGCAGAATCACCTGCAGTACCTTTGGGACCACTAAAGGCAATTAGGACTACAAGTGTAAGCACAATTTCACCTTTGAAACAAGCCTGTACAACACAGTAAAGTGATAGCGATGGCTGAGCAGCCAGACCTATCTCAAGAGTTTAAGTGAGCAGTAGAACAAGTTACACAAAGGACCAACCAATATAGTGATTCAAGTAAACACTTACTCAAGGTTTCTTAGTAAAAGTATATACATTTATTTACTCAATCATTTATAAAACATGACACTAGCATAAGCAGCTCAATATTACACACCAATACACCACAAAAATCCAACCGGTAAGTAACTGAACAAGTTTAGCTCAAAAATGAAGTAGGAGCAAAATGGCACTTCAGATACTTAGAAAAGGGAGGAAAAGACAAGGTTATAAGAATAGATAGCCCAAATACATTCATAGACAGGGCAAAGGGTTTCAGTTAAATACAACCAGCAATTCTTCTCAACAGGCCTGGGCCAATGTCAATGGTTCAGAGTCTTTTGTATAGGATATCACAGTTCTGGTATGTAACGGTTAAGTGTTTGCCATGGATTTTTAAAGAATTGGCTAGGCAAAACGTTTGACGAATGTTTAGGGAAGGGCAAGCCTTCGTAGTTGAGGAAAGATTCATGCACTTTCTCGATGGCCGAAAAGATTTCCGGACCGCGTTTACACAATACCTTTTTAAATTAAGAAAGCTGTAGTGAGGCAGTTGTCCCTGGCAGTTCGAGCAGATCTTGCTGTTCCTGTGCATCAGTCGTTGGGACAAGAAGGACATCGGGAGGTTCCTGCACTGCCCAGGGAAGAGGCCAAAAGCTGTAGCAAGACGTCGGTTTAAGGTTTGAGGGCCTTAAAGTCCCCCTGGTTTCCTACCCTTTGGCTATCCAGTTTTCAACAGCACTCTGATGAAAATTTGAACCGAATATGACGGTGTCCAGGTGGCTTGCGAGTTGGTTGTTCCCACTAAATTCAAGGGAAAAAGTTAACCTTGAAGGGCTTCTCTGTCGTCAGAGTTTCAGGCAATTCAGACCTGCAGCAGGGCTTCACCGGTCATCCAGGAGTTGCAGCAGTTCTCTTCCTTCCTCTCCTCTTCGGTTATTTCGTTCCAGTGGTTGACTCTGCTTTCCAAGTCCCAGAGACCTGCTTTTAAACAGTTCCTCCCACCCATTTATCCAGCCTGGCTGTCACTCACCCAGCAGGGTGGCTGTCCTTGTCGTACAGTCAGCCAGCCAATCATGCCAGAGTGCATTCAGGTCTCCTAGGAGACTAAGCACAGGGAGTTTCGGGCACCTCCCTCACATCCTGTCCACCCTAGACATTCTGGCACCAGAGGAGGGCTTCTGTTAAATGACTGCAATCAAGCAGTCCCACTAAGTCAGTGCCTTGTCTGGGATTGCTCAAGGGAAGCCCTTATTTATATATTTGTATGTCCAGTTTGTGTACTCTGGATGACAACCCTTATATAACACCCCTCTCTTAGAATCCCCCTGACCCCACTGAGCCAAGAAGTAAGTTTGTTTTGCAAATTTAAAAGGTTTATTTGAGAATTAAACAATATATATATATATATATATATATATATATATATATATATATATTGCACTTTTATAATAAATTAATAATTGATATCACACTTAGACATATGACAGTGAGTGATCAACAATGGATGATGTGATACTAGCACACTGGGTAATTACTTAGGAGTAGTATAGAGGATAAGGTAGCTGAGAATGCTTTATATGGTACAAGTAAATGCAAGGTGGAAAAGAAGCAATACAGGAATAAATTTGATATGATTTCAGCAAAAGGTAATATAATCACGTTTCCCCTTTTGGCAATTGACCCCCCCCTCTTCTATGGAATGTAAGGAGGTGGAAGTAACACACACAGTCTTCAGGAATACAATCACAGTACAATACGAATTCAGATCCCCCCTATCAAGCTTAGAGAAACAGGGATGATTTTAAACACAGGCAAAGTACTTTAAAGGTGGTATGCAAAGAAGGAGAAAAAATTTGCTAAAATGATTTTTATTCCCTCTAGAGGTTCAGGGTGAGTGATAGCTACTTTAAATTAGTTCAGGATCACTTCAGCAATGCTCTATGAATGATTTTTAGGTTGTAAACGAATTTCAGCAAAGGAAAGCAAGGACAAATATTTTTACACGTGGCTGAAATGAAGCAAAATGTCAAATTGCAGCAATTTAGTTGCATGCATCGAGTGCAATTACAGAGGAAGTATAAGAAGTATAAGCTTCAAAATAAAAGTAAAATCTCGCTTTTATCACAAACGGTTCAAGAGATACGGATGATTTTGTGGAGGTAGATTTTCAGAAATGAAATTTTAAAGTTTCAGAATGACAGATGACAGTTTTGCAGCTTTGAATCAAAAGACGGGACACGATTTCTATGATGCAGTTCTCAATAGGTTAAAATAGTTTGAATTAGATTATTTTAAACTAAGAGATTGGTTTTTTACAGTTCTGGCTGGGTACTTACACTATATTTTGGAAGGAATCACAGATCTGGTCAGGTTGACTGCGGTTCTCTCGCCACGGACGGTCATTAGTACCGGTTCTCTGGTTACAGCGGTCTGGGTCAGCTCTGCTCTGCTGGTCTGGTCTGGCACTCGGTGCTTCACAAAGGTCTGGTCTCTGGTTCCGGGTACAGCTCTGCTTTCTGGGTGTTTCTGGCACAGGGTTTTAGGCCAGAATCAAACAGCTCAGCCCGGCTGTTTTACTTTGATGTGCCCCTTGGAAGTCTGTGATAAATCAGTTTGCAAAAGATTTTGAGGCCTGCTGACAAATTCTGAAGTCTGAATTCAAAGTTCTGGTCTCTGTCTGGATTTGAAGTCTAAGTGCTGGATCGGGTGTCTTCTGGCAAAACGCTCTGCAAGAAATCAGCTTGAAGTGGGAAGTGAATGTCCATTTCTTTCCTGCACAGTCTCCTTTTATGTGTTTAGAAAGTGGGAGGGTCGGCTCATCTTCTATGCCCAACCCTCTCAATTTATCATTGGACAGTTCCTCCTCTCTCCCTTGATTGGGGGAACTGGGTTGTGAGTCACAGTGATGAGGTAGATTTATGGTCAGAGGATCCTCCCCTTGTCAAATTGCACACAAATCTATTTCTGATCCAAATACATATTTATCTATGTACCATTTTTCTAATATTATATGTCCAGTTAACATATTTTCTGTAGCACCAAACCATCCGATCTCTGTCTTTGTAAGATGTCGTGTCCACTTATGACAGAATTCTCCCCTTTTCATCCAGATAACGACTTCTAAACCTTTCCAGATTTTACACAAATGTGCACCAGGGATATGGGTTTCAGATGATAAAGTGTCAGATTTTTAACATGCATACATTTGGAGTAACAACCTTTTTTCTGCTACTATCCCCAAGAACATACCCCAGAATCCTAACACCTCTTGAAATGTGCACAGAAAAATCACAAGAATGATGATGTTATTTATATAATTTTTACAAGTCCGCACTATGAATTATCCATCTTTTTAAAATTATGCTCTGGACCCAAAGGGGTGTGGTTTTCCAAAGCACATGGTGGAATTTCTGGCTCACAGCAGTTTGCTCACATGCAGTGCCCCTCCCCATTTCCTTCCAAGAGGAAGCCATTTACGACCCCCCTAATTTAACATTTGCCTGGGCCAAGGACAGTGGTTTGTTTAGTTTCCTGCAGTCCCCAGATGCTCCTCCCCTGATTGAATCAGGGAGGTGTCATCTCCTTTTGGTGGGAGCAGCAGAATGCAGCCAGGCCTGGGAAGAGTGGCTGAGCAAGTTTCACTCCTGTCGGGGGTAGTTGCCGGGCAGAATTCACTCTCTTCAAGCCAAGCTTCAGCTAAATGTCACTTTAGTTCCCAGTTTTCTGCATTCAAACCAAACTTGCAATTTTTACACATGCAGCTAGAACGCTGATTCCAAGTTCAAAACTATGGCATTTAACAGTTGCAAACTATGTGCCACTCAACAGTAGGTCACTCATTGATTTTAAACATTTAGATTTTAGTGTCTTTCAGTCCAATTTCACTTCAGCTGCTGACATCCACAGCTCAGCCAGTTTTGTTATAAACATGGTTTTGGGCTCTTTCTCTTTCCAGATTTTGTATGCACACAAGTCTCCCTTCTGCCAAATGTCTGCTGGTGTTCATTGAGATTTTTGAATATCTTGCAATGTTTAAAATAGGCATTTTTAGCTTGCATGTCAGAGAAACAAAGGTGATTTCAAAGCGCTTTTTTTTTTTAGACACCGGTACTGCTGTTTTTCCTTTGGCACACATTTCACTCATGGCACTCCTGGCCTCTCACATGCTCGCACTGGTGGGTGGTAGGTCAGGCGACCATTTTGGTGTGCACAAAACTGCGCGGTTTTCCTGGTTCTGGGATAGAATGATGGGCGGCGACAGCTCATCCCCACATCTACCCAGTCTAATAATTCAACATGGCTCAAAACCCTTGGCAAGCCCCCACGCCCGACTGCGCTTTGATTTCGAGTCGAGAGGGAGTCGGGTGCAAAGGATGTTTTGATCCACGCGTTGGTATGTCCGCATCATCTTCTTCCAATTCCGTACATGGCACAGTTCAGCATCTTTTCCTCCCTCCAGTTGGATCGATCGGTTCTCCTCGCCGGTCCTGATGGGAATATTGGGCGGTACCCTGGGTCCCTCGGATCTTTGCTCCCGGTCCCTGGGTCGTTCTCCTTGGTCAGTCTCTATGGTTTCATCTCTCCTAGAATGATAAAGCAAAAGCGGCAATACCTATTCGTAGACATTTCTCCCCCACTATTGATATAGTAGGGCGGCATATACATTTTATAGTCAAAAACATGATCATATACATTTTTTTAAATCAGGAGGCGAGGACATATTCAAGAATCATATAATTTTATAGGCTATATGTGGAATATTTTAGGGTGGAACTGAATTAATCTGGAGCAGTCCCCTCTGGTATTGCAGAGGACTCCTCCAGTTGCTGCAGAGTGTGCCTGGGATGGCAACACTTTAGCTGATTTATATGTACCCAATTGTCTTCCCCTTCTGCCAGACTACCTTTGGGGATGCGGATCTCATACGCTACTGGGGAGACATTGTCTATAATTTCAAACGGTCCCTTCCATATAGGCAAATATTTTCGCTGTTTGGCCTGGGTTCTTTGGAAATTGTATAGATAAACCCGGTCTCCCACATTATATTCCTTCGTGGTGGTCTTCAGGTCGTAGTGGGTCTTCATGCTATCAGCTGATCTTTCTAGATTCCGCTGAGCATAGGCAAAAACATGTTGGAGGTGTTTCCTTAAATTCTCCACATACTCATGAGTTGTGGAGGCATTTATCAATGTCTGTTCTTGGGTCCTGTAGAGCAAATGCTGGGGAAGCACCATCTTGCGTCCAGTCATCAGCTCAAATGGTGACATTTTAGTTGCAGATGACGGGGTAGATCTGATGGCCATTAGGACCAGAGGTAATCGGATGTCCCAACTTGGCCCAGAATCTGACACAAACTTTTTTAAGATGCTCACAATGGTCCGGTTGTAGCGTTCTACTGCCCCTGAAGAAGATGGCCGGTAAGCAATATGTAGCTTTCCTTTGACCCCCAGTATCTCCCACATCTTTGTCATTACTTCACTGGTGAAGTGGCTACCCCTGTCTGACTCAATCCTTTGAGGTAAACCAAAACGGGAAAAGATGTGGTTAATCATCAGGGCAGCTGCTGTTTGTGCCTTGCAGTTTGGGGCCGGGAGACATTCCACCCACTTGGTAAACAAGCATGTAACCGTCAACATGTACTTGTTTCCTCTAGACGAGCGAATCACAGGGCCTACGAAGTCGATTTGCAAATCTGACCATGTCATCCCCCTCTTTTGGAGAGGCGCCCGGTGTGTGAGGGATGTTGGCTGAAATTGTGCACACACAAGACACCCCTTCAAGTATTGGTCGATGTCCTGCCCCATGTGTGGACAGTATGCAACCTCTCTTAAGATCTCAAGTGTTGTGTGAAACCCCCTATGACTGGCTGTGGCTGCATCATGGGCGTGTCTTAACATCAGGCTTCGGAATGAGGTAGGGACCACCCACTGATCATGGCCAGCTTGGGATTTCCTTACCAACAAACCGTCTTGGATTCGGAACATCTTTGGACATTTCATCAACACTCTAAGGTCCTCCTTCCCAATGTAATCGGTATCCGTCAGGGGAAAGTTCTCAGGGTCCTCAATGTGTTGGTAAAACTTACCAATTATTGGATCCCCCTTTTGAGCCGTAATTAAATCAGCATCAGGGGTCTCCTTACTCCATTGTGCAGTTGAAAGATCATTGTGAACATTTGTCTGGGACCTAGTGATAGCAGTGACCTGGATTTCCCCCAACAGGGACTCTATTTCTATTAGATCCCCTTGGATGGCCTCGTTTTTGGCCAGCTGATCAGCTAAGTCATTTCCAGTTTTGTCTGGTCCCTCTACTTTGGAATGACCCTTGATCTTTTTCCAGTAGATGGTCATCCCATTCGATGTGACCAGATCATCAATGTTTTGGATTAACTTCCCATGTTTCAGGGGTTTGTTATTAGCACATAACATGCCTCTGGTTTTCCAATTGACCAGGTGCTCCACGAACCCGTTACATACATCATCCGAATCTGTGATTATGACCAGTTCGTGGAGTTGATGTTGGACAGCAGTGAGGATGGCTTGATGCACAGCCATCAACTCTGCCACCTGACTACTTCGGGGACCAATTTTGTACCCAGCAGAGGGTTCTGGGGACTCATTCACCCATGCATTCCCTACGCCGGCCACCAGTTCTTTTTCCCCGTTGTTGTCAACATGGTAAGAGCATCCATCCACATAGACAGTGGGCATTCCCTCACACTTGTCTTCTTCAAAGACTTTGTGTGGGGAATTAAGGTATGCCTCCATGTTGTCCTTGAGTTTTAGACTTTCGTCCTCGAGACAGTTTTCTCTGGCACAATCATGCAAGTCAGTCAGACCTTGCGCGAGGGGACTCTTCTTGTTTTGGCCATATCTGACCTCCACAGGAAAGCCTTGCATTGACAGAATCCAGGATGTAATTTGGGAATTACTCACATTTCCGGCCCGGATTCTGTCACTTTGGAGGTATTGCAGAGGCTGGTGTGGAGTCTCCACTATGATGTGTTCCCCCTGGATGAACGGGCGGTAATTCTTCAATGCCCACACCGTTGCCAGGAGTGAATCTTCACAATCGTTGAATTTTTCCTCCACAGAGGATAAAGTTTTGCTCGCATAGGAGATTACTTTATTGACCTTGTCATGCTTTTGGTATAATACTGCCGTCAAGCACGTATTAGAGAATCCTGTCTCCAGGAAGAACTCCTTGTTTCTGACAGGGTAAGCTAGGCAAGGCGCTTGTGAGAGGCTTCTTTTGAGTTGTTTTACTGCCTCGGATTGTTCCGGACCCCTTTCTCACTTGACCCCCCCTTCAAATGATGAATCAGGGGTCTGGTGATCTCTGCGTAGCCCTCAATGAACTTTCTGCTGTAATTAGTCAGTCCAAGGAGGCTCCTTAGTTCCCGCAGAGTTGTGGGATCCTTCAGTTTCTGAAGTGCTTCCACTTTCTTTTCTTGGGGACAGAGACCGTGAGGAGGAATCTCATGCCCCAAGAAAATAACACAGGTTCTACACCACTGTGCTTTCTGAAAGGAAAGTTTTGCTCTGGCGGCCCTCAACTGTGTCAGAACATAACGGATCCCCGCTATGTGTTCTTCCACAGATGAACTTTTGATGAGGACATCATCTACATTAGCCAGGTTACCCCTCGCACACAGGTCGGGCATGGCCTTATGTAGTAAAATGTTGAATTCATTGCCCGAGTTGAGGTATCCGAAGGGAGTTTGGGTCCATGTCTACTGCTGGCCCCCAAAGGTGAAAGCTAGTTTGTATTGGTCCTCCCTACTGACAGGCACGGTCCAGTATCCATTGGTCAGGTCTATTGCAGTGAATACCTGCGACCCCTGAATCTGGGCCAGCCCTTGGTCAATGTAGGGCAGAGGCCATCGGGAAGTATGGACCTGTTTGTTGAGCTCCCTAAGGTCGGCGCAGAGTCTCCACTGGCCGTTTGGCTTCAATATTCCCAACACCGGATTATTGAAGGTGCTGTGTACTGGACGGATTATTCCCCGGGACTCAAGGTTCTTAATTATTTCAGTAAGGGACTCCATGGATGCGAGAGGCAAACGATATTGCTTCACAAACACTGGAGTCATTCCAGGGTCCATGGGAATTGTTGTTGTGTGGATGTCAGTGCGACCACAGTCATATAAGTCTACCGCAAAGAGATCTTGGAAATCCAAGAAAACTTGTTTCAACTTTTGCTTTTGTTCCGGAGTCACGCAGGCATCAGCTAGGTTGACTCTCTCTTCCACCATCTGCCTGAAGCCTGGAAAGACTTCTGGTTTTGCTATCTCAGCGGCCTCCTCCAGCTGGGTGGAGAAGTCCCTGGTCAGAGGGCTGATTTGGACTGGAGGCTTCAGGTGGGAAAGGCAGCCCTCATGGACCTGGAAAATCACCTCATCCCTTCTGAAGTCACAAGTCACGTCTTCCTTACCATAAGGGCAAGAAGTGTACACCAGGAAGTTCCCCCCATGCCGGGTAAAGATCCTGTCTGGTGTTGCATTGTCATCACTGTCACTGTCAAAACAGTCCTTGGGGATTGGTCCTAACAGTTCATTTCCTAAATCAATGGAGAAATGTCGGTCATCACCCGCCATTCCAATAATGGTGCCTGCGGATAGAGTAATACTCTTTAAGTCGCTGTTATCCACCTCTATTGGAATGGTGTCATGTTCTATGTTGACTAATGGTGTTGGGTTTACCCCTAACCCTTGCTGTTGAAGGAAAGCATTTAGATGAATATAAGCATCAAGGTTTTTCAATTTTTGTCCTCTTTTAACTTTCACTTCCAGGGAGAATTGTCGGGTCCTTTCTGGGATGGTGACTTCCTCTTTAATCTGAATTTCAAATGCATAAGGTAGCAATTGAGCTGACCTAAATGCTTTTTCTGGATCATCAAAACCCATGGGATTATCCGCTAATCGGGACCAAGCTTTGAAGTTTATTAGGTCCAAACTAATGGCAAAGCGATTGAGAATTTCACTGCCTAAGTAAAAGGCGGCAGTGACGTCTCGCATGACCCAACAATTATGGACTATGCTCTTGTTGCCAATGGAGATTTTGAGCATACACCTGCTTGGCAGGAGGTGTTTAGAATTGGGTGCTTCCAGGTCCATTTCCCATTTGTCTATCAGTTTGAATGTGGGAATGGCTGGATCTTTTGGGAGTTGGCGGAACATGGCTTCGCTGATGAAGCTCTTACCGTTGTTCACACACACTCGAGCGAGAACAGAGTCCTTCCCATCATTTAACTGAACAGGGATGAACAACTGCTCTCCAATTTGCTGAATATCGGCCAGGCTCTGAGCTGATTTCACTTCTTTCTGGACTATAGGTGTGGGAGTGTCTGATTGTGGATTGGTAAAGAATTTCAGAGTATTTCCTTTCTGTGTGGAATGCCACCTTAAACTGGAAGGAAGGTTGATTTTCAGAAATAGAGAGGACCCCCCATCACCAGTCTGTTGTCCTACTGCTATTAGTGTCACGTCTGGAATTTGGTTGTTCTGGAAGTGAAATTCTACTTGGTCAGATTTTTGTTCAACCATGTGGCAGGTGCCGTTTAAACTAACATTGTTGACACTCTGCTTTAATTTTATTGGTCGGCTAGTCTGGGTCCAGAGGACCTTGTTTACGCAATCTATTAGGGGTGACAACCATCTCAGGAGGTCATTCTGTAGTAAACAAGGGGTGCCCTCTGGAGTCACTACTATGACCGGGTGTTTCACCTTGTGTCGCCCAATTTTGATGTCCAAATCTGCAGTCCCCTCGACGGGAATTTCCTTCCCGTCAAAGTTCTGCAGTTGTCCAGGAAGAGAATTGAGGGGAATTTGGTACTTCTCCCCCTTACCTGAATTCAGTTCATCAAAGGCCCTTCTGGACAGAAGGGTAGCTTGAGATCCAGTGTCCACCAGTGCCAAAATTGTACCCTGCCCCTGTACTTGTACCGGGGCATAGTATCTTCCCTCCTTCTCCTCAAGGGGGCACAGATAATGAACATTTTTGGACAAGTGGTGGGCTAACTTTCTGGTTTTGGACATTGAGAGAGAAGAGATTTGGGCAGAATTCTGTGGAGAGCCTTGGGAAAATTGGCAACTTGAAGTGGGTTTGGGTTCCCCTGGTTCCGATTCTGGGCCGCCCCCCCCTTTTTGGAGGCACTCATCAGGATGGGTTTGAACCAGGGGTTTTTGGTATTGTTGGTTCTGGGATAGAATGATGGGCAGCGACAGCTCAATCCCCACATCTACCCAGTCTAGGTTGGAATGCCTTGGGACCCATTTTTCCTTGGGAGGAGTTCCCCCATCTCTGAAGGAGAAGATCCTTTTCCCAGGATCCTCTGAGGATCCCTCTCCCTCAAATTGGAAGACCTGTACCTCCTCCACAAAATAGGTCTGTTTGGGTCCTTTGTTTCTACTACCTCCTCTTTGCTCCTTGGGTGGCAGACTTTCAGGGGTAGGAGATTTTGTTTCCGGTTCCTGGTTTTCCAGGGGCTGTTTACAAGTTGGGAAGGAAGCTTCCTCCAAGGCTTTACATCCCCTTCCCCTTGTGCCTCCTCCCTGGGAACCGGTGTGTTATCGGGGTGCTGCCCCCGTCATTGTTCTGGAGCACCAGGCCCAGAGTTTGGGGCATTCTGTGGTGGCATGCTCATCTGAGGGTTCTGTTGAGCCCTCAGTATGTGACCCAGATCCCGGGCCATATTTTGGACCTGGCGCTCAAGTTGGGAAACCCGCTCAGGCTGATACGGGGTTCTGTTTCTCGCCTGGGCTGATCCCGGGAAGGGTAGCTATCCCTTCTCTGGTAGTACCCTGGGTTGGGAAGATTTGGGTACCCCTCCACCCTTGGCCTCCCCTCTCCCGGATTAGGTTGTCTGGGCTCAGGAAAGTGGGGAAAGAAGGATGGATGATTTTGGGGCTGGAAGTTGGGTGGATACCCGGGGAACAAGTTCTGCCCAGGATTTGGTGAATTTCTGCCCTCCTGGGGGAAGTGCGGAGGGAAGTTCCCTGGGTTGGGCGCTTGGTTGGATCCCCCCCTTGGGCCGGAGGAGTCCACATATAACCCAGGATTGGTCTGTTTCCCTTATAGCGGGGACTTACATAGTCAGGGGAGCGGGGGACCCCATTTGTGGGACTACCTCCTTGACTCCCTGTCTGTGACTGGCCCGAGGGCCTTCTGGGCTGTGAATTATTTGGTGCAGGCAGGTTTTTAGGTCCCCCATCTCCAAATCTAAAACGGGGGCAACCTTTACCTCTGCCACCTTGGCAGCAGCAGGGGTGCTGTTGGTTTTGGGGTTTTTGGGCTGATTCTTATTTTCCACCAGTTTCTGCACCTCGTAGATGCGGGTGGCTTGCTCAATGACCCAGTCTAAAGATCTTTTCTCGTGAAAATCTCTCACGAGCTGGGTGATTATGTATTTGGGGAGTGCATGGAAAAATGTGTTGATGAATTCTCTGCTGTCCGTGTGCACCCTTCTGGTGCTCTGCGCAAAGGCACGCTTCAATTCTTGCACAAATTCTTGTGGGGCCTGATCCTCCCCACATTGCAAATTGTAGGCTGCCTTGCGAGCCTCTTGGGGATTTCGGTGAACAGAAAAGTGTTTCAAGATGGTCGCCCTATAGGTGGACCATCTTGAATGATTTTGGTCCTCCAGCCCTGCAAAGAAACTGGAGTATTCTGGGGAGAATGTCCATTTGACGTACTGGATGCAGCTACTGCTGTCCTTCAAATGGAAGGTCTCCATCATTTGCTCAAAATAGCTCCAAGTGTTCCCACACAGAATACTTGGAGTTCTTGTGATAAGGCGTGATGACACTCCTGATTGCCTTAATCTGTTTTAAGGGGTCCTTAAGCAAGGCCTTTTTTGCCTTATTGGCCTTTTTGGTTCGGGTAACTCTGGTCCATTCATCCTCCGACTCAGAAGCACTGCTCCCAGAGGTGCCCGTCTGTCTTCCAGGTTTTCCTGGATCCTGCGAGCCTGGGAATGGGTGGCAGAATGTGGGGACCTGGTCTCCTGTGTCTTGTGACGCTCAGAGGAGTCTTCAGATCCCTCCTTGCTACCAGGATTTGCTGGGTACCCCCCCACTAGACCTAACTGGGCAGAGGTTTTCAGGATGCCCTTAGTGGGCCTACTCTCCTGAAGTTCCCCACTAAATTGCACTGTGCTTAGGTGCCCATACCCGGATGCCCGCCCATCCATTCCTGGGAGGTACTGGCCTATGAACCCCATACTTTTGGCCGGATAGTAATCTGCCCTCCCTGTGGCCCTGTGCTCATGTGTGCCAGGGGACATGGGGGTGGCAGAGTCCAAGGACTGGGAGAGATGAAGGCCTCTGGTACTAGGGCTCCTGAGGTTATACTCAGGTGTTTCCCTTTCCCAGCGAACTTCATCTCTGTCAGCCCCTGCTCCCTGTTACAATGCAAGAGCCTGCGCTTTCAGTTCCTCAGTTAAGGCCTTACTAGAATCTATCAGTCTCTCCTGCATGGCTAACTGTTGCTGGAGCCTATCATTGTGCTGACAGAGAGCCTGATTCTCTCTCTGTGCCTCCTGATTGGTCCTGGAATACTGGGCCGGTCTTTGCTGCAGGAGGGTTACCTCCTGAGTCGCATCCCTACTGGCCTGCTCCTTTCTTGCCAGAGCATCTTCCACCCTCCTGGTGTGCTCTAACAAGTTCTGATGCTCTTTTTGGAGGTCACCCAGCCCCTGGAGGGCCAGGTAATTTCTTTCCATTTTTTCTTTTAATTGGCAGACTTCCTGGCCTAAGGTGTCCCTTTCCTGACTAAGAGCCTGCATCTGTGCCACCAGGTCGTCCCTCTGCCTTTGTGCATGCCCTATTGAAGTCCAGTTGTTGCTCCAGCTTTTTCTGGCTCTGCAGTAGGGCGTCCAAACCTTCTTGGTACTCCTTCTGCAAGGCCAGAAATCTGTTATCCTGGTCAGACTTTTCCTGTTGCAGGATATCCATTTCCTCCTTTATTTTGATAATATACTGCCTACTATCATTTTCTGACTCCTGGCTCCTCTGCAGCCTCTGCTCAGAAGAGACCAGGTCAGATTGGGCCTTCTCTAATGCCATCAGTTGCCTATTTGCCAGATCTTGGCCTTCAGCACATTTGTCCTGTATGGCTCCCATATGTAAATATAAATATGCCGCTACCCTGGCAATCTTGTTGTTCTCATCCTTGGCCTTAGGGGCCATATATAGTTCACTCAGGGCCACATGTAAGGGACCCTGATCTCTCCATGTATCTGACCCTGTTTCAGTGATCTGGGGTGCGACTGCCTGCAACCAGACCACCTGGTCCTGATGAGCCCACTCACCTCTCACAAATAGCTTATGTAAGAGGTGTTCTCTGGCTATTTTGATATCTACCAAGGTCGTCATTCTGGAACTTGATTTCCTTCCTGGCTTACAGAAGTTTGTATTTTATTTTGCAAAACAGACCGTTTCCTTAGAGCGTTCCTTTGAGGAGTGCTTTACAGTGTAACATAGGGTGGTGATCTAACCGGATATGTATCCTGTCAGCTGGCACACTGTATTAATCTGCACAAGTGATAGTTCTAATCCGGAATCCCCGGCAACGAGCCCCCACTTTGTTAAATGACTGCAATCAAGCAGTCCCACTAAGTCAGTGCCTTGTCGGGGATTGCTCAAGGGAAGCCCTTATTTATATATTTTTATGTCCAGTTCGTGTACTCTGGATGACAACCCTTATATAACACCCCTCTCTTAGAATCCCCCTGACCCCACTGAGCCAAGAAGTAAGTTTGTTTTGCAAATTTAAAAGGTTTATTTGAGAATTAAACAATATATATATATATATATATATATTGCACTTTTATAATAAATTAATAATTGATATCACACTTAGACATATGACAGTGAGTGATCAACAATGGATGATGTGATACTAGCACACTGGGTAATTACTTAGGAGTAGTATAGAGGATAAGGTAGCTGAGAATGCTTTATATGGTACAAGGAAATGCAAGGTGGAAAAGAAGCAACACAGGAATAAACTTGATATGATTTCAGCAAAAGGTAATATAATCACTTTTCCCCTTTTGGCAATTCACCCCCCCCCTTATGCAATGTAAGGAGGTGGAAGTAAGACACCCAGTCTTCAGGAATACAATCACAGTACAATACGAATTCAGTTCCCCCCTAGCAAGGTTAGAGAAACAGGGATGATTTTAAACACAGGCAAAGTACTTTAAAGGTGGTATGCAAAGAAGAGAAAAATATGCTAAAATTATTTTTATTCCCTCTAGAGGTTCAGGGTGAGTGATAGCTACTTTAAATTAGTTCAGGATCACTTCAGCAATGCTCTATGAATGATTGTCAGGTTGCAAACGAATTTCAGCAAAGGAAAGCAAGGACAAATATTTTTACACGTGGCTGAAATGAAGCAAAATGTCAAATCGCGGCAATTTAGTTGCATGCGTCGAGCGCAATTACAGAGGAAGTATAAGAAGTATAAGCTTCAAAATAAAAGTTAAATCTCGCTTTTATCACAAACGGTTCAAGAGATACAGATGATTTTGTGGAGGTAGATTTTCAGAAATGAAATTTTAAAGTTTCAGAATGACAGATGACAGTTTTGCAGCTTTGAATCAAAAGACGGGACACGATTTCTATGATGTAGTTCTCAATAGGTTAAAATAGTTTGAATTAGATTATTTTAAACTAAGAGATTGGGTTTTTACAGTTCTGGCTGGGTACTCACACTATATTTTGGAAGGAATGGGCCTCGTCACAGATCTGGTCAGGTTGACTGCGGTTCTCTCGCTACGACGGTCTTTAGTACCAGTTCTCTGGTTACAGCGGTCTGGGTCAGCTCTGCTCTGCTGGTCTGGCACTCGGCACTTCACAAAGGTCTGGTCTCTGGTTCCGGGTACTGCTCTGCTTTCTGGGTGTTTCTGGCACAGGGTTAGGCCAGAATCAAACTGCTCAACCCGGCTGTTTTAGTCTGATGTGCCCCTTGGAAGTCTGGGGTAAATCAGTTTGCAAAAGATTTTGAGGCCTGCTGACAAATTCTGAAGTCTGAATTCAAAGTTCTGGTCTCTGTCTGGATTTGAAGTCTAAGTGCTGGATCTGGTGTCTTCTGGCAAAACGCTCCGCAAGAAATCAGCTTGAAGTGGGAAGTGAATGTCCCTACCTGTCCTGCACAGTCTCCTTTTATGTGTTTAGAAAGTGGGAGGGTCGGCTCATCTTGTATGCCCAACCCTCTCAATTTATCATTGGCCAGTTCCTCCTCTCTCCCTTGATTGGGGGAACTGGGTTGTGAGTCAGAGTGATGAGGTAGATTTATGGTCAGAGGATCCTCCCCTTGTCAAATTGCACACAAATCTATTTCTGATCCAAATACATATTTATCTATGTACCATTTTTCTAATATTATATGTCCAGTTAACATATTTTCTGTAGCACCAAACCATCCGATCCCTTTCTTTGTAAGATGTCGTGTCCACTTATGACAGAATTCTCCCCTTTTCATCCAGATAACGACCTCTAAACCTTTCCAGATTTTACACAAATGTGCACCAGGGATATGGGTTTCAGATGATAAAGTGTCAGTTGTTTAACATGCATACATTTGGAGTAACAGCCCTTTTTCCGCTACTATCCCCAAGAACATACCCTAGAGTCCTAACACCTCTTAAAATGTGCACAGAAAAATCACAAGAATGATGATGTTATTTATACAAGTCCGCACTATGAATTATCCATCTTTTTAAAATTATGCTCTGGACCCAAAGGGGTGTGGTTTTCCAAAGCACATGGTGTAATTTCTGGTTTATCCACTTCCCCCAAGCTCAGCTTGCTCACATGCAGTGCCCCTCCCCGTTTCCTTCCAAGAGGAAGCCATTTACGACCCCCCTAATTTAACATTTGCCTGGGCCAAGGACAGTGTTTTGTTTAGTTTCCTGCAGTCCCCAGGTGCTCCTCCCCTGATTCAATCAGGGAGGTGTCATCTCCTTTTGGTGGGGGCAGCAGAATGCAGCCAGGCCTGGGAAGAGTGGCTGAGCAAGTTTCACTCCTGTCGGGGGTAGCTGCCGGGCAGAATTCACTCTCTTCAAGCCAGGCTTCAGCTAAATGTCACTTTAGTTCCCAGTTTTCTACATTCAAACCAAATTTGCAATTTGTACACATGCAGCTAGAACGCTGATTCTAAGTTCAAAACTATGGCATTTAACAGTTGCAAACTATGTGCCACTCAACAGTAGGTCACTCATTTATTTTAAACATTTAGATTTTAGTGTCTTTCAGTCCAATTTCACTTCAGCTACTGACATCCACAGCTCAGCCAGTTTTGTTATAAACATTGTTTTGGGCTCTTTCTCTTTCCAGATTTTGTATGCACACAAGTCTACCTTCTGCCAAATGTCTGCTAGTGTTCATTGAGATTTTTGAATATCTTGCAATGTTTGAAAAAGACATTTTTTGCTTGCATTTCAGAGAAACAAAGGTGATTTCAAAGCGCTTTTTTTTTAGCCACCGTTACTGCTGTTTTTCCTTTGGCACACATTTCACTCATGGCACTCCTTGCCTATCACGCTCGCACTGGTGGGTGGCAGGTCAGGCGACCATTTTGGTGTGCGCAAAACTGCACGGTTCTCCTGGTTCTGGGATAGAATGATGGGCGGCAACAACTCATCCCCACATCTACCCAGTCTATTGATTTAGTTTTGTACTGGGATAGAATGATGGGCGGTGACAGCTCACCCCCACATCTACCCAGTCTAATAATTCAACATGGGTCAAAACCCTTGACACTTCAGCACAGAAGCCCGGCACAGGGCACAAACAAAGGGACCAAGCCTGGTTTGGCACGCAGAGTTGCACACAAGAAGGACTTTTGGTAAAAGAAATAGCAAAAAAAGATGACCGGTGTCTGTTTTTACAGATAGGTCTGGCGCGCCATACTGAAAAACATGGCTACCCCTGATTTTGAGCTACCGTTGTTAGCGGTCGCTAAAAATCATGGTAGTTGATCTAAACCACTGCCACCAGCCATTTAAAATAGGAAAAGGTAACATTTTACTGTTACATGAGTGTTTTGACTCAGGGGAAGCAAAGCAACCCCTCCAGCACTCTATAGTAAGATAGGGTGTGCTGGGTCAGTACATTTAAAGAGACTAGTAAAGTCAATTTAACTTTACATGCCCTGAGAGACAGTAGTCATTCCCAGGGAAGGTAGTTAAACCTTTGGGGAGTCTGAAAAGGAACCCCTGTGCCACTGCACTGAAGGTGCTGTGTGACACACAGAAAAAGATGATGCCACTGGAGTTGTTTAAAAACTCCATAACCAAAAAACATAAAAGTAAAACACACAAAATACATGGAAGAGTGGGAAAAAAAGGCTCACACTCTTTCCAGGTAAAGCATTAAATCCCAGAAATCCAGCAAAGTTGCTGGGGGTCTCAAAAGTTAAGGGAAATTAGCACATTTGGAGAATTCTCCCTAACAACCTACACCTGTTGCTTAGAGCAGTTCTGGTCTACACTCATCAACACAACAGCAAAGCTATCTTTGTATTTTCTTTCAGTCACCACTAACCTAACCCACTGCATTCTCTTTCAGATCCAACAGAATGCCTGGAGACTATGCAAATTGCAGTGGTGTACTGCTTAAATCACAATAAAATGAAGTTCCTTATCCTGAGCCTCTCCCGAGAGGAGAAGTAGATGAGGGATAAAAAGGGAAGCCTGTGAATGGTAATGTGAATATTCTGAACAACTCAGGAGTGGATTTGGCAATCTGTGAGTCTGAGGGGAGAAGGATATTGGTGGAGGAGAGGGAGGGAGGTAAGGCTAGATGAGGAGAATGGGGAGCAACAGCTGTTGACACCAAAGGCGAGAAGCATGTGGTGCGAGGACAAGAGAAAAAGGTGGTAGAAGCAGGTGAATAAGGTGGGAAGCAGGAGATAACCAAAAGTGGTGGCAGGTGTAGAGAAACAGCTTGTTGCAGGAGAAGAATGTAACATTTGACATGGTGGCAAGCAGAGAAGTTAAGGAGGTGGAAAGAGGAAAACAACAGTTGGAGCCAAGTGTAGCAAAACAGCTGATGTCAGGGGGACAATTTAAGATGGTGCCTTGAGGTTAACAAGTGGTGCTTGGAGCAGAACAACAACAGGTGGTATAAGGAGGAGAAGAACATAGGTTGGTGGTAGGGTGTTATGAATATATGGTGGCAATAGGAAGCATGCCAGAAGGTCTGTAGCTAAGAGCAGCAGGTGGTGGTAGAAGAACAAATGGTGTTGACAATGGGAGAGCATTTATGAAACAAACAAGACTCAGTCAGGCACTTGTTTCAATAATGATATCTTTTTATTTCACCAACGGAAGAGTTTGGGTAAAGCAAAGAGGAGTGCATTGCGAAATTATGAGCTTTTAATTATAAAAGCTAAAGTAATGTATTTATGTACTAGAATGTAGATTAGTAGGAGGACAAACATTCAGAAAAAATAGTGAGTGATGGCAAATATGAAGATTTAAATTCTAGTACTTGCAGATTCTGGCTTGTTTTTCAGAGGAAGAGGTTTATTGGTGATATTACAGAAACGTTGCACTGGTTAAACTGCAATTTGTTCTAGAGCAAAAATGTCCCTAGTGAAAACAACATTTCTTTCAATGCACCAGGGCAATGTTAGCCCTTGTCCTTATCATTTTCCATGGTGCAAAAATACATTCAAAGAATGTTTCTGCATTAGGCCAATTCTCCTCATTAGTGTTAATTGTACTTAAACTCGCACACTGTTACTGTAATAACTCTCTGAGAGTGCTACAGTGCAAAAGTAAGATGGTTAATCTTCATTAATATATGTGAATATTACGATTGTATCCCCCGACTTTCAAACCTTCCTATTTGTTTAAAACATGGTCTGTGGACTATTAAGTAGTCCACGGCCCAGATCTCGGGTTGCAGTTCACAATTTGAGGGGGTGCATGAGGATTAAATGTGACACAATGGTAGGGTGCTGGTGTCAGAATTAATGCCACTAAAATGTGAACACATTTGCAATGTATCATGCACATTGTGCCATCATTTCACAGGCATAGAGATAGAAAGTAGGCCCAGGTTGATGCCTACTTTGGGGTATATATCGATTTGTCCTAGGTGGACATTTTGAGAGATCGTTACCCACCACAATCACTTAGAGGTTATTATGATGAGCACATCTAGCAATTTCTGATAACACCACAAGCACATACCTACTCTTCTTCTCTTGCCATTCTATCTCCCGCTACCCTTTTCAGCAACATTTGGCTGCCCAGAACCCTACTTGGAATGCCCTTTGGCCTCCCCTATGTACACCACTCCATGCCTTCCCAACTAGACTTGCCCTACATACATTACATACATACAGGCATACATGCTAGCGGCTTGGAATTGATAATTTGCCAGGTGCATTGAGTGATGACATTTTCCATAGAAAAAGGAATACTGCTTTATAATTATAGACAGAATCTAGACCACTGACAGGTTTCATGAGTGGAGTAGTCGGTAGAGCAGTGGTCAATGGGATATAACACGTTCAATCTATGTGCATTTGAAAACACCGAGAAGGGGTGGTCTGTCAACGTCTAATACGCTACAGGATTTCTCTGTGCATCCAACTGCCGAAAGGCAGGGTGCTATGGCTGCAGCTGGACATTGTACGGCCATGCAGTACAACATGGAGGAAGTGGTGAAAGAGTTACAAATGATTAATGGTCCCATCCATTACCAGACTGAAAATCAACAATATCAGGTTACTGTTAAAGCAGCTATTTGAAATGTTTACCCAAAACAGGATGGAATTGAAGTCAGGATGCGAAATCGAGAACATTATTACCCATACCCTTTTAAACAGATCCCCCACAAACCCATCCAAAAATGAGGACATATATATTACACTCCCTTTTAAAATGTATATTTCAACTTTAGTTATGCCGCATTAGGTATTAGCTTCTGTGAAAAAATATATAATTTTCCATTGTCCTTTTAAATTTGCACACAGTCCAGGTTGAAATGTCCCTCTTTTGTTGTAAATAAGTTGTTATGAGTTAATATCTCTCTTTATGGTGGTAATGGTATATTGTATACAAAACTGTAGACACATCTTTGAATTGCAAATGCACACATATGCATTAAATGTACAGATAGATTGTGTTGCAACTGGGATTGAGGCGGAGCGGGCCACTGCTTAAGTGAGCAGTCGAGCTCTCATTTCCCTTGCGCATGATCGCAGGATCGGCTGAGTGCTGCATGGAAGACGAGTATGTTCTGTGTGGCACCTGTCTGGCCTGTGGTGCTGCGTGGGAGACCTCCATGCGAGTGACTGTTGGGCAGCCAGGGGAGGGAGACAGCGACAGGACAACCCCTCCAGTTTCCAGCACCACCATTCAGACATTCATTGGAGGTGAATGTTGTGCTTTCCAGCAGCAAAAGCTGCTTAAATCTATCATTTAGATAAAAACATGTGTACCAGTGGCACTGCAAGAGTTTTCTAAAAGACTGAAACTTTTCTATTTTAAGAATGTTTTCTTAAGCTTTCATTAAACTAGAAAAGTGATGCTGCACTCTAGGGAATGCTATTTTTATAAAGGAAAAAGTGTGCAGCAATGTTTAACGGCACCTCAATGGTGCTGTATTTTAACTCCTCTTATTGATGTGCTAAAGCACTGCTTTTGAGAGCGGAATCCCCTCGCAGCCCCACATTTCTCATGGTTGCTAAGGCTGTTGTCATACAGTAAATGCCAGAACGTCACATTACCATTTTATCAGAATATGGTGCTTTTAAATAAAGTGTTCATCCTTGATGGATGAACACTTCCCTGTTTTTGCATGCACCTCGGAATCAGCCCTTTGCTCTCCTCATTCTGGTCCGGGGGCCTGGAATACAACATTTGGTGATGAGCGGCTGGGAGGATTAAAGAAGATCCCATGAAAAGAGGCTGCCCATCAGACACTGGAGAACATTTTTTCATGGAGACACCTGCTGGACACAGTAAGAAATGCAAGCATTTTAGTGAATGTAAGCTAATAAGCCACACATGACTGAATAAACACATGTAAAGAGCTTACCTCATGCAGAATGTTACTGTACATCCACCCCAGAGCTTCCTGAGCACCCCTGGTGAACCACCAATACCATGGGAAAGGTGGAGGGATTACTGGAAGAAATATATTGCCACAATAGATAATGCTAGCACCACAGCTATACAAATACATTCTTGCTATTACATGCATTGGACCGGAGGGCCAGAAGAAATTCACAGAATTGCCACCCATGTCAGCAGGAAAATTGGCAGATGGAGGCATATGTGTATACAACATAACACTTAAACAGGTGGATAAATACTACTCACTAAAAGTGAATATCACCATGGACAGATTTCATTTTTATTCAAGAAAGCAAAGAACAGATGAAGGAGTGTAAGACTACGTGTCAGCTTTGAGGACATTGGTGTCCCACAGTCATTGGATTTAACTTATGATTGATAGGTGTTCACCGTACACTATCATAACCACAGAGAAGTTGTGACAGCTAGAAAAAAGGATGGAACCCTAAAATGCATAAATTAGACATAAAAAATCAGGGAACATTTGAGGGTAAAACAATCCAAATAATGGAATATTGTGTGGCACAAGTGGAGTTCAAACATAGGATGGCACCAGTGAAAGTTTATATGGCACCTAAAGGCATTAACGTAATAGGATGGTGAGATCAAGCCACAATTAGCATAACATTGGATCCAAAGAGCAAGAAGCAAGTACTTGGAGTGAACCCATCCACAAAACAAGACAAACATGCTGATGTTTTCAAAGAAGGATTGGAACATTGACTGCATATGCTCACAAAATTTGCTTGAAAGAGGGGGCAACTCCAGTGTGCTGCAAAGCCAGAAATATGTTAATAGCAGCTAGAGAGAAAGTGGAAGCAGAACTACAAACACTAATGCTACAAGAAATAATTGAGCCCTTGAAGTCTCCTAAGTGGATAACCTCCATAATGTTGCACAGAAGAAAAAAGGCAAATTGAGTATTTGTATAGACCTAAAAGTCCTAAACTAGAATATTAGGATAGTCAAATGTCCGCTTCTCATAATAAATGAAATATTGAACTGTATCAGATGAGCTAAAATGTTCACCACAGTGAATTTGCCCTCAGCGTAGCAGCAGATCCCATCACAATGGACAGCAGACATCGCACAGTGTTCATAATCCCTTTTGGATTATGCAGATACCGAAGAATGCCCTTTGGTTTAGCATCAGTAGCATCAATTTTTCAACGAATCATGACCCACTTGTTGAAAATAATGTCTAGCGTGTTAGTATATCAAATATATATATTAATATACATCAAAGACCTGAAGGAACATGATACTAGACTGGATGAAGTCGTAGAACACATTGAGAAGCATGGACTGATGGTAGAGTTGAGCAAGTGTAAATTCCATGAGGCAGAGGTGGACTATCTTGGGCATGTGATAAATGGATGTGGGTAAACTGAAGTCGGACACGATGAGCGACATACGAGAAGTTCCAGCGCCTACCTCAGCAAACAGAGTCAGATCGCTTTTAGGTGGAATTTTACACTAAATTTGTGAAGGGGTTTCCTGAAATAACACATCCATTAAGAGAGAACAAAGAAAGTTTAACGCTTGAATGGAGCAAGCTGTGTGAGAGAGCAATAGAAAGAATAAAAGAGGAGATTTGTAATTCATTGGGTTTAGGAGGGTAGTCACCTGAACTTGCATCATTGATTAACACTGACGCTAGTGCAAAGGGTTTGAGGGCAGTGTTGACCCAAATGGTAGAAGCCAAAGAAAGCATTGTGAGTTATGCCTTAAGGGTAGTCAGGGAACCAGAGGCAAACTGCTCAATCATAGAAAGAGAATTGGTAGCATGTGTTTGGGGTGTGGAATATTATGGGAAGTATGTGTGGGGAAAACCAGTAACCATACACACAGACCACAAACCCCTGGTGGAAGTGCTGAATATCAGGGGATATCGAGAGCAATGTCTAGGATTGCTATATTGTCACTTAGACTGATGGAATATGATTACACTGTAGTGTATGCCCCAGGTGCAAAGAATAAGATTGCAGACTTCCTGTTTAGACCACCTATACCCATGAATGAAACAGAGGATGAAAAAGAATAGAGTAGTGAGTCAGTAGTTGGTAACATAGAGACTAGTGATATGGTCATAGATAAGTCTAAGTGAACAGAAGAAGTAAACCATGATGACGGGTTGTGATGAGGCATGCGAGAGAAGGTTGGCCTGAGAAAGTAAAGGTACCTGAAGAGTTAAAGGTATATTAGGAAATTAAGGTAGAACGGATGGTAGAAGAGGGAGTGACACGCAGAGGTCAAAAGTTAATTCCACCCAGGACTCTGATCTACACATTGATTACAGATGCATATGAGGGATTGTGTGTGTATGAAAAGGAAGGTAAGAGAGAGAAATCGGTGGCTGGGAATGGATGTCATGATTGAACAGAAAGTGTTTAAACTCTGACAAGGGGAAACAAACCTCCAATCAACCATTATCCCTATTGCCAATACCAATGCACACATGGAAACGACTATGGATAGACATAGTGGGAAAATATGACATCAGCAAAGGAAGGAAAATGTTTTGGATGGTCATGGTAGACCACTATTTCAAGAGGCCAGAGGTCAACCTTTAGTCATGAAGTGACTGGAAAAGATGTGAATGGATTCCTAGAAGGAATTTTTAAGAGGGAAGGTTATCCTGAGGAGGGTTCTATGTCCCTTTGCTGATATGAGTTTTTTCAATGTAATTTTTACCAAAATAATTCCATCGAAAAAACTCATTGAATTGTATTTTTTTATATTTGGGGGTCTCCCCTAACCTACCCATTTCCCATATTTATCTCCCTTCCTTTAACCTAACCCCTCCCCCCTTTTATCCACTTACCCCCAACCCCCTATATATTTTCATGGTTTTTTTAATGTAATTTATTGGGTAAAATAATATTGATAAAACTGGTGGGGATGAATAAACGCAATACCCAGAGGAGATAGTCAGTGATAATGGTCCACAGTTCAAGTGGTCCATAGTGAGAGAATATGCTAGGAGTAATGGGATCACGTGGAAGTACACAGTGGCATATCAGCCACAGAACAATGTTCTTGTAGAAAGTTTCAACCAAGTGGTCCCTGCAGTCATGGAACAAGCAACCCATAAAAATATAGACAAAACAAAACCATAGTTACAGTTTTATGGAGTGTATATCTGCTACAAATGGAATATCAGGAGTATGACTTTTTAGGCACATGAGGGGAAGGAAAATTGATTTGATTCTCAATCCAGTGTGCGTGAATGAAATGATACCTACATGGGCTAATAATGGGGTAGAGGTGAGAGAAAAGAAAGTTGCTCATGTCCACACTCCAGCCAAGTTAGAGCATGCGATTTTACCTAGTGCACCATTAGTTGGAAGTAGCGGGACAATCATCATGCCCAGGACTGTGCCTGTGAATGGGCACTTAGAGGATCGGGGACCTTCTGGGGGGTCTCAACCTCCTCTGCAGCCCGTTTCTTCTACATTGACGTTTGTAAGTCTGTAGTCTCCACTTGCTCTTTCTACTTCCATATTTCAAGCAAAACAATAGATTTTCTGCAAGAAACCTCCAGTTCAGGCAGTTACTATTAGTAAGGAACTATAGATTATATTGAATAGCAGAAGGTTTTTCTTTACAATTGTAATCTAAAACATGTTGGGTGCCAAAGGAATACTTGTGTTTAGAAAGAGAATATACTCCTCTTGTACTATTATATTTTGTAATCTTTATTTAGTGAATCACAAGAGGCCTGTGGGCCCCTCCACAGACCACAGACTCTATCCCAGAACATTTTCAGAAGACATCCCACATGCAAAAACAACAAACTGGAAATAGTGGAACCAGAGGGACCTCCACATGAGTATAAGAAAAGCGTTGTTTAAAGTTATACCTGCACAGACCAAAAATGTGTCCCTTGACCACACAACCAGAAATATAAAACATTGTGGTACTTGGCAGTCACATGGTTCACAGGCAGTATGTCAGGCTTGAGGGTACGAAAATAATGATGAACATTGATAACCATTGGGGTTATGAGGTCAGTAATACAGTTTGGGGCCCACAGGCACAACCACAAAGCTAGGTCATGGATGAGGATTTTGGGTTCTGGGTCGAGTCCAGTACAGCAGCTTGTGGGGCATAATGCATGTCATGCGCTGCAGACATTAAATCCGATTTGCAGTGCAGCAGCTGTGCTACAGAACGGTAAACAACAGGAGCAACCTGTGTATATATCAAATCAGAAAATAAGGAGATGTCACCTGAAAGTTGTAAGCGGATTCAATTCAATACTACAGCTAAGTCAATGCGTAGTCTGGGATGCTGAGGGAAACCCTTATTGATATATGTTTATGTCCAGTTCGTTTACTCTAGATGACAACCCTTATATAACACCCCATCTCAGAATCCCCCTGACCCCGCTGAGCCAAGAAGTAGGTTTGTTTTGCAAATTTAAAAGGTTTATTTGAAAATTAAACAATATATATATATCACACTTTTATTATAAATTAGTATTTGATAGCACACTTGTGAAGATGATAGTGATCAACAATGGATAATGTTACAGTGGTACACTTTTTTTGATGGCTTAGAAGTGATATAGAGAGGATAAAGTAGCTGAGAATGCTTTTATGGCTTCAAGGACAATGCAATGATGAATGAAAATGCAGTACAGAAAATAAACTTGATATGACTTCAACAAAAGACAATGTAATCACTTTTCTTTGACAATTCCCCCCCCCCCTTCTATGCAAGGTAAAGAGATGGAAGGAAAGCACACAGTTCTCAGGAATGCAATCAAATATAATTCAGTTCCCCCCTAGCAAGCTTAGAGGAAAACAGGTAGAAGTTTTAAACACAGGCCCAAAATGCTTTGAATGTGATGACAATGAAGTGAGAAATGTGCTAAAATTGCTTTTAATTCCCTATAGGAGGTTCAGGGTAGGTGATAGATACTTGGAATGAGTTCAGGTCTGTGCTACAATGATTAATGAGGGATTAATAGGTTGGAAACGGATTTCAGGGATGCAAGAAAAGACAAATATTTTTACACGTGGCTAAAATGAATCAAAATGTCAAATCGCGGCAAATTTTCCGAGTGCGTCGGGCGCGAATACGGAGGCACTATAAGAAGTAGTTTTAGGCGTGTTGGAAAGCTTAGATGCTAAGCTTTAAAATGACAGTTAAAACTCGCACCTAGCACAAACGGTTCCGGAGATACAGACGATTTAGTAAAGGTAGTTTTTCGGATTTGAAATTTTAAAGTAAAACTCAAAATGACAGATGACAGCTTGCAGCTGTGAATTGACAGAAAGACACACACAATTCCTATGAGGCAGTTCTAAATAGGTCAAAATAGTTTGAATTAGATTATTTTAAACTAAGGGATTAGTTCTGGCATGATCCTAGCTGAGTACTCACACTAGATTTTGACAGGAATGCGACTTCGTCACAGATCGGGTCAGGATTGGACTGCGGTTCCCTCACCACGGACGATCTCTGCCTGGTTCTGCTCACAGCGATCTGGGTCAGCTCTGCTAGCGGCACTGCACAGCCGTCTGGATCTCTGGTTCTGACAAAAGTTTTTGGCACTGCACGGCGGTCTGGTCTCTGGTTCCGGGTACAGCTTTGCTTTCTGGGTGTTTCTGGCACAGGGTTTTAGGCCAGAATTAAACAGCTCAGCCCGGCTGTCTGAATAGTTTGGTTTGGTTGCTAGGTTTTGAAGGCCTGATGATAGGAGTTCAGCTGTTGGGTTCTAAAGTTCTTAGAGTTTTGTTCTGGAGTCAGGAGTCTCTGGATGTGAAGTCTGAAGTGTGGATGTGGAGTTGTCTGTCAAAATGCTCCGCAGAAAGTGAAAAAGAAAAGTCCTATCTGGCTTCCAGTGGCTCTTTTTATGTGTTTAGAAAGTGGGTGGGTCGGCTAATTCTGCATGCCCAACCCTCTCAAGATTTGATAGGCCAAAGGATTCTTTGGTCCATGATTTGAGAAAGGATAGGGTGTCAGAGTGATGTCAGCCATTTACGATCTATTGAAGAAACGCCCCTTTACTTTTGCTTAGAAAATCATTTTTCATAACTACACATACTTCTCAGATACACAGTTGTTTGACATTACATGTACATATTACAGCTGACTTAAGGTACGTTCTGGCCCAACTCTGATCTTCCTGAGGGCTTGCATTCACAAATGGCAACTTATTTTAATTTTTAGTTGATTTACCAATATCGGACGTTTACCAAAAATGGCACACATGTACACCGCCTTTCTACCCATATTCAATTAATTTACTAGGTCTCTAGCATAAACACAGTGTCTGTAGTATTAATAATTAGCGGGGTTTTGGCTCAGAACATCACAGAGCGACCAGCCTAGTTTTGAACTGGGATTGAATGTGTCAATTTAAAGATCCCAAAGTTGTACATTTCTGTCATCTGGTTACAATTAGTTATCAGTGTTTTTATAAAACATATATTTGCCTTCAATTCAATTCACTTCAGTGTTTGGGTCTGCCCCCAGAAACTGGGTAAGTCAGGAAACACATGTCTCTCCTTCCAGGCAGGGCTCTGTTTACAGTCCACACTGAAAATCAACATACCCCATTCAATTGCAAGGGTCTATTGTGTTGGGTCCAGCAGGCTGAGGTCAACAGACCAGGGGGTCCACTCTGCATTTAATTAACAGAGACCTGTGATTTCCTGGGCTGTTGCTGCTCAAGGCTGGTGTGAATGCCTCCCATGAACAGAGACTCTTTGAACTTTTAATTAACTAAGACTGCTTCTGATCAATGCACAGTTCTGCAAGACAGCTCTCCTGTCCGAGTTTAGACCGCTAGCGCTGGTTTGTGGACAAAGCTGGTACTGCACCCCCTTGATTTTAGCAACCTTTTGACATCAAGAAAATGAATTCCCAACAGCTCTGGGTTGCTTTTGGCAATCAGCCTTGCCATTCCCAATGGTTTCAGGCTACTGTGTGTGTAGCCCAATGGTGGTTTTAGGCAGTGCCCTCCTGTGCTCACAACATAGGCAAAAATGGGTGGCAGCCTATTCTTCATGTTTTCCCTGTGCATTTTCTGGGGAGTTCTGGCCATCAAGATGTTTTCAATGCCAGTAATGCACAGTTTTTGCGGTAGGGCTCGGTTGCATGTGTAAAACATCCCACAAGCGCCCACTCTTGCGATGGCCATTCTGATCTTTCACTGATGGAACTCGCAAGATCTGGGATGTTCGCCTCTTCTTCTTCCGGTAGATGGCATAGTTCTGTATCTTTTCCTCCACCAGGTGGATCGATCGGTTCTCCTCACCGCTCCTGATGGGAATATTGGGCGGTACCCCGGGCCCCTCGGATCTCTGCTCCCAGTCCCTGGATCGTTCTCCTTGGTCAGTCTCAATGGTTTTATCTCTCCTAGAATGATAAAGCAAAAGCGGCAATACCTATTCGTAGACATTTCTCCCCACTATTGATACAGTGGGGCGGCATGTACATTTTATAAATCAAGAGACATAGCATTCTTATTTTGAAAAACAAGATATAATTCAAAGACAGTTGCATACAAAAATCATAATATTTTAGAGACTATATGTGGGATATTTTAGGATTGGAACTGAATTACTCTGGAGCGGCCCCCTTTGGGATTCCAGAGGATTCCTCCAGTTGTTACAGAGTGTGCCTGGGATGGCAATACTTTAGCTGATTAATATGTACCCACTTGTCTTCCCCTTCCGCCGAACTACCTTTGGGGATGCAGATCTTGTAGGCTACAGGGGAGATTTTGTCTATAATTTCAAACGGTCCCTTGCATGTAGGCAAACTTTTTCGCTGTTTGGCCTGGTTCCTTTGGAAATTGTATAGATAGACCAGGTCTCCCACAGTATATTCCTTCCTGGTGGTCTTCAGGTCATAGTGGGTTTTCATGCTATCAGCTAATCTTCCTAGATTCCGCTGAGCATAGGCAAAAGCATGCTGAAGGTGTTTCCTTAAATTTTCCACATACTCATGAGTTGTGGAGGCATTTATCAGTGTCTGCTCTTGGGTCCTGTAGAGCAAATGCTGGGGAAGCACCATCTTGCGTCCGGTCATCAACTCAAATGGTGACATTTTAGTTGCAGATGAAGGGGTAGATCTGATGGCCATTAGGACCAGAGGTAATCGGATATCCCAACTTGGCCCAGAATCTGCCACAAACTTTTTTAAGATGCTCACATTGGTTCGGTTGTATCTCTCTACTGCTCCAGAAGAAGCTGGCCGGTAAGCAATATGTAGCTTCCTTTTGAACCCCAGTATCTCCCACATCTTTGTCATTACCTCGCTGGTGAAATAGCTACCTCTGTCTGACCCAATCCTGTGAGGTAGACCAAAACGGGAAAAGATGTGGTTAATCATCAGGGCAGCTGCTGTTTCTGCCTTGCAGTTTGGGGCCGGGAGACATTCCACCCACTTGGTAAACAAGCATGTAACCGTCAACATGTACTTGTTTCCTCTAGACGAGCGAATCACAGGGCCTGCAAAGTCGATTTGCAAATCTGACCATGGCAGTGTCATGCCCCTCTTTTGGAGAGGCGCACGGTGTGTGAGGGATGATGGCTGAAATTGTGCACACACAAGACACCCCTTCAAGTATTGGTCGAGGTCCTGCCCCATGTGTGGCCAGTAAGCAACCTCTCTTAAGATCTCAAGTGTTGTATGAAACCCCCTATGACCGGCGGTGGCCGCATCATGGGCGTGACTTAACATCAGGCTTCGGAATGAGGTAGAGACCACCCTCTGATCATGGCCAGCTTGGGATTTCCTTACCAACAAACCGTCTTGGATTCGGAACATCTTTGGACATTTCATCAACACTCTAAGGTCCTCCTTCCCAATGTAATCGGTATCCGTCAGGGGAAAGTTCTCAGGGTCCTCAATGTGTTGGTAAAACTTACCAATTATTGGATCCCCCTTCTGAGCTGTAATCAAATCAGCATCAGGGCTCTCCTTACTCCATTGTGCAGTTGAAAGATCATTGTGAGCATTTGTCTGGGACCTAGTGATAGCAGTGACCTGGATTTCCCCCAACAGGGACTCAATCTCTATTAGATCCCCTTGGATGGCCCCAGTTTTGGCCAGCTGATCAGCTAATTCATTTCCAGTTTTATCTGGTCCCTCTACTTTGGAATGACCCTTGATCTTCTTCCAGTAGATGGTCATCCCATTCGAGGTGACCAGATCATCAATGTTTTGAATTAACTTCCCATGTTTCAAAGGTTTGTTATTAGCACATAGCATGCCTCTGGTTTTCCAGTTAACCAGGTGCTCCACGAACCCGTTCCGTACATAATCCGAATCTGTGATTATGACTAATTCGTGGACTTGATGTTGGACAGCAGTGAGGATGACCTGATGCACAGCCATCAACTCTGCCACCTGACTACTTCGGGGACCAATTTTGTACCCAGCGGAGGGTTCTGGAAACTCCTTCACCCATGCATTCCCTACGCCGGCCACCAGTTCTTTCTCCCCGTTGTTGTCAACATGGTAAGAGCATCCATCCACATAGACAGTGGGCATTTCCGCACATTTGTCTTCTTCAAAGACTTTGTGTGGGGAATTGAGGTATGCCTCCATGTTGTCCTTGATTTTTAGACTTTCGTCCTCGAGACAGTTTTCTCTGGCACAATCATGCAAGTCAGCCAGACCTTGCGCGAGGAGACTCTTCTTGTTTTGGCCATATCTGACCTCCACAGGAAAGCCTTGCATTGACAGAATCCAGGAAGTAATTCGGGAATTACTCACATTTCCAGCCCGGATTCTGTCACTTTGGAGATATTGCAGAGGCTGGTGTGGAGTCTCCACTAATCATAGTCTCAACACATCAGTGTTCCCCCTGGATGAACGGGCGGTAATTCTTCAATGCCCAGACCATTGCCAGGAGTGCCTTTTCACAACCGTTGAATTTTTCCTCCACAGAGGATAAAGTTTTGCACGCATAGGACATTACTTTATTGACCTTGTCATGCTTTTGGTATAATACTGCCATCAAGCATGTATTAGAAAACCCTGTCTCCAGGAAGAACTCCTTGTTTCTGACAGGGTAAGCTAGGCAAGGCGCTTGTGAGAGGCTTCTTTTGAGTTGTCTTACTGCCTCGGATTGTTCTGGACCCCATTCCCACTTGACCCCCCTCTTCAAAAGATGAATCAGGGGTCTGGTGATCTCTGCGTAGCCTTCAATGAACTTTCTGCTGTAATTAGTCAGTCCAAGGAGGCTCCTTAGTTCCCGCAGAGTTGTGGGATCCTTCAGTTTCTGAAGTGCTTCCACTTTCTTTTCTTGGGGACAGAGACCCTGAGGAGTAATCTCATGCTCCAAGAAATTAACACGGGTTCTACACCACTGTGCTTTCTGAAAGGAAAGTTTTTCTCCGGCGGCCCTCAATTGTGTCAGAACATAACGGATCTCCGCTATGTGTTCTTCCACAGATGAACTTTTGATGAGGACATCATCTACATAAGCCAGGTTACCCCTCGCACCCAGGTCGGGCATGGCCTTATGTAGGAAAATGTTGAATTCATTGCCAGAGTTGAGGTATCCGAAGTGAGTTCGGGTCCATGTGTACTGCTGGCCTCCAAAGGTGAAAGCCAGTTTGTATTGGTCCTCCCTACTGACGGGCACAGTCCAGTATCCATTGGTCAGGTCTATTGCAGTGAATACCTGTGACCCCTGAATCTGGGCCAGCCCTTGGTCAATGTAGGGCAGAGGCCATCGGGAAGTATGGACCCATTTGTTGAGCTCCCTAAGGTCGGCACAGAGTATCCACTGGCCGTTTGGCTTCAATATTCCCAGCACCGGATTATTGAAGGTGCTGTGTACTGGACGGATTATTCCCCGGGACTCAAGGTTCTTAATTATTTCAGTAAGGGACTCCATGGATGCGAGAGGCAAGCGATATTGCTTCACAAACACTGGAGTCATGCCAGGGTCCGTCGGAATTGTTGTTGTGTGGATGTCGATGCGACCACAGTCATATGAGTCTACCGCAAAGAGACCTTGGAAATCCAAGAAAACTTGTTTCAACTTTTGCTTCTGTTCCAGAGTCACACAGGCATCAGCTAGGTTGACTCTCTCTTCCACCATCTGCCTGAAGCCTGGAAAGACTTCTGGTTTTGCTATCTCAGTGGCCTCCTCCAGCTGGGTGGAGAAGTCCCTGGTCAGAGTGCTGATTTGGACAGGGGGCTTCAGGTGGGAAAGGCAGCCCTCATGGACCTGGAAAATCACCTCATCCCTTCTGAAGTCACAAGTCACGTCTTCCTTACTCTTGTGATTTTTCTGCCCACATTTTAAGAGGTTTTAGGACCCGGTGGTATGATCTGGGGGTTTACGAGCGGAAAAGAGGTTGTTACTCTAAATGTCTGCAGGTTAAAAATCCGACACTTCCTTATCTAAATGCCCACATGCCTTGCACACAATTGTATAAATTTGGAGAAAAATCCGATATGGGGAAAGCTACTAAAAAGCGCAAAATGTTGCCATTCCTGAATGCAAGCCCCCAGGAAGAGCAGAGTTTGAACAGAGTATACCTCATGTGATATGTGATGGGTGCATGTAATTTTAAACAACTGCGTATCTATGCAATTTGTATTTGGGTCAAATATAGATTTGTGTGGAATTTGACAGGGGATTGTCCTTTCTGCAGGCCATAAAACAGCATCACCATGACTCACATTTCCTTTCCCCTATCAAGGAAGAGAGAAAAGCTTGACCAATGATCAGTTGAGAGAGGGGCTGGCTTAGTGATGCTGCGCACACACCCACTTTCAAAAGACATAAAAAGAGCCACTGGAAGCTAGAGAGGACATTCAAATCCAGTTGCTGCGGAGCGTTTTGCCTGTCCACACAACATCCAGAAGATACCAGTTCCAGACTGACTCCAGCTACATACTCCAGAACCTAGAACTTATACTTTAGAACCTATATCAGAGGCCTAAAACCACAAGCTGAGTTCTCTGCAGCAGGCCTCAAATCACTGCAAGCTACTCACAGCCGGGTGAGCTGCTTGAATCCCTTGCCAAGAACTTTTGCCAGGACCAGTGCAGAGATCCAGGAGCCGTGCAGAGACCGCTGTATCCGGACAGACCAGACCAGTGCCAGACCCGACCAGACCAGACCGTGCAGAACCGCAGATTCAGAGACCAGATCGCTGTGAAGTGCCGCTAGCCTGATTGATCAGATCCGTGACGAGACCCAGTCCTTCTAAATATATTGTGAGTACAGCTAGGACGGGGCAAAACCAAATCTCTTAGTTTAAAGTAATATAATTCAATCTATTTAACCTAAGTAGAACTGCCTCCTAACTGTCACCTGTCATTTGTAAAGCTGCCCCACTGTCATTTGTCAATTCTGCAGCTGCAAAGCTGTCACCTGTCACCTGTCATTTTGAGTTTACTTTAAATCCGAAAAACGACCTTTACAAAACCGTTCATATCTCTAGAACCGAATTTTACCGCGATTTGCGATTTGGTTAAAAATCCAGCCATGTGTAACCATCAGCAGTCATTTCTTTCCTTGCTAAAAATTTGTTTGCCTCTTAATCACCATCTCTGAATCATTGCTAAAGTGAGCCTGAACTCCTCCCAAGTATCTCTCACTCACCCTGAACCTCCTAAAGGGAATTAAAAGCATTTTCAGCATATTTCTCACTTCATTGCCACCACATTCAAAGCACTTGGGCCTGTGTTTTAAAACTCATACCGGTTTTCTCTAAGCTTGCTGGGGGGGAAGTGAATTTCGTATTGTATTTGATTGCATTCCTGAGAACTGTGTGCTCCTCTTTCCATCTAGTTCCATGTCTTACATTGCATAGGGGAGGGGGGTGAATTGCCAGAGAAAAAGTGATTATATTATCTTTTGCTAAAATCATCTCAAGTATTTCTGTACTGCCTTTTATTCCTCATTGCTTTTCCCTTGAAATCATAAAAGTATTTTTGCTACTTGATCCATCCTATACTAACTCCTCATTGATTATAAAGAAGTGTGCTAGTGTCCGATTACCCATTGTTGATTAAAATTATATTTATAAGGGCGATATCGATTATTAATTTATTATAAAAGCGTGGTATCTATATTTTGTCTTATTTCTCAAATAAACCTTTTAAACTTGCAAAACAGAACTACTTCTTGGCTCAGTGGGGTCAGGGGCATTCTAAGAGAGGGGTGTTATATAGGGGTAGTCATCCAGAACTCATGAACTGGACATAAAGATATATCAATAAGGGTTTCCATTCAGTATCCCAGACTAGGCATTGACTTAGCTGTAGTGTTGAATTGAATCTTCTTACATTACCATAAGGGCAAGAAGTGTATACCAGGAAGTTCCCCCCATGCCGGGTAAAGATCCTGTCTGGTGTTGTATTGTCATCACTGTCACTGTCAAAACAGTCCTTGGGGATGGGTCCTAACAGTTCATTTCCTAAATCAATGGAGAAATGTCAGTCATCAACCGCCATTCCAATAATGGTGCCTGCGGCTAGAGTAATACTCTTTAGAGTATCCACCTCTATTGGAATGGTGTCATGTTCTATGTTGACTAATGGTGTCGGGTTTACCCCTAACCCTTGCTGTTGAAGGAAAGCATTTAGATGAATATAAGCATCAGGGTTTTTCAATTTTTGTCCTCTTTTAACTTTCACTTCCAGGGAGAATTGTCGGGTCCTTTCTGGGATGGTGACTTCCTCTTTAATCTGAATTTCAAAAGCATAAGGTAGCAATTGAGCTGACCTAAATGCTTTTTCTGGATCATCAAAGCTCATGAGATTATCCGCTAATCGGGACCAAGCTTTGAAGTTTATTAGGTCCAAACTAATGGCAAAGCGATTGAGAATGTCACTGCCTAAGTAAAAGGCGGCAGTGACGTCTCGCACGACCCAACAATTATGAACTAGGCACTTGTTGCCAATGGAGATTTTGAGCATACACCTGCTTGCCAGGAGATGTTTGGAAATGGGTGCTTCCAGGTCCATTTCTCATTTGTCTATCAGTTTGAATGTGGGAATGGCTGGATCTTTTGGGAGTTGGTGGAACATGGCTTCGCTGATGAAGCTCTTACCGTTGTTCACACACACTCGGCCGAGAACAGAGTCCTTCCCATCATTTAACTGAACAGGGATGAACAACTGCTTTCCAATTTGCTGAACATCAGCCAGGCTCTGAGCTGATTTCACATCTTTCTGGACTATTGGAGTGGGAATGTCTGATTGTGAATTAGTAAAGAATTTCAGGGTGTTTCCCTCCAGTGTGGAATGCCACCTTAAACTGGAAGGAAGGTTGATTTTCAGAAATAGAGAGGACCCCACATCACCAGTCTGTTGTCCTACTGCTATTACTGTCACATCTGGAATTTGGTTGTTCTGGAAGTGAAATTCTACTTGGTCAGATTTTTGTTCAACCATGTGGCAGGTGTCGTTTAAACTAACATGGTTGACACTCTGTTTTAATTTTATTGGTCGGCTGGTCTGGGTCCAGAGGACCTTGTTTACGCAATCTATTAGGGGTGACAACCTTCTCAGGAGGTCATTCCCTAGTAAACAAGGGGTGCCCTATGGTGTCACTACTATGACCGGGTGTTTCACCTTGTGTCGCCCAATTTTGATGTCCAAGACTGCAGTCCCCTCAACGGGAATTTCCTTCCCGTCAAAGTTCTGCAGTTTTCCAGGAAGAGAGGTGAGAGGAATACGGTAATTCTCCCCCCTTCCTGCATTTAGTTCATCAAAGGCCCTTTTGGACAGAAGAGTAGCTTGGGATCCAGTGTCCACCAGTGCCAAAATTGTACCCTGCCCCAGTACTTGTACCGGGGCATAGTATCTTCCCTCCTTCTCCTCAAGGGGGCACAGATAATGCACATTTTTGGACAACTGATGGGCTAACTTTCTCGTTTTGGACATGGCAAGAGAAGAGATTTGGGCAGAATTCTGTGGAGAGCCTGGGGAATCTGAAAGAAAAAGTTGGCAACTGGAAATGGTTTCGGGTTCTGGGCCACCCCCCTCTTTTTGGAGGCAGTCATCAGGATGGGTTTGACCCATGGGATTTTGGTATTGTTGGTTCTGGGATAGAATAATGGGCGGCGACAGCTCAATCCCCACATCTACCCAGTCTGGATTGGAATCCCTTGGGACCCATTTTTCCTTGGGAGGAGTTCCCCCATCTCTGAAGGAGAACATCCTTTCCCCAGGATCCTCTTGGGATCCCTCTCCCTCAAATTGGAAGACCTTTACCTCCTTCACAAAGTGGGTCTGTTTGGGTACTTTGTTTCTCCTACCCCCCCTCTGCTCCTTGGGAGGCAGACTTTCAGGGGCAGGAGATTTTGTTTCCGGTTCCTTGTTTTCCAGGGGCTCTTTGCAAGTTGGGAAGGAAGCTTCCTCCAAGGCTTTACACCCCTCTGCCCCTTGTGCCTCCTCCCTGGGAACCGGTGGGTTATCGGGGTGCTGCCCCCGTCATTGTTCTGGAGCACCAGGCCCAGAGTTTGGGGCATTCTGTGGTGGCATGCTCATATGAGGGTTCTGTTGAGCCCTCAGTATGTGACCCAGATCCCGGGCCATATTTTGCACCTGGCGCTCAAGTTGTGAAACCCGCTCAGGCTGATACAGGGTTCTATTTTCTCCCCTGGGCTGATCCCGGGAAGGGTAGCTATCCCTTCTCTGGTAATACCCCGGGTTGTGAAGATTTGGGTACCCCTCCACCCTTGGCCTCCCCTCTCCCGGATTAGGTGGTCTGGGCTCAGGGAAGTGGGGAAAGAAGGATGTATGATTTTGGGGCTGGAAGTTGGGTGGATACCTGGGGAACAGGATCTGCCCAGGATTTGAGGAATTCTGCCCTCCTGTGGAAAGTTAGGAGGGAAGTTCCCTGGGTTGGGCGCTTGGTTGGATCCCCCCCCTTGGGCCGGAGGAGTCCACACATAACCCAGGATTGGTCTGTTTCCCTTATAGCGGGGACTTACATAGTCAGGGGAGCGGGGGACCCCATTTGTGGGACTACCTCCTTGACTCCCTGTCTGTGACTGGCCCAGAGGGCCTTCTTGGCTTGGAATTATTTGGTGCAGGCAGGTTTTTAGGCCCCCCATCTCCAAATCTAAAACGGGGGCAACCTTTACCTCTGCCACCTTGGCAGCAGCAGGGGTGCTGTTGGTTTTGGGGTTTTTGGGCTGATTCTTATTTTCCACCAGTTTCTGCACCTCATAGATGCGGGTGGCTTGCTCAATGACCCAGTCTAAAGATCTTTTCTCGTGAAAATCTCTCACGAGCTGGGTCATTATGTATTTGGGGAGAGCATGGAAAAATGTGTTGATGAATTCTCTGCTGTCCGTGCGCACCCTTCTGGTGGTCTTATCAAAGGCACGCTTCATTTCTTGCACAAATTCTTGTGGGGCCTGATCCTCCCCACATTGCAAATTGTAGGCTGCCTTGCGAGCCTCTTGGGGATTTCTATGTACAGAAAGTTTTTTCAAGATGGCCGCCCTATATGTGGACCATCTTGAATGGTTTTGGTCCTCCAGCCCCGCAAAGAAACTGGAGTATTCAGGGGAGAATGTCCATTTGACGTACCGGACACAGCTACTGGTGTCCTTCAAATGGAAAGTGTCCATCATTTGCTCATAGAGCTCCAAGTGTTCCCAAACAGAATACTTGGCGTTCTTATGATAAGGCGTGATGACACTCCTGATTGCCTTAATCTGTTTTAAGGGGTCCTTAAGCAAGGCCCTTTTCACCTTATTGGCCTTTTTGGTTCGGGTAACCCTGGTCCATTCATCCTCTGATTCAGAAGCACTGCTCCCAGAGGTGCCAGTCTGATCTTCCAGGTTTTCCCGGATTCTTCGAGCCTGGGAATAGCTGGCAGAATGTGGGGACCTGGTCTCCTGTGTCCTGTGATGCTCAGAGGAGTCTTCAGATCCCTCCTTGCTACCAGGATTTGATGGGTACCCCCCCACTGACCTAACTGGGCAGAGGTTTTCAGGATGCCCTTAGTGGGCCTACTCTGCTGGGTTTCCCCACTAAATTGCAATGTACTTAGGTGCCCATACCCGGATGCCCGCCCATCCATTCCTGGGTGGTACTGGCCTATGAGCCCCATACTTTTGGCTGGATAGTAATCTGCCATCCCTGTGGCCCTGTGCTCATGTGCGCCAGGGGGCATGGGGGTGGCAGAGTCCAGGGACTGGGAGAGATGAAGGCCTCTGGTACTAGGACTCCTGAGGTTATGCTCAGGCGTTTCCCTTTCCCAGCGAACCTCATCTCTATCAGCCCCTGCTCCCTGTTGCAATGCAAGAGCCTGCGCTTTCAGTTCCTCAGTTAAGGCCTTACTAGACTCTATCAGTCTCTCCTGCATGGCTACCTGTTGCTGGAGCCTATCATTGTGCTGGCAGAGAGCCTCATTCTCACTCTGTTCCTCCTGGAGTACTGGGCCAGTCTTTGCTGCAGGAGGGTTACCTACTGGCCTGCTCCTTTCTTGCCAGCGCCTCTTCCATCCTCCTGGTGTGCTCTAACAAGTTCTGCTACTCTTTTTGGAGGTCACCCAGCCCCTGGAGGGCCAAGTGATTTTCTTCAGTTTTTCTTTTTAAATGGCAGACTTTCTGGCCTAAGGCGTCTCTTTCCTAACTAAGAGTCTGCATCTGTGCCGCCCGGTCGTCCCTTTGCCTTTGAAAGGCACCAGCTTTCTGGCGCTCCTGATCAAACTCTGCCTGGGTATCCAGGTCTTTCAGGATCAGTTTATTGCTCTCTGCCTTTTCCCTATCTAGGTGGCTTTGCAGGGTAACTACCTGCTCAGCACATGCCCTATTGAAATCTAATTGTTGCTCCAGCTTTTTCTGGCTCTGCAGTAGGGAGTCCAAACCTTCTGGGTACTCCTTTCGCAAGGCCAGAAATCTTGCATCCTGGTCAGACTTTTCCTGTTGCAGGATACACATGTCCTCTTTGATTTTACTGAGATACTGTCTGCTCTCATTTTCTGACTCCTGGCTTGTGTACATCCTCTGCTCAGAAGAGACCAGGTCAGATTGGGCCTTCTCTAACGCGATCTGTTGCCTATTTGCCAGATCTTGGCCTTCAGCACATTTGTCCTGCATGGCTTCCATATATAGATACAAATATGCTGCTATCCTAACCATCTTGTCGTGTTCATCTTTAGCTTTAGGAGCCATGTATAGTTCACTCAGGGCCACATGTAAGGGACCCTGATCTCTCCAGATATCTAACCCAGTTGCAATGACCTGTTGTGTGATTGCCTGCAACCACGCATCCTGGCCCTGCTCAATCCATTCACCTCTCACAAATAGCTTATGTAAGAAGTGCTCTCTGGCTATTTTGATGTCTACCAGTGTCGTCATTCTGGAATTTGAGGTCCTTCCTGACTTACAGAAGTTTGTATTTTATTTTGCAAAAACAGACCGTTTCCTTAGAGCGTTCCTTTGAGGAGTGCTTTACAGCGTAACACAGCGTGGTGATCTAAGCGGATATGTATCCTGTCAGCTGGCACACTGTATTAATCTGCACAAGTGATAGTACTAATCCAGAATCCCCGGCTACGAGCCACCACTTTGTAAGCGGATTCAATTCAACACTACAGCTAAGTCAATGCCTAGTCTGGGATGCTGAAGGAAACCCTTATTGATATATTTTTATGTCCAGTTTGTTTACTCTAGATGACAACCCTTATATAACACCCCTCTCTCAGAATCCCCCTGACCCAGCTGAGCCAAGAAGTAGGTTTGTTTTGCAAATTTAAAAGGTTTATTCAAAAATTAAACAATATACATATATATATATCACTTTTATAATAAATTAATATTTGATAGCACACTTGTGAAGATGATAGTGATCAACAATGGATAATGTTACAGTGGTACACTCTTTTTGATGGCTTAGAAGTGATATAGAGAGGATAAAGTAGCTGAGAATGCTTTTATGGCTTCAAGGACAATGCAATGATGATTGAAAATGCAGTACAGAAAATAAACTTGATATGACTTCAACAAAAGACAATGTAATCACTTTTCTTTGACAATTCACCCCCCCGCCCCCTATGCAAGGTAAAGAGATGGAAGGAAAGCACACAGTTCTCAGGAATGCAATCAAATGTAATTCAGTTCCCCCCTAGCAAGCTTAGAGGAAAAAAGGTAGAAGTTTTAAACACAGGCCCAAAATGCTTTGAATGTGATGACAATGAAGTGAGAAATGTGCTAAAATTGCTTTTAATTCCCTATAGGAGGTTCAGAGTAGGTGATAGATACTTGGAATGAGTTCAGGTCCGCGCTACAATGATTAATGAGGGATTATTAGGTTGGAAACGGATTTCAGGGATGCAAGAAAAGACAAATATTTTTACATGTGGCTAAAATGAATCAAAATGTCAAATCGCGGCAAATTTTCCGAGTGCGTTGGGCGCGATTACGGAGGCACTATAAGAAGTAGCAAGTCGGTTCTAGGCTTGTTGGGAAGCTTAGATTCTAAGCGAAAGCTTAGATTCAAAGCTTTAAAATGACAGTTAAAACTCGCACCTACGGTTCCGGATATATGGACGATTTAGTAAAGGTAGTTTTTCGGATTTGAAATCTTAAAGTAAAACTCAAAATGACAGATGACAGCTTGCAGCTGTGAATTGACAGAAAGACACAAACAATTCCTACGAGGCAGTTCTAAATAGGTCAAAATAGTTTGAATTAGATTATTTTAAACTAAGGGATTAGTTCTGGCACGATCCTAGCTGAGTACTCACACTAGATTTTGACAGGAATGCGACTTCGTCACGGATCGGGTCAGGATTGGACTGCGGTTCCCTCGCCACGGATGATCTCTGCCTGGTTCTGCTCACAGTGATCTGGGTCAGCTCTGCTAGCGGCACTGCACAGTGGTCTGGATCTCTGATTCTGACAAAAGTTCTTGGCACTGCACGGCGGTCTGGTCTCTGGTTCCGGGTACAGCTTTGCTTTCTGGGTATTTCTGGCACAGGGTTTTAGGCCAGAATCAAACAGCTCAGCCCGGCTGTCTGAATAGTTTGGTTTGGTTGCTAGGTTTTGAAGGCCTGCTGATAGGAGTTCAGCTGTTGGGTTCTAGAGTTCTTAGAGTTTTGTTCTGGAGTCAGGAGTCTCTGGATGTGAAGTCTGAAGTCTGGATTTGGAGTTGTCTGTCAAAATGCTCTGCAGAAAGTGAAAAAGAAAAGTCCTATCTGGCTTCCAGTGGCTCTTTTTATGTGTTTAGAAAGTGGGTGGGTCGGCTAATTCTGCATGCCCAACCCTCTCAAGATTTGATAGGCCAAAGGATTCTTTAGTCCCTGATTTGAGAAAGGATAGGGTGTCAGAGTGATGTCAGCCATTTACGATCTATTGAGGAAACGCCCCTTTACTTTTGCTTAGAAAATCATTTTTCATAACTACACATACTTCTCAGATACACAGTTGTTTGACATTACATGTACATATTACAGCTGACTTAAGGTACATTCTGGCCCAACTCTGATCTTCCTGAGGGCTTGCATTCACAAATGGCAACTTATTTTCATTTTTAGTTGATTTACCAATATCGGACGTTTACCAAAAATGGCACACATGTACACCGCCTTTCTACCCATATTCCATTAATTTACTAGGTCTCTAGCATAAACACAGTGTCTGTAGTATTAATAATTAGCAGGGTTTTGGCTCAGAACATCACAGAGCGACCAGCCTAGTTTTGAACTGGGAGTGAATGTGTCAATTTAAAGATCCCAAAGTTGTACATTTCTGTCATCTGGTTACAATTAGTTATCAGTGTTTTTATAAAACATATATTTGCCTTCAATTCAATTCACTTCAGTGTTTGGGTCCGCCCCCAGAAACTGGGTAAGTCAGGAAACACGTCTCTCCATCCAGGCAGGGCTCTGTTTACAGTCCACACTGAAAATCAACATACCCTATTCAATTGCAAGGGTCTTTTGTGTTGGGTCCAACAGGTTGAGGTCAACAGACCAGGGGGGCCACTCTGCATTTGATTAACAGAGACCTGTGATTTCCCAGGCTGTTGCTGCTCAGGGCTGGTAGGAATGCGTCCCATGAACAGAGACTCTTTGAACTTTTAATTAACTAAGACTCCTTCTGATCAATGCACAGTTCTGCAAGACAGCTCTCCTGTCCGAGTTTAGACCGCTAGCGCCGGTTTGTGGACAAAGCTGGTACTGCACCCCCATGATTTTAGCAACTTTTTGACATCAAGAAAATTAATTCCCAACAGCTCTGGGTTGCTTTTGGCAATCAGCCGTACCATTCCCAATGGTTTCAGGCTACTGTGTGTGTAGCCCAATGGTGGTTTTAGGCAGTGCCCTCCTGTGCTCACAACATAGGCAAAAATGGATGGCAGCCTATTCTTCATGTTTTCCCTGTGCATTTTCTGGGGAGTTCTGGCCATCATGATGTTTTCAATGCCAGTAATGCACAGTTTTTGTGGTAGGGCTCGGTTGCATGGGTAAAACATCCCACAAGCCCCCCCTCTTGCGATGGCCATTCTGACCTTTCACTGATGGAACTCGCAAGATCTGGGATGTTCGCCTCATCTTCTTCCGGTAGATGGCACAGTTCTGTATGTTTTCCTCCATCAGGTGGATCGATCGGTTCTCCTCACCCGGTCCTGATGGGAATATTGGGCGGTACCCCGGGCTCCTCGGATCTCTGCTCCCAGTCCCCGGATCGTTCTCCTTGGTCAGTCTCCATGGTTTCATCTCTCCTAGGATGATAAAGCAAAAGCGGCAATACCTATTCGTAGCCATTTCTCCCCCACTATTGATATAGTGGGGCGGCATGTACATTTTATAAATCAAGAGACATAGCATTCTTATTTTGAAAAACAAGATATAATTCAAAGACAGTTGCATACAAGAATCATAATATTTTAGAGACTATATGTGGGATATTTTAGGGCTAGAACTGAATTGCTCTGGAGCGGCCCCCTCTGGGATTCCAGAGGATTCCTCCAGTTGTTACAGAGTGTGCCTGGGATGGCAACACCTTAGCTATGTTAATATGGACCCACTTGTCTTCCCCTTCCGCCGAACTACCTTTGGGGATGTGGGTCTTGTAGGCTACAGGGGAGATTTTGTCTATAATTTCAAACGGTCCCTTCCATGTAGGCAAAAACTTTCGCTGTTTGGCCTGGTTCCTTTGGAAATTGTATAGATAGACCCGTTCTCCCACAGTATATTCCTTCCTGGTGGTCTTCAGGTCGTAGTGGGTTTTCATGCTATCAGCTGATCTTTCTAGATTCCGCTGAGCATAGGCAAAAGCATGCTGAAGGTGTTTCCTGAAATTCTCCACATACTCATGAGTTGTGGAGGCATTTATCAGTGTCTGCACTTGGGTCCTGTAGAGCAAATGCTGGGGAAGCACCATCTTGCGTCCGGTCATCAACTCAAATGGTGACATTTAAGTTGCAGATGAAGGGGTAGATCTGATGGCCATTAGGACCAGAGGTAATCGGATATCCCAACTTGGCCCAGAATCTGCCACAAACTTTTTCAAGATGCTCACAATGGTTCGGTTGTATCTCTCTACTGCTCCAGAAGAAGCTGGCCAGTAAGCAATATGTAGCTTCCTTTTGACCCCCAGTATCTCCCACATCTTTGTCATTACCTCGCTGGTGAAATGGCTATCTCTGTCTGACTCAATCCTGTGAGGTAGACCAAAAAGGGAAAAGATGTGGTTAATCATCAGGGCAGCTGCTGTTTCTGCCTTGCAGTTTGGGGCCGGGAGACATTCCACCCACTTGGTAAACAAGCATGTAACCGTCAACATGTACTTGTTTCCTCTAGACGAGCGAATCACAGGGCCTGCAAAGTCGATTTGCATATCTGACCATGGCAGTGTCATCCCCCTCTTTTGGAGAGGTGCACGGTGTGTGAGGGATGATGGCTGAAATTGTGCACACACAAGACACCCCACCAAGTATTGGTCGAGGTCCTGCCCCATGTGTGGCCAGTAAGCAACCTCTCTTAAGATCTCAAGTGTTGTATGAAACCCCCTATGACCGGCGGTGGCTGCATCATGGGCGTGACTTAACATCAGGCTTCGGAATGAGGTAGGGACCACCCACTGATCATGGCCAGCTTGGGATTTCCTTACCAACAAACCGTCTTGGATTCGGAACATCTTTGGACATTTCATCAACACTCTAAGGTCCTCCTTCCCAATGTAATCGGTATCCCTTAGGGGAAAGTTCTCAGGGTCCTCAATGTGTTGGTAAAACTTACCAATTATTGGATCCCCCTTCTGAGCTGTAATCAAATCAGCATCAGGGGTCTCCTTACTCCATTGTGCAGTTGAAAGATCATTGTGAGCATTTGTCTGGGACCTAGTGATAGCAGTGACCTGGATTTCCCCCAACAGGGACTCAATCTTTATTAGATCCCCTTGGATGGCCCCGGTTTTTGCCAGCTGATCAGCTAAGTCATTTCCAGTTTTGTCTGGTCCCTCTACTTTGGAATGACCCTTGATCTTCTTCCAGTAGATGGTCATCCCATTCGAGGTGACCAGATGATCAATGTTTTGAATTAACTTCCCATGTTTCAAAGGTTTGTTATTAGCACATAGCATGCCTCTGGTTTTCCAGTTAACCAGGTGCTCCACGAACCCGTTCCGTACATAATCCGAATCTGTGATTATGACCAGTTTGTGGACTTGATGTTGGACAGCAGTGAGGATGACCTGATGCACAGCCATCAACTCTGCCACCTGACTACTTCGGGGACCAATTTTTTACCCAGCGGAGGGTTCTGGAAACTCCTTCACCCATGCATTCCCTAGGCTGGCCACCAGTTCTTTCTCCCCATTGTTGTCAACATGGTAAGAGCATCCATCCACATAGACAGTGGGCATTTCCTCACATTTGTCTTCTTCAAAGACTTTGTGTGGTGAATTGAGGTATGCCTCCATGTTGTCCTTGATTTTTAGACTTTCGTCCTCGAGACAGTTTTCTCTGGCACAATCATGCAAGTCAGTCGGACCTTGCGCGAGGGGACTCTTCTTGTTTTGGCCATATCTGACCTCCACAGGAAAGCCTTGCATTGACAGAATCCAGGAAGTAATTTGGGAATTACTCACATTTCCGGCCCGGCTTCTGTCACTTTGGAGATATTGCAGAGGCTGGTGTGGAGTCTCCACTATGATGTGTTCCCCCTGGATGAACGGGCGGTAATTCTTCAATGCACAGACCGTTACCAGGGGTGCCTTTTCACAATCGTTGAATTTTTCCTCCACAGAGGATAAAGTTTTGCTCGCATAGGAGATTACTTTATTGACCTTGTCATGCTTTTAGTATAATACTGCCGTCAAGCACGTATTAGAAAACCCTGTCTCCAGGAAGAACTCTTTGTTTCTGACAGGGTAAGCTAGGCAAGGCGCTTGTGAGAGGCTTCTTTTGAGTTGTCTTACTGCCTCGGATTGTTCTGGACCCCATTCCCACTTGACCCCCCCCCCTTCAAAAGATGAATCAGGGGTCTGGTGATCTCTGCGTAGCCCTCAATGACCTCTCTGCTGTAATTAGTCAGTCCAATGAGGATCCTTAGTTCCCACAGAGTTGTGGGATCCTTCAGTTTCTGAAGTGCTTCCACTTTCTTTTCTTGGGGACAGAGACCCTGAGGAGTAATCTCATGCCCCAAGAAATTAACACGGGTTCTACACCACTGTGCTTTCTGAAAGGAAAGTTTTGCCCGGCGGCCCTCAATTGTGTCAGAACATAACGGATCTCAGCTATGTGTTCTTCCACAGATGAACTTTTGATGAGGACATCATTTACATAAGCCAGGTTACCCCTCGCACCCAGGTCGGGCATGGCCTTATGTAGGAAAATGTTGAATTCATTGCCGGAGTTGAGGTATCCGAAGGGAGTTCGGGTCCATGTGTACTGCTGGCCACCAAAGGTGAAAGCCAGTTTGTATTGGTCCTCCCTACTGACGGGCACGGTCCAGTATCCATTGGTTAGGTTTATTGCAGTGAATACCTGTGACCCCTGAATCTGGGCCAGCCCTTGGTCAATGTAGGGCAGAGGCAATCGGGAAGTATGGCCCCATTTGTTGAGCTCCCTAAAGTCGGCACAGTGTCTCCACTGGCCGTTTGGCTTCAATATTCCCAGCACCTGATTATTGAAGGTGCTGTGTACTGGACGGATTATTCCCCGGGACTCAAGGTTCTTAATTATTTCAGTAAGAGGCTCCATGGATGCGAGAGGCAAGCGATATTGCTTCACAAACACTGGAGTCATGCCAGGGTCCGTGGGAATTGTTGTTGTGTGGATGTCGGTGCGACCACAGTCATATGAGTCTACCGCAAAGAGATCTTGGAAATCCAAGAAAACTTGTTTCAACTTTTGCTTCTGTTCCAGAGTCACACAGTCATCAGCTAGGTTGACTCTCTCTTCCACCATCTGCCTGAAGCCTGGAAAGACTTCTGGTTTTGCTATCTCAGTGGCCTCCTCCAGCTGGGTGGAGAAGTCCCTGGTCAGAGTGCTGATTTGGACTGGGGGCTTCAGGTGGGAAAGGCAGCCCTCATGGACCTGGAAAATCACCTCATCCCTTCTGAAGTCACAAGTCACGTCTTCCTTACCATAAGGGCAAGAAGTGTATACCAGGAAGTTCCCCCCATGCCGGGTAAAGATCCTGTCTGGTGTTGTATTGTCATCACTGTCACTGTCAAAAAAGTCCTTGGGGCTGGTCCTAACAGTTCATTTCCTAAATCAATGGAGAAATGTCGGTCATCAACCGCCATTCCAATAATGGTGCCTGCGGCTAGAGTAATACTCTTTAAGTCTCTGTTATCCACCTCTATTGGAATGGTGTCATGTTCTATGTTGACTAATGGTGTCGGGTTTACCCCTAACCCTTGCTGTTGAAGGAAAGCATTTAGATGAATATAAGCATCAGGGTGTTTCAATTTTTGTCCTCTTTTAACTTTCACTTCCAGGGAGAATTGTCGGGTCCTTTCTGGGATGGTGACTTCCTCTTTAATCTGAATTTCAACTGCATAAGGTAGCAATTGAGCTGACCTAAATGCTTTTTCTGGATCATCAAAGCCCATGGGATTATCCGCTAATCGGGACCAAGCTTTGAAGTTTATTAGGTCCAAACTAATGGCAAAGCGATTGAGATTGTCACTGCCTAAGTAAAAGGCGGCAGTGACGTCTCGCACGACCCAACAATTATGGACTATGCTCTTGTTGCCAATGGAGATTTTGAGCATACACCTGCTTCGCAGGAGATGTTTGGAATTGGGTGCTTCTAGGTCCATTTCCCATTTGTCTATTAGTTTCAATGTGGGAATGGCTGGATCATTTGGGAGTTGGCGGAACATGGCTTCGCTGATGAAGCTCTTACCGTTGTTCACACACACTCGGCCGAGAACAGAGTCCTTCCCATCATTTAACTGAACAGGGATGAACAACTGCTCTCCAATTTGCTGAACATCAGCCAGGCTCTGAGCTGATTTCATATCTTTCTGGACTATTGGAGTGGGAATGTCTGATTGTGAATTAGTAAAGAATTTCAGGGTGTTTCCCTCCAGTGTGGAATGCCACCTTAAACTGGAAGGAAGGTTGATTTTCAGAAATAGAGAGGACCCCCCATCACCAGTCTGTTGTCCTACTGCTATTACTGTCACATCTGGAATTTGGTTGTTCTGGAAGTGAAATTCTACTTGGTCAGATTTTTGTTCAACCATGTGGCAGGTGCCGTTTAAACTAACATGGTTGACACTCTGTTTTAATTTTATTGGTCGGCTGGTCTGGGTCCAGAGGACCTTGTTTACGCAATCTACTAGGGGTGACAACCTTCTCAGGAGGTCATTCCCTAGTAAACAAGGAGTGCCGTCTGGAGTCACTACTATGACCGGGTGTTTCACCTTGTGTCGCCCAATTTTGATGTCCAAGTCTGCAGTCCCCTCGACGGGAATTTCCTTCCCATCAAAGTTCTGCAGTTTTCCAGGAAGAGAGGTGAGAGGAATACGGTAATTCTCCCCCCTTCCTGCATTTAGTTCATCAAAGGCCCTTTTGGACAGAAGAGTAGCTTGGGATCCAGTGTCCACCAGTGCCAAAATTGTACCCTGCCCCTTTACTTGTACCGGGGCATAGTATCTTCCCTCCTTCTCCTCAAGGGGGCACAGATAATGCACATTTTTGGACAACTGGTGGGCTAACTTTCTCGTTTTGGACATGGCGAGAGAAGAGATTTGGGCAGAATTCTGTGGAGAGCCTGGGGAATCTGAAAGAAAAAGTTGGCAACTGGAAATGGTTTCGGGTTCTGGGCCGCCCCCCTCTTTTTGGAGGCAGTCATCAGGATGGGTTTGACCCATGGGATTTTGGTATTCTTGGTTCTGGGATAGAATGAAGGGCGGCGACAGCTCAATCCCCACATCTACCCAGTCTGGATTGGAATCCCTTGGGCCCCATTTTTCCTTGGGAGGAGTTCCCCCATCTCTGAAGGAGAAGATCCTTTCCCCAGGATCCTGTTGGGATCCCTCTCCCTCAAATTGGAAGACCTTCACCTCCTCCACAAAGTGGGTCTGTTCGGGTACTTTGTTTCTCCTACCCCCCCTCTGCTCCTTGGGAGGCAGACTTTCAGGGGCAGGAGATTTTGTTTCCGGTTCCTGGTTTTCCAGGGGCTGTTTACAGGTTGTGAAGGAAGCTTCCTCCAAGGCTTTACACCCCTCTTCCCCTTCTCCCTGGGAACCGGTGGGTTATCGGGGTGCTGCCTCCGTCATTGTTCTGGAGCACCAGGCCCAGAGTTTGGGGCATTCTGTGATGTTATGCTCATCTGAGGGTTCTGTTGAGCCCTCAGTATGTGACCCAGATCCCGGGCCATATTTTGGACCTGGCGCTCAAGTTGTGAAGCCCGCTGAGGCTGATACGGGGTTCTATTTTCTCCCCTGGGCTGATCCCGGGAAGGGTAGCTATCCCTTCTCTGGTAATACCCCGGGTTGGGAAGATTTGGGTACCCCTCCTTGACTCCCTGTCTGGGACTGGGCCGAGGGCCTTCTTGGCTTGGAATTATTTGGTGCAGGCAGGTTTTTAGGCCCCCCATCTCCAAATCTAAAACGGGGGCAACCTTTACCTCTGCCACCTTGGCAGCAGCAGGGGTGCTGTTGGTTTTGGGGTTTTTGGGCTGATTCTTATTTTCCACCGGTTTCTGCACATCATAGATGAGGGTGGCTTGCTCAATGACCCAGTCTAAAGATCTTTTCTCGTGAAAATCTCTCACGAGCTAGGTCATTATGTATTTGGGGAGAGCATGGAAAAATGTGTTGATGAATTCTCTGCTGTCCGTGCGCACCCTTCTGGTGGTCTGTGCTAAGGCACGCTTCAATTCTTGCACAAATTCTTGTGGGGCCTGATCCTCCGCACACTGCAAACTGTAGGCTGCCTTGCAAGCCTCTTGGGGATTTCTATGTACAGAAAAATGTTTCAAGATGGCCGCCCTATATGTGGACCATCTTGAATGCTTTTGGTCCTCCAGCCCCGCAAAGAAACTGGAGTATTCAGGGGAGAATGTCCATTTGATGTACTAGATGCAGCTACTGCTGTCCTTCAAATGGAAAGTCTCCATCATTTGCTCATAGAGCTCCAAGTGTTCCCAAACAGAATACTTGGCGTTCTTATGATAAGGCGTGATGACACTCCTGATTGCCTTAATCTGTTTTAAGGGGTCCTTAAGCAAGGCCCTTTTCACCTTATTGGCCTTTTTGGTTCGGGTAACCCTGGTCCATTCATCCTCTGATTCAGAAGCACTGCTCCCAGAGGTGCCCGTCTGATCTTCCAGGTTTTCCCGGATTCTGCGAGCCTGGGAATAGCTGGCAGAATGTGGGGACCTGGTCTCCTGTGTCCTGTGACGCTCAGAGGAGTCTTCAGATCGTTCCTTGCTACCAGGATTTGATGGGTAGCCCCCCCACTAACCTAACTGGGCAGAGGTTTTCAGGATGCCCTTGGTGGGCCTACTCTCCTGGGGTTCCCCACTAAATTGCACTGTACTTAGGTGCCCATACCCGGATGCCCGCCCATCCATTCCTGGGTGGTACTGGCCTATGAGCCCCATACTTTTGGCTGGATAGTAATCTGCCATCCCTGTGGCCCTGTGCTCATGTGCGCCAGGGGACATGGGGGTGGCAGAGTCCAGGGACTGGGAGAGATGAAGGCCTCTGGTACTGGGGCTCCTGAGGTTATGCTCAGGCGTTTCCCTTTCCCATCGAACCTCATCTCTATCAGCACCTGCTCCCTGTTGCAATGCAAGAGCCTGCGCTTTCAGTTCCTCAGTTAAGGCCTTACTAGACTCTATCAGTCTCTCCTGCATGGCTACCTGTTGCTGGAGCCTATCATTGTGCTGGCAGAGAGCCTCATTCTCACTCTGTGCCTCCTGATTGGTCCTGGAGTACTGGGCCAGTCTTTGCTGCAGGAGGGTTACCTCCTTAGTCCCATCCCTACTGGCCTGCTCCTTGCTTGCCAGAGCCTCTTCCACCCTCTTGGTGTGTTCTAACAAGTTCTGATACTCTTTTTGGAGGTCACCCAGCCCCTGGAGGGCCAAGTGATTTTCTTCAGTTTTTCTTTTTAAATGGCAGACTTCCTGGCCTAAGGTGTCCCTTTCCTGACTAAGTCTGCATCTTTCCCGCCCGGTCGTCCTTTTGCCTTTGAAAGGCACCAGCTTTCTGGCGCTCCTGATCAAACTCTGCCTTGGTATCCAGGTCTTTCAGGATCAGTTTATTGCTCTCTGCCTTTTCCCTATCTAGGTGGCTTTGCAGGGTAACTACCTGCTCAGCACATGCCCTATTGAAATCTAATTGTTGCTCCAGCTTTTTCTGGCTCTGCAGTAGGGAGTCCAAACCTTCTTGGTACTCCTTCTGCAAGGCCAGAAATCTTGTATCCTGGTCAGACTTTTCCTGTTGCAGGATACACATGTCCTCTTTGATTTTAATGAGATACTGTCTGCTCTCATTTTCTGACTCCTGGCTTCTCTGCATCCTCTGCTCAGAAGAGACCAGGTCAGATTGGGCCTTCTCTAACGTGATCTGTTGCCTATTTGCCAGATCTTGGCCTTCAGCACATTTGTCCTGCATGGCTCCCATATATAGATACAAATATGCCGCTATCCTAACCATCTTGTCGTGTTCATCTTTAGCTTTAGGAGCCATGTATAGTTCACTCAGGGCCACATGTAAGGGACCCTGATCTCTCCAGATATCTAACCCAGTTGCAATGACCTGTTGTGTGATTGCCTGCAACCACGCATCCTGGCCCTGCTCAATCCATTCACCTCTCACAAATAGCTTATGTAAGAAGTGCTCTCTGGCTATTTTGATGTCTACCTGTGTCGTCATTCTGGAATTTGAGTTCCTTCCTGACTTACAGAATTTGTATTTTATTTTGCAAAACAGACCGTTTCCTTAGAGCGTTCCTTTGAGGAGTGCTTTACAGCGCAACACAGCGTGGTGATCTAACCGGATATGTATCCTGTCAGCTGGCACACTGTATTAATCTGCACAAGTGATAGTACTAATCCAGAATCCCCGGCTACGAGCCCCCACTTTGTAAGCGCATTCAATTCAACACTACAGCTAAGTCAATGCCTAGTCTGGGATGCTGAGGGAAACCCTTATTGATATATTTTTATTTCCAGTTCGTTTACTCTGAATGACAACCCTTATATAACACCCCTCTCTCAGAATCCCCCTGATCCCGCTGAGCCAAGAAGTAGGTTTGTTTTATAAATATATCACACTTTTATAATAAATAAATATTTGATAGCACACTTGTGAAGATGATAGTGATCAACAATGGATAATGTTACAGTGGTACACTCTTTTTGATGGCTTAGAAGTGATATAGAGAGGATAAAGTAGCTGAGAATGCTTTTATGGCTTCAAGGACAATGCAATGATGAATGAAAATAAACTTGATATGACTTCAACAAAAGACAATGTAATCACTTTTCTTTGACAATACACCCCCCCTATGCAAGGTAAAGAGATGGAAGTAAAGCACACAGTTCTTAGGAATGCAATCAAATATAATTCAGTTCCCCCCTAGCAAGCTTAGAGGAAAACAGGTAGAAGTTTTAAACATAGGCCCAAAATGCTTTGAATGTGATGACAATGAAGTGAGAAATGTGCTAAAATTGCTTTTAATTCCCTATAGGAGGTTCAGGGTAGGTGATAGATACTTGGAATGAGTTCAGGTCCGCGCTACAATGATTAATGAGGGATTATTAGGTTGGAAACGGATTTCAGGGATGCAAGAAAAGACCAATATTTTTACATGTGGCTAAAATGAATCAAAATGTAAAATCGCGGCAAATGTTCTGAGTGCATCGGGCGCGATTACGGAGGCACTATAAGAAGTAGCAAGTCGGTTCTAGGCTTGTTGGAAAACCTAGATTCTAAGCTTTAAAATGGCAGTTAAAACTCGCACCTAGCACACACGGTTCCGGAGATACAGACGATTTAGTAAAGGTAGTTTTTCGGATTTGAAATTTTAAAGTAAAACTCAAAATGACAGATGACAGCTTGCAGCTGTGAAATGACAGAAAGACACACACAATTCCTATGAGGCAGTTCTAAATAGGTCAAAATAGTTTGAATTAGATTATTTTAAACTAAGGGATTAGTTCTGGCACGATCCTAGCTGAGTACTCACACTAGATTTTGAAAGGAACGCGACTTCGTCACGGATCGGGTCAGGATTGGACTGCGGTTCCCTCGCCACAGACGACCTCTGCCTTGTTCTGCTCACAGCGATATGGGTCAGCTCTGCTAGCGGCATTGCACAGCAGTCTGGATCTCTGGTTTCGGGTACAGCTTTGCTTTCTGGGTGTTTCTGGCACAGGGTTTTAGGCCAGAATCAAACAGCTCAGCCCGGCTGTCTGAATAGTTTGGTTTGGTTGCTAGGTTTTGAAGGACTGCTGATAGGAGTTCAGCTGTTGGGTTCTAGAGTTCTTAGAGTTTTGTTCTGGAGTCAGTAGTCTCTGGATGTGAAGTCTGAAGTCTGGATGTGGAGTTGTCTGTCAAAATGCTCCGCAGAAAGTGAAAAAGAAAAGTCCTATCTGGCTTCCAGTGGCTCTTTTTATGTGTTTAGAAAGTGGGTGGGTCGGCTAATTCTGCATGCCCAACCCTCTCAATATTTGATAGGCCAAAGGATTCTTTGGTTCCTGATTTGAGAAAGGATAGGGTGTCAGAGTGATGTCAGCCATTTACGATCTATTGAAGAAACGCCCCTTTACTTTTGCTTAGAAAACTATTTTTCATAACTACACATACTTCCCAGATACACAGTTGTTTGACATTACATGTACATATTACAGCTGACTTAAGGTACATTCTGGCCCAACTCTGATCTTCCTGAGGGCTTGCATTCACAAATGGCAACTTATTTTCATTATACCAATATCGGACGTTTACCAAAAATGCCACACATGTACACCGCCTTCCTACCCACATTCCATTAATTTACTAGGTCTCTAGCATAAACACAGTGTCTGTAGTATTAATAATTAGCGGGGTTTTGGCTCAGAACATCACAGAGCGACCACCCAAGTTTTGAACTGGGAGTGAATGTGTCAATTTAAAGATCCCAAAGTTGCACATTTCTGTCATCTGGTTACAATTAGTTATCAGTGTTTTTATAAAACATATATTTGCCTTCAATTCAATTCACTTCAGTGTTTGGGTCCGCCCCCAGAAACTGGGTAAGTCAGGAAACACATGTCTCTCCTTCCAGGCAGGGCTCTGTTTACAGTCCACACTGAAAATCAACATACCCCATTCAATTGCAAGGGTCTATGGTGTTGGGTCCAGCAGGCTGAGGTCAACAGTCCAGGGGGGGCACTCTGCATTTGATTAACAGAGACCTGTGATTTCCCGGGCTGTTGCTGCTCAAGGCTGGTATGAATGACTCCCATGAACAGAGACTCTTTGAACTTTGAATTAACTAAGACTCCTTCTGATCAATGCACAGTTCTGCAAGACAGCTCTCCTGTCTGAGTTTAGACCGCTAGCGCCGGTTTGTGGACAAAGCTGGTACTGCACCCCCATGATTTTAGCAACTTTTTACCATCAAGAAAATGAATTCCCAACAGCTCTGGGTTGCCTTTGGCAATCAGCCTTGCCATTTCCAATGGTTTCAGGCTACTGTGTGTGTAGCCCAATGGTGGTTTTAGGCAGTGCCCTCCTGTGCTCACAACATAGGCAAAAATGGGTGGCAGCCTATTCTTCATGTTTTCCCTGTGCATTTTCTGGGGAGTTCTGGCCATCATGATGTTTTCAATGCCATTAATGCACACTTTTTGTGGTAGGGCTCGGTTGCATGGGTAAAACATCCCACAAGCCCCCCCTCTTGCAATGGCCATTCTGAACTTTCACTGATGGAACTCGCAAGATTTGGGATGTTCGCCTCATCTTCTTCCAGTAGATGGCACAGTTCTGTATCTTTTTCTCCATCAGGTGGATCGATCGGTTCTCCTCACCGGTCCTGACGGGAATATTGGGCGGTACCCCGGGCCCCTCGGATCTCTGCTCCCAGTCCCCGGATCGTTCTCCTTGGTCAGCCTCCATGGTTTCATCTCTCCTAGGATGATAAAGCAAAAGCGGCAATACCTATTTGTAGACATTTCTCCCCCACTATTGATAAAGTGGGGCGGCATGTTCATTTCATAAATCAAGAGACATAGCATTCTTATTTTGAAAAACAAGATATAATTCAAAGACAGTTGCATACAAGAATCATAATATTTTAGAGACTATATGTGGGATATTTTAGGGTTGGAACTGAATTACTCTGGAGCGGCCTCCTCTGGCATTCCAGAGGATTCCTCCAGTTGTTACAGAGTGTGCCTGGGATGGCAACACTTTAGCTGATTAATATGGACCCACTTGTCTTCCCCTTCCGCCGAACTACCTTTGGGGATGCGGATCTTGTAGGCTGCAGGGGAGATTCTGTCTATAATTTCAAACGGTCTCTTCCATGTAGGCAAACATTTTCGCTATTTGGCCTGGTTCCTTTGGAAATTGTATAGATGGACCCGGTCTCCCACAGTATATTCCTTCCTGGAGGTCTTCAGGTCGTAGTGGGTTTTCATTCTATCAGCTGCTCTTTCTAGATTCTGCTGAGCATAGGCAAAAGCATGCTGAAGGTGCTTCCTTAAATTCTCCACATACTCATGAGTTGTGGAGGCATTTATCAGTGTCTGCTCTTGGGTCCTGTAGAGCAAATGCTGGGGAAGCACCATCTTGCGTCCGGTCATCAACTCAAATGGTGACATTTTAGTTGCAGATGAAGGGGTAGATCAGATGGCCATTAGGACCAGAGGTAATCGGATATCCCAACTTGGCCCAGAATCTGCCACAAACTTTTTTAAGATGCTCACAATGGTTTGGTTGTATCTCTCTACTGCTCCAGAAGAAGCTGGCCGGTAAGCAATATGTAGCTTCCTTTTGACCCCCAGTAACTCCCACATCTTAGTCATTACCTCGCTGGTGAAATGGCTACCTCTGTCTGACTCAATCCTGTGAGGTAGACCAAAACGGGAAAAGATGTGGTTTATCATCAGGGCAGCTGCTCTTTCTGCTTTGCAGTGTGGGGCCGGGAGACATTCCACCCACTTGGTAAACAAGCATGTAACCGTCAACATGTACTTGTTTCCTCGAGACAAGCGAATCACAGGGCCTACAAAGTCGATTTGCAAATCTGACCATGGCAGTGTCATCCCCCTCTTTTGGAGAGGCGCACGGTGTGTGAGGGATGATGGCTGAAATTGTGCACACACAAGACACTCCTTAAAGTATTGGTCGAGGTCCTGCCCCATGTGTGGCCAGTAAGCAACCTCTCTTAAGATCTCAAGTGTTGTATGAAACCCCCTATGACCGGCGGTGGCCGCATCATGGGCGTGACTCAACATCAGGCTTCGGAATGAGGTAGGGACCACCCACTGATCATGGCCAGCTTGGGATTTCCGTACCAACAAATCGTCTTGGATTCAGAACATCTTTGGACATTTCATCAACACTCTAAGGTCCTCCTTCCCAATGTAATCGGTATCCGTCAGGGGAAAGTTCTCAGGGTCCTCAATGTGTTGGTAAAACTTACCAATTATTGGATCCCCCTTCTGAGCTGTAATCAAATCAGCATCAGGGGTCTCCTTACTCCATTGTGCAGTTGAAAGATCATTGTTAGCATTTGTCTGGGACCTAGTGATAGCAGTGACCAGGATTTTCCCCAACAGGGACTCAATCTCTATTAGATCCCCTTGGATGGCCCCGGTTTTGGCCAGCTGATCAGCTAAGTCATTTCCAGTTTTGTCTGGTCCCTCTACTTTGGAATGACCCTTGATCTTCTTCCAGTAGATGGTCATCCCATTCGAGGTGACCAGATCATCAATGTTTTGAATTAACTTCCCATGTTTCAAAGGTTTGTTATTAGCACATAGCATGCCTCTGGTTTTCCAGTTAACCAGGTGCTCCACGAACCCGTTCCGTACATAATCCGAATCTGTGATTATGACCAGTTTGTGGAGTTGATGTTGGACAGCAGTGAGGATGGCTTGATGCACAGCCATCAACTCTGCCACCTGACTACTTCGGGGACCAATTTTGTACACAGCGGAGGGTTCTGGAAACTCCTTCACCCATGCATTCCCTACGCCAGCCACCAGTTCTTTCTCCCAATTGTTGTCAACATGGTAAGAGCATCCATCCACATAGACAGTGGGCATTTCCTCACATTTGTCTTCTTCAAAGACTTTGTGTGGGGAATTGAGGTATGCCTCCATGTTGTCCTTGATTTTTAGACTTTCGTCCTCGAGACAGTTTTCTCTGGCACAATCATGCAAGTCACCCAGACCTTGCGCGAGGGGACTCTTCTTGTTTTGGCCATATCTGACCTCCACAGGAAAGCCTTGCATTGACAGAATCCAGGAAGTAATTTGGGAATTACTCACATTTCCGGCCCGGATTCTGTCACTTTGGAGATATTGCAGAGGCTGGTGTGGAGTCTCCACTATGATGTGTTCCCCCTGGATGATGATGTGTTCCCCCTGGATGAACGGGTGGTAATTCTTCAATGCCCAGACCGTTGCCAGGAGTGCCTTTTCACAATCATTGAATTTTTCCTCCACAGAGGATAAAGTTTTGCTCGCATAGGAGATTACTTTATTGACCTTGTCATGCTTTTGGTATAATACTGCCGTCAAGCACGTATTAGAAAACCCTGTCTCCAGGAAGAACGCATTGTTTCTGACAGGGTAAGCTAGGCAAGGCGCTAGTGAGAGGCTTCTTTTGAGTTGTCTTACTGCCTTGGATTGTTCTGGACCCCATTCCCACTTGACCCCCCCCTTCAAAAGATGAATCAGGGGTCTGGTGATCTCTGCGTAGCCCTGAATGAACTTTCTGCTGTAATTAGTCAGTCCAAGGAGGCTCCTTAGTTCCCGCAGAGTTGTGGGATCCTTCAGTTTCTGAAGTGCTTCCACTTTCTTTTCTTGGGGACAGAGATCCTGAGGAGTAATCTCATGCCCCAAGAAATGAACACGGGTTCTACACAACTGTGCTTTCTGAAAGGAAAGTTTTGCTCCGGCGGCCCTCTATTGTGTCAGAACATAACGGATCTCCGCTATGTGTTCTTCCACAGATGAACTTTTGATGAGGACATCATCTACATAAGCCAGGTTACCCCTGGCACCCAGGTCGTGCATGGCCTTATGTAGGAAAATGTTGAATTCATTGCCGGAGTTGAGGTATCCGAAGGGAGTTCGGGTCCATGTGTACTGCTGGCCCCCAAAGGTGAAAGCCAGTTTGTATTGGTCCTCCCTACTGACTGGCACGGTCCAGTATCCATTGGTCAGGTCTATTGCAGTGAATACCTGTGACCCCTGAATCTGGGCCAGCCCTTGGTCAATGTAGGGCAGAGGCCATCGGGAAGTATGGACCCGTTTGTTGAGCTCCCTAAGGTCGGCACAGAGTCTCCACTGGCCTTTTGGCTTCAATATTCCCAGCACCGGATTATTGAATGTGCTGTGTACTGGACGGATTATTCCCCTGGACTCAAGTTTCTTAATTATTTCACTAAGGGACTCTATGGATGCGAGAGGCAAGCGATATTGCTTCACAAACACTGGAGTCATGCCAGGGTCCGTGGAATTGTTGTTGTGTGGATGTTGGTGCGACCACAGTCATATGAGTCTACCGCAAAGAGATCTTGGAAATCCAAGAAAACTTGTTTCAACTTTTGCTTCTGTTCCAGAGTCACACAGGCATCAGCTAGGTTGACTCTCTCTTCCACCATCTGCCTGAAGCCTGGAAAGACTTCTGGTTTTGCTATCTCAGCGGCCTCCTCCAGCTAGGTGGAGAAGTCCCTGGTCAGAGTGCTGATTTGGACTGGGGGCTTCAGGTGGGAAATGCAGCCCTCATGGACCTGGAAAATCACCTCATCCCTTCTGAAGTCACAAGTCGCGTCTTCCTTACCATAAGGGCAAGAAGTGTATACCAGGAAGTTCCCCCATGCCGGGTAAAGATCCTGTCTGGTGTTGTATTGTCATCACTGTCACTGTCAAAACAGTCCTTGGGGATGGGTCCTAACAGTTCATTTCCTAAATCAATGGAGAAATGTCGGTCATCAACCGCCATTCCAATAATGGTGCCTGCGGCTAGAGTAATACTCTTTAAGTTTCTGTTATCCACCTCTATTGGAATGGTGTCATGTTCTATGTTGACTAATGGTGTCGGGTTTACCCCTAACCCTTGCTGTTGAAGGAAAGCATTTAGATGAATATAAGCATCAGGGTTTTTCAATTTTTGTCCTCTTTTAACTTTCACTTCCAAGGAGAATTGTCGGGTCCTTTCTGGGATGGTGACTTACTCTTTAATCTGAATTTCAACTGCATAAGGTAGCAATTGAGCTGACCTAAATGCTTTTTCTGGATCATCAAAGCCCATGGGATTATCCGCTAATCGGGACCAAGCTTTGAAGTTTATTAGGTCCAAACTAATGGCAAAGCGATTGAGAATGTCACTGCCTAAGTAAAAGGCGGCAGTGACGTCTCGCACGACCCAACAATTATGGACTATGCTCTTGTTGCCAATGGAGATTTTGAGCATACACCTGCTTGGCAGGAGATGTTTGGAATTGGGTGCTTCCAGGTCCATTTCCCATTTGTCCATCAGTTTGAATGTGGGAATGGCTGGATCATTTGGGAGTTGGCGGAACATAGCTTTGCTGATGAAGCTCTTACCGTTGTTCACACACACTCGGCCGAGAACAGAGTCCTTCCCATCATTTAACTGAACAGGGATGAACAACTGCTCTCCAATTTGCTGAACATCAGCCAGGCTCAGAGCTGATTTCACATCTTTCTGGACTATTGGAGTGGGAATGTCTGATTGTGAATTAGTAATGAATTTCAGGGTGTTTCCCTCCAGTGTGGAATGCCACCTTAAACTGGAAGGAAGGTTGATTTTCAGAAATAGAGAGGACCCCCCATCACCAGTCTGTTGTCCTACTGCTATTACTGTCACATCTGGAATTTGGTTGTTCTGGAAGTGAAATTCTACTTGGTCAGATTTTTGTTCACCATGTGGCAGGTGCCGTTTAAACTAACATGGTTGACACTCTGTTTTAATTTTATTGGTCGGCTGGTCTGGGTCCAGAGGACTTTGTTTACGCAATCTATTAGGGGTGACAACCTTCTCAGGAGGTCATTCCCTAGTAAACAAGGGGTGCCCGCTGGAGTCACTACTATGACCAGGTGTTTCACCTTGTGTCGCACAATTTTGATGTCCAAGTCTGCAGTCCCCTCGACAGGAATTTCCTTCCCGTCAAAGTTCTGCATTTTTCCAGGAAGAGAGGTGAGAGGAATACGGTAATTCTCCCCCCTTCCTGCATTTAGTTCATCAAAGGCCCTTTTGGACAGAAGAGTAGCTTGGGATCCAGTGTCCACCAGTGCCAAAATTGTACCCTGCCCCGGTACTTGTACCTGGGCATAGTATCTTCCCTCCTCCTCCTCAAGGGGGCACAGATAATGCACATTTTTGGACAACTGGTGGGCTAACTTTCTCGTTTTGGACATGGCGAGAGAAGAGATTTGGGCAGAATTCTGTGGAGAGCCTGGGGAATCTGAAAGAAAAAGTTGGCAACTGGAAATGGTTTCGGGTTCTGGGCCGGCCCCCTCTTTTTGGAGGCAGTCATCAGGATGGGTTTGACCCATGGGATTTTGGTATTGTTGGTTCTGGGATAGAATGATGGGCTGCGACAGCTCAATCCCCACATCTACCCAGTCTGGATTGGAATCCCTTGGGACCCATTTTTCCTTGGGAGGAGTTCCCCCATCTCTGAAGGAGAAGATCCTTTCCCCAGGATCCTCTTGGGATCCCTCTACCTCAAATTGGAAGACCTTTACCTCCTCCACAAAGTGGGTCTGTTTGGGTACTTTGTTTCTCCTACCCCCCCTCTGCTCCTTGGGAGGCAGACTTTCAGGGGCAGGAGATTTTGTTTCCGGTTACTGGTTTTCCAGGGGCTGTTTACAAGTTGGGAAGGAAGCTTCCTCCAAGGCTTTACACCCCTCTTCCCCTTGTGCCTCCTCCCTGGGAACCGGTGGGTTATCGGGGTGCTGCCCCCGTCATTGTTCTGGAGCACCAGGCCAGAGTTTGGGGCATTCTGTGGTGGCATGCTCATCTGAGGGTTCTGTTGAGCCCTCAGTATATGACCCAGATCCCGGGCCATATTTTGGACCTGGCGCTCAAGTTGTGAAACCCGCTCAGGCTGATACGGGGTTCTATTTTCTCCCCTGGGCTGATCCCAGGAAGGGTAGCTATCCGTTCTCTGGTAATACCCCGGGTTGGGAATATTTGGGTACCCCTCCACCCTTGGCCTCCCCTCTCCCAGATTAGGTGGTCTGGGCTCAGGGAAGTGGGGAAAGAAGGATGGATGATTTTGGGGCTGGAAGTTAGGTGGATACCTGGGGAACAAGTTCTGCCCAGGATTTGGGGAATTTCTGCCCTCCTGTGGAAAGTTAGGAAGGAAGTTCCCTGGGTTGGGCGCTTGTTTGGATCCCCCCCCTTGGGCCGGAGGAGTCCACGCATAACCCAGGATTGGTCTGTTTCCCTTATAGCGGGGATTTACATAGTCAGGGGAGCGGGGGACCCCATTTGTGGGACTACCTCCTTGACTTCCTGTCTGTGACTGGCCCGAGGGCCTTCTTGGCTTGGAATTATTTGGTGCAGGCAGGTTTTTAGGCCCCCCCATCTCCAAATCTAAAATGGGGGCAACCTTTACCTCTGCCACCTTGGCAGCAGCAGGGGTGCTGTTGGTTTTGGGGTTTTTGGGCTGATTCTTATTTTCCACCGGTTTCTGCACCTCATAGATGCGGGTGGCTTGCTCTATGACCCAGTCTAAAGATATTTTCTCGTGAAAATCTCTCACGAGCTGGGTCATTATGTATTTTGGGAGAGCATGGAAAATGTGTTGATGAATTCTCTGCTGTCCGTGCGCACCCTTCTGGTGGTCTGCGCAAAGGCACTGTCGGGGGGAATTCTCCCGGGGTCGGCTGGGCCGTCCGTGGACCTCCAGGCTGGGAGGCCCCAACTCCTCCCGCGTATCCCAAAACTGAGTATGAGACACACACAAGAAGTAAGGTGGTTCTGCTGTTTATTGAACAACGGCAGGGATGGGTCTAGGATCGTACGCGTCCGTCCTGACTCTCGAAATTCGTGGGGCTCGCAGGCCCCTTTTTGCCTCAGTATGATGCGCTACTTGCGTCACCTTTGAAAGTTAGCAAAAAACCTATCGCCACTCTGGATTGGTTCCTCGAGTGGTAGGGTTAGTATAGCATATGTATAGAGAACACTGTTAGTGGTTAAGGGTCAGTCAGGTGGTATACTTGGGTTGTCCCTTCTATTAGATACATGAAAATTGTTACACGAAGACCCCTGATGATTGGCTAATGTTAATGGCGTCAGTGGTGAGTGCCCCATTTTCTGATTGGTCCAGTCGCGAGCCCCCCAGCCTGGGACCATCGTTGTTCCCAGCTCGCGGTGTACCTGTTATTTGCAACGATATGTAACTATGTGTTTATGCAGACAATACGTGGATTTGCTCATATGCCTGAGAGCAGACTATTCCCACCACTGTGGGTGTCCATTGGGTCATTTCATTGTTGCAGCCTGTGTCTCAAACGTGGGACCTAGGCGACTTCTCCCTCCTGGGTCTGGCACCCTGTCAGGTTCGGCTTGGTCACGTGAGGAGAGACCGTGGTTGAGGCAAAATTCTGCACATTTAATGTTGTATTTTCCACTGTGTGTCTGGCTTAGTTTGCAGGTGTGACCTTGGCTTCGGCTTGTGGCATGCGAGTTGCAACATTGCCCCCTTGGCTGTTAGTTCTCGCTGGGCTCATTCTGCAGGGTCAGCAATTGTACTCTTGTTCGTTCAATGTTCGTGGAGGCTCTTGCTTGCGGCCTACTTGGGCCTGGTGCATAGGTGGGGATGTTTAGTGCACGGCACTTTAAGTTACGGTATCATATTGCTTCATATCCAGTATCATGTCTTTGTTGCATTTTCCATCACAATGCATGGGTTAGGAGAAGTGTCAGCAAGCATTTTAGATGGGTGCTTTGTGCGTCTTGCGTTTCTGCATTTTGAAAAACCTATGTGAAAAATAATAAAGATGCGTGTCAGTGGGTGTGTCCATCACCTACGTCATAGCACTGAATATGTTCTTCGTGTGGATTGGTGTGGGGGTGTATAGTGTGCATGGTTGCACGGGTGTTCTGACCGTTGGCTAGGTCGTCATGGCATCTCTAACGATGTGTTTATTTACTGTTGAATGGTTCAGTCGAGTTCATCCATGCCGCAGGTGTCGGCTTGAGCAGGGCAGGCTGGTGGGCAGGCTGGCGGGCACATCCGTATGTTCCTGTACCAGGGTATTTGGTCGTCTGGTAGATAGGCAAATTCATCTCGTGGTGGGTGTCTGGGTCGCGATCCTCTAGGCCAGGGGCGCGAGGGGATTGGGGGGAGTCTTTTGTCCCATTCTCCCACTTCAGTCCCCCCTCTGGTCGACTTGTCGACCACAAACATATCTTTTTCCTTATCTCCTCTTACTCTCCATATTTTAGTTACTCCTCCCAGGTGTCCATAGTGGTTGACATGGTCTTCGAATGACCAATACATATACGGAACAAGTTACTTACCTGTAACTGTTGTTCTCCAGCATGGGTCTGGCATGGATTCACATGCTCATGAATATTCCCCGTCGTCAGGCTGGGAATCCTCGGTAAAGAAAAAACCAGTATCAGTTTCGTTTCTGATCTGTCTTTCGTAGTAGTAACCAATCACTGATCTCTGCGTCACACTGACCACAGCCAATGACTGCCCTCTACCTAAGCCCCGCCTCTGGCAGCCATCTTCAGATTTGGTAGCACGTGAAGTGGCAGTATGACCAAGTGAAGAGCGGCAGAGGGGTAGGCGGGAGGGTTCGCATGTGAATCCATGCCAGACCCATGCTGGAGAACAACAGTTACAGGTAAGTAACTTGTTCCTTCTCCAGCATGGGGTCTGGCATGGATTCACATGCTCATGAATAAAGAATACATAGCAGTACACACATGCACAACCACGGGAGGTGGCAAAGGCTCAACATTAAGCATTACATCAAACTCAACATTAAGCAAATCTTACCTCCTCACCAGGCTCACCTTAGGCGAACAGGTTGCTCCCTGGAATCCCGATTGACGCAGTGGAATTTCGCGAAGGTGTGCGTCGACCTCCACGTAGCAGCCCTGCAGATGTCCAGCAAGGGCACACCAGATAGGAACGCCGTGGTAGCTGCGATCGCTCTGGTGGAATGGGCTCTCGGACGGCCAGGCAGGGGTCGGTTTGCCAACCGATGACAGTACATGATACAGCCGGAGAGCCATCTGGAAATGGAAGCCTTCGAGAGAGCCTTCCCCTGATTGACAGGTCCAAAGTTCACAAAGAGTTGTGACGTCTTCCGAAAACCCTTCGTGCGGTCCACGTAGAACTTCAGCGCTCTAGCCACATCCAGCGAGTGCAGAGTCCTCTCAGCCGGCGACGAAGGCGACGGGAAGAAAACAGGCAACACCAAGGGTTCGTTGAGGTGGAAGTCCGACGGCACCTTGGGCATGAAGGAGGGGTGCGTCCTGAGCACTACCCTTGTGTCGTGAAAAGTCAAGTACGGGGCCTTGCAGGAAAGGGCCTGGATCTTTCCCACCCGTCGTGCGGAGGTGATGACCACAAGAAACGCTGTTTTCCACGACAAGAACTTCAACGGGGCCGAGTGCAGAGGCTCGGACGGAGGTCCCATGAGCTTGGTCAGCACCACGTTGAGCTCCCACGCCGGGGCCGGAGCCTTCACCGGCGGGAACGATCTGAACAGTCCCTTCATGAACTCTTTCACCAGACGATGAGACCACAAGGACGTCCGCTCCGTGGTTCTGGTGTATCGGGAGATCGCAGCAAAATGAATCTTGATGGACGCGTGCGCCAGTCCAGCTTTGCCCAGCGTCATTAGGTACGGCAGTACTTGGGGAGCCGTAATCCGCAGAGGGTTAATCTTCTGTGCGTGGCACCAGACAGAGAACCTCTTCCATTTGTGTCCGTAGCATTTAAGAGTTGAGGAAGCCCTGGCCTTTGCAAGAACCTCTCTGCAGTCGGCCGGTATGTCGTATCCTCCAAACTCTAACGCTGCAGGAGCCAGGCCTGCAAGTTCAGCGACTTCGGGTCGTGATCGAGGATGGCGCCTCCTTCCCTGGAGAGCAGATCCGCGTCCACTGGCAGCTTGATTGACGGGGACGCTGACAAATCCAGAAGGTCAGGGAACCATATCTGCCTCGGCCACGCAGGTGCGACGAGGATCATCCTGCACCGGGACCTCTTGAGCTGGTTGATGAGCCGGATCAGCAATGGCAATGGAGGGAACGCGTATAGGAACAGGCCCTCCCAGGGGAACGAGAAAGCATCGCCCATGCTCCTCGGCTGGGGAAACCTGCTGGCGAACCTCCGGCACTTGGAGTTTGCAGCCGTCGCGAACAAATCGATCTGGGGTGTGCCCCACCGTCGGAAGAGGCGGTCCACTAGATCCTGTCGTAGTTCCCACTTGTGGCACGAGCGCAGCTCCCTGCTGAGTGAGTCGGCGATGGTGTTTTTTATCCCTGCCAGATGAAACGGCACCAGAAACATCCCTTGGGCAACGGCCCAATGCCACAGATCCTGGGCCTCCCTGGACAGGGCTGGGGACCTGGTTCCGCCCTGTTTCCTGATGTAGAACATGGTGGTGGTGTTGTCGGTGAAGATCCTCACCACCTTGCCCTTGAGGGACGGAAGGAAGGACCTGAGGGCCCAAAACACTGCACGGAGCTCCAGGACGTTGATATGGAGGGACTTCTCTGTCGGGAGCCAAAGGCCTCTCGTGTACAGATTTTCGGTGTGCGCTCCCCACCCTTCTAGGGAGGCATCCGTGGTCACTGTCTCCTGGTGGCTGGGGGTCTGGAAGTCCATGCCCGCCGTCAGATGCGCGCGGGCGCCCCACCACCGGATCGCTCGTCGGAAACTCTCGTCGAGTGAGATCCTCTCCTCGAAGCTGCCCGTCGTCTGGATCCAGCGCGCGTCCAGGAACTCCTGCAACGGGCGCATCCAGAGCCTGCACAGGGGGATGAGGTAAATGCAAGAAGACATCATTCCGAGGAGGGACTTGATGGACCTCACTTTGGCCGCGTCCGCAACCAGCATCCGTTGCACCTTGCCCAGAATGGCCCTCGTCCTCTCCTCCGAAGGGGAGGCCAGAAGCGACACTGTGTCGAGCTTCACTCCCAGAAACAGTGCATCTTGCACGGGTACCAGGTGGGACTTGGCGTAGTTTACGGAGAATCCCAGGTCCGTGAGAAGTTGGACGGTCCTTGCCGTGTGCTCCACAGCAAGCTCCCCCGTCTTGGCTCGGATGAGCCAGTCGTCCAGGTAGGGGTAGACGTGGATCTCCTCTCAGCGCAGCTGCGCTGCCACCGGTGCGAGGCACTTGGTGAACACCCTGGGTGCCGACCTTAGTCCGAAGGGAAGGGCTCTGAACTGATAGTGACGCCCTTGGACCACGAACCTGAGAAACTTTTGGTGTCCCTTTAGGATGGGAATATGGAAGTAGGCATCCCCCAAATCCAACGACGACAGGAAATCGCCCTCCTCCAGCTGACCCAGGACGTGTTGGAGGGTGACCATCCGGAACTTCTGTGCCTTGATGAATTTGTTCAGTCGTCGTAGGTCCAGGATGGGACGCCATCCTCCCGTCTTCTTCTTCACGAGGAAGTATCTTGAGTAAACTCCGGAGCCCCGAAGCCTCTTTGGGACGAGTTCGATGGCGCCCTTCCTGAGCGTCCAGCACCCAACGGTCGGTGGAGATGGACTCCCACACGCTGACGAAGCCCGCCAGCCGGCCTCCCACCGGGGTGCTTCGGTGGGGGCCCGACCCCACGGCCGGTTCAGTCCTGCTTCGACGAGGCTTTGCCGCCTTGACCTCCTTGGCGACGACGGCGGGGTCCGCCTGACTTGCCTCGTCCCCTGTAAGCTTCCTGCGACGACGAACGGGCCGCTTGACGGTAGGTGGAAAATCCGCCGCCGGAACCTTTGGAGGCGCCCTTGCCTCCGCCGCTCCGAAAGGGCGGCCGCCGTTGCTGGAGAACCCCGAGAGCTCGGGCCGTCTCTGTGTCTGCTTTGATGTCTTGAAGGGAATCGTCCACTGTTTTCCCAAACAGGTTGTTTCCATCGAACGGCATGTCCAAGACTCTGGTCTGCACGTCTTGACGGAAGTCAGTAGCCTTGAGCCATCCACGCCGCCTAAGGCACATGCCGTTGCCCAACTGGCGAAATCCAGTGTCGGCGATGTCCGTCGCAATCGTAATGGCGTGGTCCGACGCCACCTCACCTTCCTGCAAGATCTCTAGGGCATCCGCCCTCTTGTCGTCGGTAGGAAGTCCAGCAGGGGGGCCAGTTTGTACCACAGCTCCCTGTCGTAGCGGGCTACGATAGCCAAGGCGTTGGCCGCCTTAATCGTCGTCGCTGCAGACGAGATGACCCTGCGCCCCATCGTATCCAATTTCTTTCCCTCGCCGTCCGGCGGGGAAGTCGACGTGGAGGCCGCACCCCCCCTGCTTTCATCCTGGCCGCCGCGGAGACGACGGAGTCTGGGGTCAGCTGTGCCCAGAGGCACAAGGGGGCCGTGTCCGGGACCCGGTACTTCTTCTCGTACCGATCCCTTCTAGCCGGCGTCGTGGATGGGTTCTTGAGGAGGGCCAGGCCCTCATCCCAAATATCGTCCAGTAGAGGCACGGAGAGGACCGTCTTCCTCTTGGCCTCGCGCCGTTGATAAAGGAAACCTTCCTTCTTCTTCTCCTCCGGGCAGAGCTGGAAGAGCTCGGATGCCCTGGCGATCATGGAGTGAAACGATCCAATCTCGTCGGGCGGGGAACCCCGGGTGGGAGGTGACGACGGCAGATCCTCGTCGTAAACCTCGTCGTCCGTACCCGTCGCGGCCGTGTCAGTCCCTGTATCATCCCCACGAGTCGTGGACGTGGAGGAGGGCTGAACAGGGCGCAATGGCTGAAAAGGAGGTGGAGGGTGAATCCTTCTTCTCTTAGGGGGAGGGCTCCCAGAAGGGGCTGGCTCCGGGTGCCCCGTCGGGAGCGGTTCCTCCGCTGGTGGTAACGGCAGTCTCGTCCTTATCTCCGAGCATAAGGACTGTATAGCCAACAAAATGGCCGCCGAGTTGTCTTGCGGCGCTGGTTGAGGGGAGTCCAACGGGCGGTCAGGGGCCCAGTCGGCACCCTCGACGATATCGTCGTCTCCTACGTCGGGATCCCTCCCGACGGGCTGGTCTTCTTCCATGCCAACGCCGTGGCTTAAAACCTCGATCAGCTCTTCCTCAGAGGTTGAGGCCGAATCCACGACGACCTCCTGCCCCCCTTTTTCTTCTCCGTCGGAGGTTTTACGGGGGTCATGTCGATGGGCATAAAAGAGGACTCCCTCCGCGGTGGTAGGGAGACTCTGAGCCCCGAGGTCGCCACCACTGGTGTAGCCTCCACAGGCTCAGCCAGGGCCGCCGCAACTGTCTCGATAGAGGCCTTGGCCGGATGGATTAAGGCTTTCACCACCTTAGGTGCGCTCACCGCCTTCTCCTTGGGGGGGGACACTGCCTCGCTCTCCCTCCGATGGGGCCTTCGAGCTCGACCGGGGCCTCTCCAGGAGCTTCGCCGGGTGCTCGGCCTTCCTCTTACCCGAACCAGAGCGTTGGCTCGTGGTTGATGGTGCCGGGGAGGATGCGCCCTGCCTGGCGCCCGTAGAGCCCGACCGTTCGGCGCTCCCGGTGCCAGCGGACTCGCGGTGCTTGGCCTTGTGTTGGACCCCCGTCGCCGGGGCGTCCTCAAAGGTCTTAGAAGACCGCTCGGATTTCTTCCTCTTCTTCTCGCCTGACGGGCTCTTCCCTTCCAGCCAGTTGGCGAGACGTTGATGGCGGACCTTCATGGTCCGCTCTGACATGTTGCCGCAAAACGCACAGTCCTTCTCCACGTGCGTCTTGTCCTCATGTAGGCAGTAAAGACAAAAGGAGTGTTCGTCCTCCTTAAAGACATTCTGCAGTTGGCATCCAGGGCAGACCCTGAACAGCTTTCCGGGCGTCGAGCTTCCCTTCTCCTGGGCCATGTCCGAGATGGGCCTGAGAAACTTCTGGAGTCCTCCAAAAGCGTAGCTCGATGAAATCTTCACCCTTGAGGGGCGTAGACGAATCCGACACGGGTCCCTGTTGATCGGATGAAGAGTCGGTGGAGCTTGAGGCTCTTTTTGACCGAAAACCAAAGTTTTTGAGAAAAAACGTGAAAAATAGCACTAACGCTCGAGAGAAATAGCACGAGGATCCCAACACTTGAGCGTGCGGTAAAAATCTGAAGATGGCTGCCAGAGGCGGGGCTTAGGTAGAGGGCAGTCATTGGCTGTGGTCAGTATGACGCAGAGATCAGTGATTGGTTACTACTACGAAAGACAGATCAGAAACGAAACTGATACTGTTTTTTTCTTTACCGAGGATTCCCAGCCTGACGACGGGGAATATTCATGAGCATGTGAATCCATGCCAGACCCCATGCTGGAGAAACACAGCTTCCTCCAGGTGTGCAGTATACCCATTTCCCGATGTAGCTCCTCGGGTTTCTTGGGTTTTCGAGCTTCACGGATGGCGGGTCCAGGTGGTTGGTGATGATCTGTTTGCGCAATTTTTCTCTTTCTTTTATTATTGTGTCTGTGTGCTGGCCATCATCAGTCGGCATCAAGGGGTGCATACCAACCATTTCGATCATTTCGTCTGTAGTGCGTGCTTTCTGGGCTTTCCAGAACCTTATTATGATCAGTGCAGCTCCAGCCAGTATTATACATCCAACTATAATCTTCAGTCCGTCCGACAGCCATGATGGCATCCATGACCATAACAATGAAAACCAGCTGTCATCCTTCTTCGCTCCTTTACTTTCTTCCATCATTTTGGAGTGCATCTGGGCCAGTTGCGATACTGCTTCGGTGAGTGTACCATTGTCAGCATCATTAGCAGGAATAAATGTGCAGCATGATTGTCCTCTCTTTGCACAAACTCCTCCTTCCATTGCTGTAAGGAGATCTAATACGTATCTGTTCTGTAGTGCTACCATCCCTACTGCTCGCAGTTCCTCTTTTATTGCGTTGAATCCATTTACTGTAGAGTTAATTGTCATCATCAGCTCCCATCGTGTTATCTAGAGCCATTTTGCGTTTGCGTAAGCTTGTAGTCCCGGATGTATTATTGACGAGAAAAACATTGCTGCTCTGCTGAATAGTCTGTGTTCTGGTGGGATTGAAGTGAGTGCTGTTTCCGACCTTCCCCATAGGTAATTTCCTGTCAGAGGTTCTCCTTGTCTCTTTTTTCTATTCAGGACATCATTGTTGTTGTTGTTTTCGTTGTCTGACCCACTCTGAGATTGTACAGATCTCTTCTTCCTCTTGTTTCCTTCATCCATTTTAGGGAAGTTCGCCATGTTCACATGTTTCTGGGGCACCACTAGTGATGGTACATTAATGTGTACCATTGTGCATATACCGTTCCATAGAGGGGGCAGTGTGTTGTATGCCTTGTTTCCGCAGGCCCAGTTGTGGTCCATTAATACTGCTGTTCCTGCTCCCCCCTCAGGTAGCTCTAACACGCTGGCACAGTTGGTGTTGTATCCCACGTCCACTTCTCCTCTATGTTGGTAGCATAGCTTAAGTGCAGACAGCGGCAGTATGCTCATTGGGTCTTCATCCTTCTCCATCCACGTCAGCATGGGTACGTACTTGCCCCAAATCGTCCAACATCTGTTATTGTGTTCATCAATAGTGGTAATATTTTCTCTTGTTACCATGTTGCTACCAACCACTCCTATGTCCCATTTGTTGTTCATGTACACCTTCCCTGTTATTGTTACCAGTGGTCTTTCCCAACATCCTTGTGTACCAGGAACTTCAGTGGCGTACCAGTCACATGGTAGGTATTGCAGTGTTACTTTCTTCGTTTCTCCCTTTTCAGGACCACTTGTCATGTATCTGAACGCTTCAGCATGCAAACTGCTCTGTGGTAACTCAAATATGAGTAGGTCTCAATAGGTCAAATATGAGTAGGTCTCAAATAGGTCAAAATAGTTTGAATTAGATTATTTTAAACTAAGGGATTAGTTCTGGCACGATCCTAGCTGAGTACTCACACTAGATTTTGACAGGAATGCGACTTCGTCATGGATCGGGTCAGGATTGGACTGCGGTTCCCTCGCCATGGACGATCTCTGCCTGGTTCTGCTCGCAGCAATCTGGGTCAGCTCTGCTAGCGGCACTGCACAGCTTCTGGATCTCTGGTTCTGACAAAAGTTCTTGGCACTGCACGGCGGTATGGTCTCTAGTTCCGGGTACAGCTTTGCTTTCTGGGTGTTTCTGGCACAGGGTTTTAGGCCAGAATCAAACAGCTCAGCCCATCTGTCTGAATAGTTTGCTTTGGTTGCTAGGTTTTGAAGGCCTGCTGATAGGAATTCAGCTGTTGAGTTCTAGAGTTCTTAGAGTTTTGTTCTGGAGTCAGGAGTCTCTGGATGTGAAGTCTGAAGTCTGGATGTGGAGTTGTCTGTCAAAATGCTCCGCAGAAAGTGAAAAAGAAAAGTACTATCTGGCGCATTTGGAGGAAGTGCTTTTGAGAAGTGCTGTCGGCTGTGGAGGAGCTCGAATGCCCGTTTTTCTGTGGATGCTGAACTACAACATTTGATTTGAACGACAAGCCTAAGTTCCGCCCCCTTCTCCCATAATCTTCTTAAACAACGAGTCGCGTGCATTTGGCGTGCACGCATTTGGAGGAAGTGCTTTGGAGAAGTGCTGTCGGCTGTGGAGGAGCTCCAATGCCCGTTTTTCTGTGGATGCGGAACTACAACATTTGACTTGGTAAAGATACAGAGAAAAAAGAGACTCTTATAGCATTTATCAAGGACACAATTTGCAGTATTATTTATAAAATATACCTTTTTATTTCACTCATTTTTAGAACGACAAGCCTAAGCTCCGCCCCCTTCTCCCATAATCCTCTTAAACAACGAGCCGCGCGCATTTGGCGCGCGCGCATTTGGAGGAAGTGATTTTGAGAAGTGCTGTCGGCTGTGGAGGAGCTCGAATGCCCGTTTTTCTGTGGATGCTGAACTACAGCATTTGACTTGGTAAAGATACAGAGAAAAAAGAGACTCTTATAGCATTTATCAAGGACAAAATTTGCAGTATTATTTATAAAATATACCTTTTTATTTTACTCATTTTTAGAACGACAAGCCTAAGCTCCGCCCCCTTCTCCCATAATCCTCTTAAACAACAAGCCGTGCGCATTTGGCGCGCGCACATTTGGAGGAAGTGCTTTTGAGAAGTGCTGTCGGCTGTCTGCTGGCTGAGGGTCTGAGGGCTCTAGGCAAATGTAATATTCTTTTTCATCAGGTAATTCTGTGTTTAAATGTATATCTGTTAAAAAGTTTGTCTACTCTGGTAAACTTGAGCATCACTCACTAACAACAGTGATCTGGAGTGATAGCGTATTTAAATAATTACCAATTACATAGTCTTGTCTGTCTTGAATTCAAAAGCGAGCAAGGAGTGAAATCGATTTTTTGTTAATAAAATTTGTAACAACTAAGTGGTTGCCCCAAGCTATTGTACCTAAAATGGTGATGACGCTGCGCACCGGGATGCCGCCAAAAGAAGCCATCACCGTGTGTGCGCGTGAAGCCATTTCCACGCCCAAAACGTCTTCAAGGACAATCAATCTTGTACGGGTCAGCAAATCAGCCTCGAGTATAAGAGCTTGTTCGGCAATGGCTGATATCAGAAAATTTTGCGCTCTAGGGGGAAAAAGTGGAAAAACAATTGAAATTGTTCAAACCGCAGGGCTGGTCGAGCTTCCAACTAAGCAGGATCTAACACGTATAGATACTCAGGGGAGTAGCGTGGATATTCAATCGTCCCTACCTGACTCATTAATTGCGGCAGGAATACTGAATGTAATTGAACTCCAAGAACAGGGGGGAGTGGAACCAAAAATTAAGTCAACAGAAATCTTGCCGAGTATACAAATTAATCCAGGCTTAAGTGATGATGGAAAAGAACAGGATGCTTCTGTTGGTAACACTGATAGCGAGAATGTAGAGGAGGTGAGAATGGAAGACACTTTGAATAGAAATAGAGTCAGCAATGCCGGGAAGCTTTGTAATAGGCCTAGAAACTTCTCTACAAACTATGAATGCAGCCCTATTCTCACCTACACGTCTTTATGACACGCTGGATACTAAAATTTACGATCAACACTAATGATTAATCAAACTACTTCAAAAAAATTCAGTTAATGAGTCCTACTGTGTATGCTGCAAAAAACTAAATAATAGCCATAATAGCCGAACTAAAAATGTAGAACTAAGAACTGAAGAAACAAAATCACAAGCTAATGATATACTGCTAATTGATTGCACGCAAGATCAACTGACTGCATTACAATGGGGGGAAAAAACCAAACAAAAACAAAAGGGAGGAAGCTCAATAGGACTGGTACAGGAAAACATTATTATTAAATCCCCTAATGCCGAAGGTCAGGAAAGCTCACCTTTAAGTTGCATTCAAGAAAAAAAAGGAGAGTGCACATCTGGGAAATCTTGTTCTAAAAAAAAAAAGACAAAGCAAAGAACCTGGAAATCTCTGATAAGCAACCTCTGATACAGAAGAAAAGTAGTGTTACCCAAACTGTTACAGGGGTAGAAGAAAATGATAATGCCCCGACTTATAACATCTTTGACACAAGAAAGAAAGAACCAAATACGAATGCTAAAACTACCACAAAAAAATCAAAGAATGCTCCAACCGTTGCCAACTGCAAAATCACAGGAACAAAACAGTTCATCCATACTCTAACACTGCCCAAAACAGCTGCAGCTGTAGCTCGCACTGCTATCGCGAATAAATATCGGAAAGTGATATCCCAAAAAGCGAGCCCAGGACGACTGATGCAAAATACGCCCTCAGAATATGAACCCTTGAACAACTTAATTCAATTGGCTGATCAGCAAAAGGAAGTTGAAATTGACAATATTGCAAAGGAGCAACCCTGTGGGGTGATTAGCAGTGAAGCAGTTGATGCACCAAGTAGACTACCAAATCAGATAAATGGTGGCCCTAACAGTACGGAGATCCAGCCAATAAGGGAGAAAGCAGAACATGCTAACAAGAGGGAGGAATGCTATGACTCTACAAAACAGAATCAGGATAAATTTATGCACATGTCAGAATGGAAATCGGAAATAGAGCCATCCTTAAAAAAAATTATTGCTCAAGTAAATATGAAAGAGAATTCAATGGGAAATGACATGGGTGGGGGAGTACATACACTGGTGAGCAACACCATAAGACAATCTAATAATCCACCACAGCCCACAGCACACTACACAACTAAAGCTGGGTACCGAACTGCATTGAGAGATGCTAATACAAACTGCCTAATGATGCAGTGTCGACCTCAGCCCTGTCAAAGTTTTGACCTGAATAGGCAATCTGTGATGAACATATTTGCTGAGGTACATGCTCTTGAAGAAATAAGTTCGAGTGATATAGATCAGATAGAATTCCCTCATAGAAATGACCTGTCTATGATAAAGATATGGATGAAATCTAACATTGTTAAAAATGCAGTATGGGAGGCGAGAGATGATCTCTATGAATTGGGCTTTATCCTGCTAAATCCAGCCCTGTGGGATCAACAACAACCACCTATTTCCAGAAACCAGTGTGTGCCCAAATTAAATGTATATCAGAAAGGTCAAAGCTGTAACTCACAGATAAATGTTCCAAGTTTGAATGGTCAAATGTTAGAGGAGAGAGAGTTGAGAATGAATAATAACTAACTAGTCCAAAATCCAAAAACTTTAGCGCTAGCCTCCTGGAATACAAGAGGTTTTAAGCATCTTACTAAGTCTAAAGATAGCTTACTGTTGAAATATGACATTCTGGCTTTCCAGGAAATATGGCTGTCCATCGCTCCAGTGTGGGATAATCATGTTATAATATTGACTCCTGCTATTGTGCCAGTCAGAGGTAGACCCATGGCAGGTTTAATAGTGGCCATAAAATCATCCCCCACCATGCAAATTGAGCCTTGGTTCTCTCCCAACAGCTTTCTGCAATTGGTAAGGATAAAATTTAAGTCATCTGACATTGGGTTGTTAAACGTCTATTGGAATCACTCTGTAATATCTGATTCTGATTTCTTTGATGCCATGGATGAAGCATTAAATCTAACAATACTAGATCCGACCTGCAATCATGTAATTATAACTGGCGATTTGAATTTAACATGCTTAACCCAAGTGGGGAAACCTCTGACGCCGATAGCTAAAAGATGGAATGCTTATATGGTGGAACGTCAGGTGATATGCCATCTAACAGCACTTGGCACAGAGGTTTACAAACAACAACAATTGACTACACTTTCGTAAACCGAGATCTGTTCGACCATATAAATGAATTCCGAATCATACCTCAGAAAATAAGTGACCATGATATTCAATCTACAAAATGGTCCTGGCTTGTAGATGACAAATTATATGACTCATCTCTAGCTCGTAATTTAACGACCAATTCGGCACAAAATAGATTTTATTGGACTCCTGTCTCCCTACAACTTTTATGCGAAACATTAAACCGTTCCCAGCATGATGATACACATTACGGTTCTAACATTTATCCTTCCTATGTCGAAGAAATGCAGATCTTTAGGACCAAGAGAAATGATCACAATAGCAGAAAGCCTAGAACTCTGCATACATTTGACCATGAAGTAGCTACTCATAAAACTTGGTATAGAGCTGATAGAAGGAAAATCATAAAAGAAAATTCTCCTGGCTGCTTACGCCAATTGAATACATTAAAATGCAAACATAAGAATTGGTTAAGAGCAAGGAAAGCCCTAATGTATCATCAAGACGCAGAGGTCATGCTAAACCATCTCCAAGAGAAGAATTCAGCTAAAATAAGGTTGCTTTTAAAACAGACTCAAACGAAAATTCAAATGGTGAACCAAATGAATACTATTTCCCAAGAAGTATGGTCTGCCTTCTATAAAACCTTGTATGCTGACACCATGACTACCAGAAACCAAGATACTTTTGAATCAAGTAAAATAGAGAATCTGGTTTTTGACATTGATGACATCTTACTGTTCATCTCGAAACTGTCTACATCTCGCGCTCCGGGCCCTGATGGACTGTCCAACTTTATGATAAAAAAAAATCCTACTGCATGGGCACAAATTCTAGTTACCATTTTTAGCCAAATTGTGCTAACTCAGTCTATGCCTGATTCTTGCAGGAAATCCATCACTATACCAATCCATAAGAAGGGGGACAATAAAAATCCTAAGAATTATCGACCTATATCTCTTTTGGATATACCGGGCAAAATTTTTGCCCGATTATTATTAAGAGATATTAACAAATGGCTAAATGGTGCTGGAATTAGAGACCCAAATCAAACTGGCTTCATGCCAGGGATGGGTACAGCTATTAACCTTCATATTTTGGAGGTCCTAAAGAAGCAGGAACATCAGAAAGGGCAGGCAGTCTACATGGCCTTTATTGACTTTCAGGCTGCCTTCGATTCAGTATGCAGAAAATTGTTAATCAATAAGCTGCAGGAAGCGAAGTGTCCGAACTATATCACATTCTGGATTAACAAATTGCATTGTAAAACTACAGTACAAATCAGATTGGCCCTAGACGGTACCTTCTCAGACCCAATTGAAACATTCCGGGGGCTAAAGCAAGGATGCATATTGGCAAGCACCCAGTTTAATTTCTTTATGTCGGTGGTGCAACAAGATTTTCTGAAAATCATATCTGATGCTCCCCGTTTGGGAGGTCATGCAGTCCCCTGGTTATTCTATGCTGATGATTTAGTGCTATTAGCTAAGACACTAGGGGGCTTGCATCTTATGTAGCTTAAGCAATTATGTTGATGCAAACTTATTAACAATCAACCAAGATAAGTGTAAAATTATGATGCTTGAGCCAAAGAAAAACAAAATCTCTAAAATTAGAGAATGGCAAATCCAGGATGTTAATATAGGAATCATCCCTGAATACAAGTACTTGGGAGTGACAATTAGCAATAACCAACAGGATAAACCATACTACTGTGAAATTGAAACCAAGGTTAACACTGGTATAGCCCAGGCAAAGATAATACAAGCCAAATTTGGCAAATTCTCGTTACTCCCAGTCATTACTTTCTATAAGCAAAAAGTTACACCCATAATAACTTATGGAGCAGAAACTAGAGACATCATCTTAGAGAATGTCTGGCTAAGATTTGAGGGTCGCTATTGGAATAGAATTTGTGGCCTCTCAATGTATACATCAATGTGCCTAAAACGACACGAATTGGGTTTAGTCTCAATATATGCAATTTATACATGGAAAGTCTTGATGTTATATCGAAAATATCTAAGGGTTGTCAGAGAAAAATGGAATAATGTATACAATGGGAAGATACATGTTGTAATCATTGAACCCTAAAATCCTGAAATGGCGAAAATGGGTGAAAGCATTGATGGAAATGTCCGGTATTGATGATGATTTACTCACTAACAATCCCAAGAGGGCAAATATGAAACATGAGTTGTATGACTGGATAAAAACTCGAGAGGCATGCATAAAATTACGAGTGTTTAAACAACAAGCTTTTGCAATCAAAACACTTCATGTAATTGAAAACTATCTAACAACGTTTCCTGATTCCAAATCTGGGTATACATATATGAGAATAAGATTGAATATTTGCCAAACGAATGAAGTGTGATTCATGAGAAATAACACATCTAATGCCAACTGTAGATTTTGTCTTGTACCAACAGCTATAGAGACACTAAAACATCTAATCTCTGAATGTCCTGTTCTATTACAACAAAGATGCAAAATGTTTAAACATCTGTTTGAGAGTAATCGCAGGTTAAGCGAGGACACTTTCTGGAATATTCTGTTTAACAGTCAATCTGCTAAAATGAACATCGCAAGTGTTGTGTTTATTGAATCATTAGCCCTGTTGAATCAAACTGAGACTATTAATTTTAATACTAAAGTGACATAATTTTGATTCTAAAGTGACATAAGTGGTTAAGTAATTGATCCTAAAAAAAATAAGTGGTTTTATGCAATGAAATGAACTAATTCGGCCTTTGCATTGTTGCCAAACTGCACCTCTTCTTCTTAATGTAATAACATGTACTTTTTAATTCATTTTCTTTGTGTATAATATGTATTTTGTATTTTGTATTTTGTAATGTATTTTTGTAATGTACATCATTTTGAAAGGCTGTATTTTACAGCTAAATCAAAATAAAATAAAAAATAATTTAAAAAAAGTCCTATCTGGCTTCCAGTGGCTCTTTTAATGTGTTTAGAAAGTGGGTGGGTCGGCTAATTCTGCATGCCCAACCCTCTCAAGATTTGATAGGCCAAAGGATTCTTTGGTCCCTGATTTGAGAAAGGATAGGGTGTCAGAGTGATGTCAGCCATTTACGATCTATTGAAGAAACGCCCCTTTACTTTTGCTTAGAAAATCATTTTTCATAACTACACGTACTTCCCAGATACACAGTTGTTTGACATTACATGTACATATTACAGCTGACTTAAGGTACATTCTGGCCCAACTCTGATCTTCCTGAGGGCTTGCATTCACAAATGGCAACTTATTTTCATTTTTAGTTGATTTACCAATATCGGACGTTTACCAAAAATGGCACACATGTACACTGCCTTTCTACCCATATTCCATTAATTTACTAGGTCTCTAGCATAAACACAGTGTCTGTAGTATTAATAATTAGCGGGATTTTGGCTCAGAACATCACAGAGCGACCAGCCTAGTTTTGAACTGGGAGTGAATGTGTCAATTTAAAGATCCCAAAGTTGTACATTTCTGTCATCTGGTTACAATTAGTTATCAGTGTTTTTATAAAACATATATTTGCCTTCAATTCAATTCACTTCAGTGTTTGGGTCCACCCCCAGAAACTGGGTAAGTCAGGAAACACATGTCTCTCCTTCCAGGCAGGGCTCTGTTTACAGTCCACACTGAAAATCAACATACCCCATTCAATTGCAAGGGTCTATTATGTTGGGTCCAGCAGGCTGAGGTCAACAGACCAGGGGGGGCACTCTGCATTTGATTAACAGAGACCTGTGATTTCCCGGGCTGTTGCTGCTCAGGGCTGGTGTGAATGCCTCCCATGAACAGAGACTCTTTGAACTTTTAATTAACTAAGACTCCTTCTGATCAATGCACAGTTCTGCAAGACAGCTCTCCTGTCTGAGTTTAGACCGCTAGCGCCGGTTTGTGGACAAAGCTGGTACTGCACCCCCATGATTTTAGCAACTTTTTGACATCAAGAAAATTAATTCCCAACAGCTCTGGGGTGCTTTTGGCAATCAGCCTTGCCATTCCCAATGGTTTCAGGCTACTGTGTGTAGCCCAATGGTGGTTTTAGGCAGTGCCCTCCTGTGCTCACAACATAGGCAAAAATGGGTGGCAGCCTATTCTTCACGTTTTCCCTGTACATTTTCTGGGGAGTTCTGGCCATCATGATGTTTTCAATGCCAGTAATGCACAGTTTTTGTGGTAGGGCTCGGTTGCATGGGTAAAACATCCCACAAAGTCGTCTTGAGTCAGTGCACTAATGGCAATGAGAGTGGACATAATAACATGGAATGGGTAACATGGAAATTCATCTAAATGCACATCAATATTTTTTGGATAATGCCTGCAATTATATACAGTGGGGAAAAGCGTTGCGAGCCTGCAGCGAATGGTTCTGTTTTAACATAAATTAAAATAAATACAATTTAGTAAAAGTACTTTGGTAAAAGGAACGCTATGGTTAAGTTCTCCCAAAGGAAACATATGAAATTCAGTGAATTATCTTTGGCCAAGAAGTGTACTGCTAAAATGCCTTAAACAATGGAGTCAGTGAAGCAACTTCACTAAAAGGAAAATTATGGGAGCAGTGCAAAACAACAAAACCTGTAAATTCACCAGCATAACTCGGCCATATCATTGAACCTTTTGGCACCACCCATGACATCTGAGTTAATGTCATCCATTACATCACTGAAGACACTACATAACTCAATAATAGCATCAATGATGACATCACATATGACATCACTGAGAGATACAGGCTCTGCAATAAAAGGTAGTCCTGGACAAACAATCCATCCATTTGTATGTGCATTTTATACATTTTCATTCTTAGAACTATGCCCACCATATATCTCTGAATCCATGTGTTATATGTTTGCCCTCTGCTACAACTTAATTGCTGCCTGGTAGATAGACATGGGTCAACTAACTCCAGTATTAAATACCACCACTGCACAAATCTCAGTGCCATATCAAATCATTCCCTTAGATGGTAATCTGCAGGGAATGGCATATGTCGGTCATTCCCTCTTAGGGACCACATGAAGTCGATACCATATACTTCCCGTTAAGGACAAGGTACTGCTCCCAATTGGAATGTTTTTGTGACAAATGTCCCTGGGGTTAAAGATGACTCCAGCGAATGCTGGGCCTCTCTTACAACCAAGGTGATCCATTGGCTCTGGCATAGGAAAGGGTGTATATCTATCACCACGGAAGATATCTCTTATGTACAAAGATTACCAGATCGAAGGTGTCTGGGGTTGGATAAGATTAAAGTAACACTCAAAAATAAACAGCTGGTTGAAGGCTTACTTTTTATCAAACAAAGCGCACTCCTATTAACAGGACTGAAAATAGAAATACGTTTTGGTGAAAAACATAATGGGCCTCATTACGACCCAGGCGGTAATCTTCCGTCATTACCGCCATGGCGTAATGAGCGTTTACGCCGTGGGCCGATGGCGTAAAGAGCGCCACATTACGACCCATCGCGCACGAGCATTACGCCATGGCGGTAATGCAATTAACGCCATGGCGGAAAAGGCCCCTACCGGCATCGTAAAGCGAGCAAGGTGCACTTCCGCCACCGTAAGTAGCGGCCACCGTAATTAGCGCGAACCGTAATTAGCGGCCGCCGTAATTTGCGGTGGCCGTAAAAAGCAGGACCGGAAATAGCGTCATCGCGCCGGAACGGGAAACAGCACGTCGGCCATCTTTAAAAACACAATCCATTGCCATCCTACCGAACAACACCAGATCCAACGCTGACACCTGTCCCAACCAATCACCCACCCATCCAAGTACCCGAAAATTCCTAAAGTTGTAAAGAAGGCATGTGACCGCCAGCGCCAGGAGAGATTCAGCCGGGAGGAACTCTGCATGCTTGCGGAGACCCTGCAAGACAACGCAGGTGTCGTTTTCTCCCCGGAAATGACCAGGACAGCGATAGCGAAGAAGAAGGCCATCTGGGCCCTGGTGGCCGAGCGCGTCAGCGCGGTGGGGACCGTACCCCGCACCCCACAGCAGTGCAGGAAGCACTGGGATGACCTACGCATACGGGTCAGAGCCGTCATCTCTGCAAACCGCAACCTTGCCCTGGGTACCGGTGGAGGGTCGGAATCCCCACTAAAACTCCAACCGTGGGAGGAGATCTGTGCAACCACGATTGGCATGGAATTCATTGAAGGCGTCGGAGGGATGGAAAGGGGAGCTCCGACATCAGGCGATGAAGGTAGGTGCCTCAAACAAGACATGCCATAGTCACTGCAGTCCATTCATGTGTAGCACAAGGTTGCCCTACAGTGTAAATGCAACACATTTCAACACTGCCCATAGCCACATGCGAGCACCACCCTGTATACACTGCTGGCACCCGCATACCTGCATCCACATTCCACACTAAAAGGAGACAACCTGCATGGCCCTGCCTGAAATCTGCCTCATCTACTGACCAGAATAATGTCAATCATTGTCATTCCAAAGTCCGCAGACCCATCAATAACGCCCTCCCTCTTTTGCTCCACCACAGGCACAGATTCACACCCCGAGGACCAGGACACCCCTGCGACGAAGAGAGCCAAGAAGGCCATCAATACCGTCCCCCCACCCTCAACCTCAGCTGCAGTGAGGCAGACCCCACAACAAGCAGGACCCACTGCGAGCATACCGGACGTCCCACCGGCAAGCACCCCTGTAGGCAGCAGGCCAGCAGCAGCTGCTCCACCTCTACCGACATTGCCTGCCACAGAAGGCACCAGGTCAGCGGCCAGCAGCAACATCGGTGAGACAGCTGCAATAGCTGCATGTTCAGACTCAGACATGGAGCACGAGGTCAGAAGCCCCACTGACCTTCTACATTCCCCCTGTTTCTCAGACGCCAGCCCCCATGAGGATCACACACAGGGGCACACAGAGGTAGAGGAGTGGCCTTCCACCCCATGCCCAGTCCTCACTCCACAGGAGGGGAGCAGCCCCTCCATCACACCACCAGCACTGGCCATGGGCCAGCAGGGGCAGCAGTCCCTCGAGGACATCACAGAACGGCAGCAACAACTGTCCACGATGCTGACTGAGCATGCCGCGGAATGTGTGGGGCCTAGGGCAACCATTGAACAGGCCACGGAGACCCTAAGGGCCGAAGTAGCGCAGAGCACTGCCACCCTGAGGGATGCCATGCAGGCCATGTCCAGGGACATCTGTGCTGAACTTGCCGGCTTGCATCGTGCGCTCACTGAGCTCACCCACACCGTACAGGACGTGCATGCACGGGGGCAGGCAGGGACATCCTCCACTGCCAGTTCTGCACAGAGCAGCCCCGTGCGACGTTCCGGACGTAACCTGCGCTCCACAGCCAGGGGTGCCCCGGGGGCCGGGAGAGGGGGCTTGTAACAGCCTGTGGCCACTGTCACAGGCATCTGTTGACACCTACATGGGGTGTGTTGGGGTGTGCAGGGGTGAGGTGGGGGGGTGTGTTGGGGTGTGCAGGGGGGAGGTGGGAGGGGGTGTGTTGGAGTGTGCAGGGGGGAGGTGGGGGGGGTGTGTTGGGGTGTGCAGGGGGGAGGTGGGAGGGGGTGTGTTGGGGTGTGCAGGGGGGAGGTGGGAGGGGGTGTGTCACGACGTTTCATAGTTTGAATACACTTTTTTCTTTCCGAAAAAGAAATGTGTGGACATTTTCATTGCGTATGTGTGCTTTATTGGTGTACAGTCCACAGTGTGCATGTCCCAGAGCCACACAGTGCCCCAAGTGCAGTCACCATGTGATACACACCAGCCGTGTGTGCTAGAAGCAGTGGTCGATGATACTTTGGCGCATTACACGCCCCTCCTGTGCATCGCCTCCTCCATGGGGTGCCGCCCCATCTGCACCCTCCTCATCCTCATCGTCAGGTGGTTGCAGTTCTGCGTCAGGGGGCAGGGGCACATTCCGTCTGACGCACATATTGTGTAGCATGACACATGCCATGACGATCTTTGCCACCTTCTCATGGCCATACAGGAGTGCCCCACCAGACCTGCTGAGGCTTCGGAACCGTGCCTTCAATAGGCCGAATGTCTGCTCTATGACCACACGAGTACGTGTATGTGCACGGTTGAAGTCCTCCTCGTGCTGGTTCTGCGGGTTCCGGACTGGTGTAAGGAGCCACCTCTTCAGGGGATAGCCTGCATCACCTGTATGTAGGCGAGAATGTATGTGTCAGTCATGTTGTCTGATCAAGAACATGATGTTCCACCATGGCTTGCATCCAACTGTTACTTTGGCTCACTTCTACATGCACTAATTGATTCACACAATGCAACCAGTATATGCTCATGGCTCCCATGGCCTGTTTTGCATGCCATCACCCAATGTATGCAGAGGGGTTGTGTGCATTGTGAGTGCCCATCCTCTGTCTCCATTCTCTGTGTTACTCACAGCCAGGTGGCGTATGCACCCCCCCTTTCAGCCAGGTGGAGTATGCATCATCCCCCCCCCTTTCAGCCAGGTGGAGTATGCATCATCCCCCCCCCTTTCAGCCAGGTGGAGTATGCATCACCCCCCCCCCTTTCAGCCAGGTGGAGTATGCATCATCCCCCCCCCTTTCAGCCAGGCGGAGTATGCATCGGTACGTCATTCACCTGCCCACTTCCATGACATTGGACTCACCAAGTAGCCAGGATCTTGGCCCTGCATGTCGCTCCATGTAGCGTGGTATTGTGGAGTTCCTCAGGACCATAGAATCATGGGTTGATCCGGGGAATCGGGCACAACAATGTGTGATGATCTTGTTGGAGTCACAGACCATTTGCACGTTGATTGAGTGGAACTGTTTCCGGTTGCGGTACGGTATCTCCATGGCACGTGGAACCACCAATTCCACATGGGTGCAGTCGATGGCACCAATGCAACCGGGTATGCCGGCTAGTGCATGGAAACCCACTTTGGTGTTTGCAATCTCCTGGCCAGTCCGTGGTAATGAGATGTGGTCGTCTGTGTGCTTGAGGAGGGCATCGAGCACTTGGATGAGTGTTCGTGAGAATAATGGTTGTGAAATGCCATGCAGGTGCCCCACTGTGTGCTGGTAGGTGCCTGTGGCCAGGAAGTGGAGTACAGACACTACCTTCAGTAGGGGGGGATGGCGGTTGGAGTTTCTATCATGCTGACGATGTCGTTGTGTGTCATGTCTACGATGGCGGTGATGGTGTCCCGGTCCAAACTATACAGGGTGTGGATCTGCTCAGCAGTGAGGTTGAATGGATTGGCTCTGATGCGTGGGATTGGGGGCTGCCTGCGTGGTGGCACTGGCTGTGCTGGTGGGGCTTGCTGGGCCTGCCTTGCCCTCCTTCTCCTCTTGCGTCTCCTCTGTGCTGCCTGTTGTTGTTGTTGCTGTTGTAGCACATGCATTGCTATCAGGTCTTCCAGCCCCAACATTGCTAGTCGTATTGGTATCATTGTGGAGTGTGACTGGGTGTGGGAAGGGGTGGGGTGTGCTCTTTTTGTACTTCCTGAGTCTGTATTGCCTTCACCTGTGCTGTTTCTGTGCACCTGTGGCAGCTGCATTCACTTAACATGGCCCTTTACGGTTGGTTCGCGATGGCGTTATTAGCACCATGGCGGTAAGGTACTTAACGGGCTGGGTGATGGCGTTAGGTGCATGTCCGCTTGGGTCGGCATTTGCGTACCTTTCCGCCATGGCGCTAAGTACGGTGTGGGCGGTCGCGTGCGTGCACCCTTAGCGCAGTTAGCGGCAGCGTTAACTACGATGCCGCTAATGGCATCGTAGTTAACGGTCACGGGTCATGATCGGACCTGGCGGAAAACGATGGCGGTAACCATTTACCGCCATCGTTTTTCACTTAGCGCCAGAGTCGTAATGAGGCCCATTGACTTGAACCAATCTGACTCCCTCAGACCCACATCTGCCCACCCTAATAGAGCTAATCTCAGAAGACTGTGCAATAATAGCGGCCGTCCTGTAGGGGCATCAGAAGCTACCACAGATGAGTTTGATTGACACACTGCAACCCGTGCCACTGCCTTTGATACTTTAAATACTCTGCCAATTCATGATGTGGAATGACACATGTTCCTGGATCAATTTACGGTACCTTTTTGGTGTCGTTAAACTGGAGGAGTGCCACAAGAAGCCTTGTTTGGTGTAAATGGAAGCGTCCATACACCCGTGTTGTATATGGACACTTTCATGTACACCAAAGCAAGCAGCTTCAACGTTGCTGTAACGTTGAAGCTGCTTGCTTTGGTGTACATGAAAGTGTTCATATACAACACACGGGTGTATATGAACACTTTCCTTTACACCAAACCGAGCAGCTTCAACGTTGCATCCTGTATATGAAAGTGTTCATATACACTGCACAAGTGTATATGAACACTTTCCTATACACCAAAGTAAGCAGCTTCAGCATCCTGCAATGTTGAAGCTGCTCACTTTGGTGTATAGGAATTGTGTTCTCAGCAGCATTTTTGTAAAATAACAAATACATTGTTATTTTACAAAAATGCTGCCGAGATTAGATTGCGCCCCTAAGACCTTAGAACAGGCGCAATCCACACAGAGCACTGTCGTACTCTACGAGGACGCCCAGGCCCACTTGAGAATGGGAGTGGAGCCTGGGCTTCCTCTTTTTGGTGCAGTGAATCGTGCTATTTGGCACCTTCACTGCGCCAAGTTGAGAATAGGCCCCATTGTTTATGGAAACTGGCGTTAAACCTCTCTGAGCAGACCTCTTCAATTCTGGTTATGCATACAAAAATCTCTAGTTTGCATGATATGTTCAAAGATGTAATTGTGGCTCTCAATAGTAAAACACGGAAGTGGTACAGGCATCGGCACAGTCTATTATCTAGAATAGGGATGCTGCACACACTCAATGGGCCTCATTAGGACCCAGGCTTTAAGGGGTTAACGGCGCCGTAAAAGGTGTCGGCGCCGTTAAACCCTTAACGCCTTACTACGAGGTCCCTTTGCGGGACCCGACCTTAACGGCTGGTCTAGACCAGCCGTTAAAGTATAGGCCCGTAAAGGGACTCTCGAGGTAAGTACAGTACCGCAATTTGCGGTACCGTACTTACCGCCTTCCCCATTCCCATTATGCTCTATGGGGCAAAAATGGGAATGGGGAAGGGCCATGGTGGCATGGGGAATTACCGCCCCGCCAACCTTGGAATGGAGTGGTAATTCCCCATTCCGCCATGGCGGACTCTGGCATCACCATGGTTTTCCGCCGGAGTCCTAATGAGGGCCAATGACGGTATTGAAGTTATAGACGAAACTGTGAGGATAATTAAGTCAAAATGTGATATCCTGTTTCTAGAGCTAATGATCACTGACTCTTCCAACTTAACTTTCCCATGCTATTCAATGTTTAAATTTAATGTAGACCCTGAGCCCTACCTTAATTACATGTTTCCTAGTACCAACAGAGCCTTATACATCAAATTTAAAGTGAATGTTCTGCAGGTCACACAACTAACTTGTAATTTGCCCCATCTTTCAATGTGTCCATGATCTTATCTGTCTTCACTTCTTTCTGTCTATACCTTTAATCATACTCTTCCTCTTTTCCTCTTTGTTTCTCTTGACTGCCCCCTCCCCTTCTTTCTGGATAATCTTGTTTTTTTTTTATTTGCCCTTCTCAGACCTTCGCTCGTACATTCTCCATTTGTCTATATGCTCTGTTTTTAATCTTTCTTTTCCTTGCTTTTCTTTAAAAAATCATCCTCATCCAAGTCTTGAACATAAGTATTGGCTGCACTTTTACTCGCCTGTTATTATGTTATATTATTGCAGGCCTTTCATACAACACTTTGCTGAAATAGATCTACAAACTCAAATAAATAAACAATGGATAGTATGGTAAAATGTGGGCACAAATCATACGCTTCAAATATGCTAACCACGGTCAATTCGGCCATATAATGTGAGAGAGGGACAACACTTGCATTAGATTTTGATGCAGCGGGAGATGCTCTGGATTCCCATGGAATTGACAAGATTTTTCTACCTGCTCAAAGCTGGTGGATTGCCTAGTAATCCATGTAAATACATCCTAACTTCCGTGTACATGTTTGGAGGCATACATGTTTGCATCCATTCTGAACTGTAAACATGCACAAATACCAGAACCTCACGAATGTCCGTGCACTGTTTGCACCTTGTCGTGAAAACAATCACAATTGCATGGCAGGTACTGCATGCACAGAAGGACACATGCTTGCAATTCCCTAACTGCAGTCTCCAAGAACTTCAAAAATTACCAGATTAATGATTTGTTTAGACACTTTCAAGATGAGTGCATACCAATGGAACAAGCCATCAGAAATGTTAGCAGATTCCTCATATTATGTGTGCAGTCTGTTTCTTGCTTTTAGTATTGTACCCTGGGTAGCAGAACAATGACATAACTTCCACATAGTATGCATGGCCAGAATGCATGCACCACAATATTGTGGTTTCCACTGAGGAATACATCAATAATGACTGACCATACATAGCAAATAACCTCTCTTCAGCTATTGGTTGCAGATGGTGTACCTATTGGTGATGTCATACAGGTTGTTATCATGTATGGCATAGCTTGTGATCACCTCAGTGAGGTCATGTTACTGTATAACTAGTGACATTTGGGGGATTTTAGTTTTACACATGACCCCTAACGTTGTGTTTTTCTCTGACATATACATATATTTGTATGATAGGTGCACAAGCAATTCTGAAGCCATGCACTAGTTGACGGAGCCCAGAAAATTTAAAATTTTATTGCACGGTAAAAATTAAAAAATATAAAATATATATGCACCAGGGGAAGGGTGCTCAGCCAATCAGGTGGCTGGAAATGTGGGTGAGAACACACTACCACTCGAAAGTTACAGTCACCCATAGCCTCTTCGATGGGTCCCGCCATCTTGATTGTGGGGAGGCAACAGGGAGACTCTCCCAGTTGACTCTTCACATCCCCACCCTCTCACCACCCCCAAAGAGATCCTGCTCCCTTTCCCCAATCCCTCTGTCTCTCCTCACTTATTTGGTGGACCTGAGCTTTGTACTCCATTCCAGGTGCTCCTCCCTTCTGTCCGCTACCATGGAAATGGAAAAGGGACTAGGTCAAATTTCATCTTGTTTTCTTTTTTACGGGTGCACACCTACCGTAAAAATAAAAAATAAAACAAAAAATAACTATTTTCACCCTGAGCGAATCCCGGGTTGCAAATAGCTATACCCCTTCCTTGGGGGTGCTTTGTTCGGGCCTGCCTAGGCTCAGGCTAGCAGGCTGTTACCGGCCATGTACACCCCCAACTCGGGAGTGATTGCTATATACATTATACTATCAAATACTATTCTAATTCAAAAGCTATGCATTTCACTCCTTTTACTTTTGATGTTATATTATGATTTTATTTAAAGTACAATCCAGATGTCTAGGAACTGGAGTTCTCTGTCGTTCCTCTTTAGAGCAATGGAAGATGAATTATACTTGAGTATATTGTAGAAGATGTTTCTGTTCCACTAGTAGATGCCTGGGAGCTGTGTATGTGTTGTTATGTACTGGTCTAGAGTAGCAACAGAAAGCTACCTCGAAGGTGCCAGTGCTCTTTATAAATCTATATCACATAGTGCAGCATAACATACATCAATGTAACTTAACATTAATAAAACACATCAATACGCAAAGGCATTAAGTGACAGAAATGTGACATTTTAGAAGACCTTTTTTTCTTTCTTTTTTTTTTACAAATTAATTGGTATCTTGTGGTCACATTTTAGGACCAAGCCTTAGACTCATTTGAAAGTGTGCTAACACAGCACAATATGTCACCTGTGGCCATATTACAGAAGCTTTCCACAAGTGCAAGTACACATGTGCACAGTGTTAGCCCTACAGCAAACATTCCCCACAGTGCTTCAATGCATTATTTCACTAGCACTGCTTTCATTCCGTATTAGCACTATGTGATAAGTAGTTCTGTTGAAAACATGAATTGAAAGAATTATTTTTGCACTCGGGCCATTTTTGGCCAAGAGTTAATAAAGTGCAACATTGCACTTGTAATGGTGCAAGGCTACTGTACGACAAGCTAACACATTTGTGGAGAACAAACACACATTATGTATCCAGCAAGTCCCACCCCCCATTTTGTAATATGATAAGGTAATTACAATGGTTAATGTTGAATTATCTGTTCCAATTATTCCCTGCCAACCAGAGCAGAGCAGATTATGAGCATTTATTTTGTTACCTGTAATGGGATGTGTGAGCCCATTTCCTTAACTTGTGCCAAAAAATACATGATGGTCACAAATCATGAATATCAAATGAAGGCGTGAGTTAGACTGATCCCCATCTGTACAATGGCGCAAAGCCAGGAGAATTTCTGTGCATTGCTAAGTGCATCCCCAGTTCAAAAATAGTGTGAGTTTTGCAAGGTACTCAAAACAAATACATTCCCATGCACCTGTTTGCAACAGGTGAAGGATAATGCACGAGCAATGGATAAGACTGTCATTTCAGAGTCCTGCGTGTATTTCTTGAAGTAATTTTGGTAGAACGTAAGCACTATTAACCACTTCTGTCTCAAATGTTGGTCTATCCTTCAAACATGGACAACATGCTTTTTTCCTTAAGGATTTAAAATATATCATGTATGTTCTCATTGTAGTAATGATTCGTTTATTTACCACGTATATCACCTTTCTTTACTATATATTGCATCCATTAGAACTCTGAGAACCAAATCTTCCAAAGTGTGCTACATATGAGACATGCAACCATTAGCACCTCATCTATGTCTGCAGAGATTAATTATTTGCATATGAGTATGAAATCGACAAACCTCTCGAATTCAATGTCCTTATTGATACCATGAATTTACCAGGTGGGGTTGAGTGGACACTGCTTAGTTTACCAAAATTATTCAAACACTTCCTGTGCTGTATCCTTTAGTTATTTTCTCCTGTTGCCAATGGAGTGATACGGCTGTCTTATATCCTGTTTGTGTATTTACACCTCGAGTGTAAATAACTCCTGTGCCGCTGGTCCTGAGGGGATTTGCAACTGTCTCTGTAAACTATCTCCAGGAATGTGAGCTCACGCGTTGCATCTATTACATGTTCATATTGGCAGTTTTGGTATTCTTCCTGCCACGCAGCATGAAAGCAACATGCTACCTGTTTATAAAAAGGTTCATGGAATGTGCCGGCCAACTACATAAAGTTAGACATGTTGGACATACCGGCCAACATTTTTTCCAAAGTTTTACTTGTAGAGCTGAATCGATGGATTACCTAAAAAGACATTCTTCCCCCGAATCAGATGGGTTTTTATCAAGAAAGCTTCCACCTCCCATAATTTGCTTACCCTTGTGTCCTCTGTGGAATACGCTACTTTATGAACATAGAGTGCAGTTTACTGTGCTTTCATTGATTTCACTGCAGCTTTTGACTCTATTATGAGGAATAGACTGTGGCAAAAGTTGGCCTCATGGAAAATCCATTCTGGCCTCTTAAAAATGGCTATGATGCTACATACTCACACCGCTGTCAGGATACGACTTGTTACAGAGGGTAAATTATCAACTTCTATGCCGACGCATCGAGGTGTTGGGTGTTCTGACCCACGTTGGGACTATTATGCTACAACATTTGATGCTGTGGGCTTAGGAAATCCAAGACGGCCGAAAAAGCCCACATGTGCGCCAGAATCTATGAAAACCGCGCAGTTTGTGCGCACACCAAAATGGTCGCCTGACTTGCCACCCCCCGGTGCGGGTGTGCTGGGTCAGAAGAGCCATGAGTGAAATGGGGTGCCAAAGAGAAAAACAGCAGTGCCTGTTCGCTAGAAAGCACTTTAAAAATCACCCTTTGTTTCTCTGAAGGCAAGCTCAGAATGCCCATTTCAAACATTGCAGAATATCCAACAATCTCACTGAACACCAGCAGACATTTGACAGAATAAAGTCTTGTGGGCATACAAAATCTGGAAAGAGGATGAGCCTAAAATAATGTTCATAGCAAAACTGGCTGAGCTGTGGATTTCAGCAGTTTAAGTAAATTTGGACTGAAAGACAATAAAAATCTAAATGTTTAAAAGAAATGAGTGACCTACTTTTGAGTGTCACATAGGTTTCAATTGTTTAAATGCCATAGTTTTAAACTTAGAATCATCATTCTAGCTGCATGTGTAAAAATTGTTAGTTTATTTGAATGCAGAAAACTGGGTAACTAGAAGTGACATTAGCTGGGGCCTGGCTTAAGGAACTGAATTCTGCCTGACGTCTACCCCCACACGAGTTAAAACCTGCTCAGCCACTCTTCCCCTTGCCAAAAGGAGTTGTCACCTCTCTGATTAGATTAGGGGTGGAGCAGCTACAGGGAGTTGAACAAAGGCCTGTCCTGGGCCCAGGCAGATGGTTTATTAGGGTAGTCGTAAATGGCTTCCTTTTGAACAATGGGCCTTCCAGGGCCCAGGCAGATGGTTTATTAGGGGGACCGTAAAATAGCTTCCTCTTGGCAGAAGCTGGGAGGGGCAGGGTCTCTGAGCTTGGCAGAAACTGGATCATTCATAGAGCGGACACTCCACCACCTAATGCCCACATGCTTTGCGAACATTTGTGTAAATGTGGGGACAAATCCAATATTGGTAACCCGACCAAAAAGTGAAATATGTTGCCATTTTTGAACCCAAGCCCCCAGAAAGAGCAGAGTTTGAACAGGGTATACCTCATGTGATATGTGATGGGTGCATGTAATTTCAAACCATTGTGTATCTATGAAATATGTCTTTAGGTCAAATATAGATTGTGTGTAATTTGACAGGGGAGTGTCCTTTCTGCAAGCCATTAAATGACATCGCTCTGACACTCCACTTCTTTTCCCCAATCAAGAGAGAAAGGAAAGCTTGACCAATGGGCAGTTGAGAGAGGGGCTGGCTAGTGATGCTGCACACACACCCACTTTCAAAAGACATAAAAAGAGCCACTGGAAGCTAGAGAGGAGATTCTATTCCACCTGCTGCGGGACGCTCTGCCGGGAAAATCCATACTTTACCTCCATCAACCTCCAGAGAGCCAACATAGAGACTTCAATCTATCCACCTTCAGAGACCAAGACTTTACTTCAGAATTTGTAGCAGAGAGGTCAACTACAAGCTAAATCCCTCTTTAGCAGGCCTCAAATCATTGCCACTATTCACAGCCAGGCGAGCTGTTTGAATTCTTTGCAAGAACTCTTGTCATTTGCCAGAGAGCAGTGTTGTATCCAGAGAGAGACCAGCTGAACCGGAGACCGCTGTATCCGGACCCACAGACCTGATCAGAACCAGAGACCCAGACCAGACCAGCAGAGTAGAGCAGACCCAGATGCTGTGCGCAGAAACCGTCCGTGGCGAGTGAAGAAAACCTGTTGACCAGATCCGTGGCGAGGCCCATTCCTTTTAAAATTATATTGTGAGTACCTAGCAGAACTGTGCAGAACCAATCTCTTAGTTAAAATAATATAATTCAATCTATTTTAATCTAACCAGAACTGCCTCCTAACTGTCACCTGTCATTTGCAAAGCTGTCACTTGTCATTTTCTAGCTGCAAGCTGTAACCCGTCGCTTTGAACTTTTAAAATTTCAAATCCGAAAAACTACCTTTATTTAATCGTCCGTATCTCTGGAACCGTGTGGGCTAGGAACTTGGTTTAACTTTCCTCTGAAAGCTTAGAATCTCAGCTCTCCAACAAGCCTAGAACCGACTCCTCATACTTTTGCCGTAATCACGATTCTCACACTCGCGAATTTTACAGCGATTTGCAATTTGGTTAAAAATCCAGCCACGTGTGAAAACAGCAGCTTCATTGCTTTCCTTTGCCAAAAATTCGTTTAACCTGCTAGTTACTCCTAGATCCTTGCTAAAGTGAGCCTGAACTCATCCCAAGTATATTTCACTCACCCTGAACCTCCTGAAGGGAATTAAAAGCATTTTCAGCATATTTCTCACTGCATTGTCACCATATTCAAAGCATTTTGCCTGTGTTTCAAAACTCCTATCTGTTGTATAAGCTGCTGGGGGGGGAATTGAACTGAATTCTATTTGATTGCATTCCTAAGAACTGTGTCATCTTCATCTCCTTACAGTGCATAAAAGGGGGGGTGAATTGTCCAAGAAAGTGATTACATTGTCTTTTGCTGAAATCCTATCAAGTTATTTTCTGTACTGCATTTCATTCCACATTGCATCCATTGAAACCATAAAAGTATTGTTGCTATCTTATCCATCCTATAACCACTCATCATTGATTATAAAGAAGTGTGCTAGTGCCGGACTATCCATTATTGATTACTGCTCAGATTAAGTGTGATATTCAATTATTAATTTATTATAAAGTGTGATATATATATATATATATATCTATTGTTTAAATTATCAAATAAACCTTTTAAACTTGCAAAACAGAACTACTTCTTGGCTCAGTGGGGTCAGGGGGATTCCAAGAGAGGGGTGTTATATAGGGGTAGTCATCCAGAACGCATGAACTGGACATAAAGATATATCAATAAGGGTTTCCATTCAGTATCCCAGACTAGGCATTGATTTAGCTGTGGTGTTGAATTGAATCCTCTTAAAGAGGCGTGAAACAAGGGTGCATTGTTGTAGCAACGCTCTTTAATGTATATATACCTGATTTATGAGATTCCTTTAGTAACCTAAATATCTGCCCAGTAAAGTTGGTTCCCATCAGACCAGCTGGCTCGCTTACACCGATGATCTTCTTTTAATGGACCGTACTCCTAAACGGCTCCAATGTTTGATTACTGCACTGGGGGAGTACACAGACTTAAATTAACTTTCGGTTAATATTGAAACATGTAAGATTATGATATTTTCTCGTAAACACCTACAGCGCAAAAGTATCATATGTAAACTAAATGGTTTTCCTCGAGTGTGTAACATCATATAAATACTTAGGGATACATGTTGAAAATACCCTCAAATGGTCTATGCACTCGTTGGAAACTAAAGCTAAATGCAAGACGTCCGTAAGCGCCATTAGTTCTTTCATAGGGCGACAATCCAGCTATTGTATACTGAAAACATTCTCCCAGTTCTTTATTACGGTATAAAGGTTTGGGGCCCTCACTATATAGCCGCTCGGCTCGAAAATGTTTCAAGGCAAAAATGCTTTGAAAACTGTTTTGAATGCCTCAAGCCTTGTCTATTGAGTACTTGTATTTCGACTTTGAACTTAATGGAATAACCCAAGACTTTATATTGAAAGTTGGTATGGTGTTATGAACACCTACGAGTGCTTCACAATGGTACAACTATGGTCAACTTCCTGTGTGCATTTTTGGGGCTCCATGGTTGCAATTCTGTAGGGACTATGGGTGCCATCATATCACTATATTCTAAGTGGCATGTTGTTTGTCTAAATCATTGAATGACGGGAGAGGTGTATCTGGTTAAAAATCGATTGAAACATGCACTGATTTTGTTCAGTTATGAACCCAATTTAATGAACCTTTACCCAAAAGGTAATAGTGGCCTCTATTGTGAGTACAGAAATGTCCGTCTGTCTAAGCCATCATATGTTGTTGCTTATTCCAACAGTGCAATAATGAGACAGTGCTTGCTACTTAAGTTTAATATTAGTGACGTGCTTGCTACTAAAGGTGCACTTCATGGCATAGCACGATCTGAAAGACTATGGGCCTCATTAGGAGGCTGGCGGCCGTGGAATGAACGGTGCTGGTAAGGTACCGGCACTGTTCATTCCGGGCTGCCACATTACGAGTTTCCTCACGGGTGGCGGAATGCACGTCTGGTCTAGACCAGACGTGCATACCGCCACCCGCAAGCAAAACCAGGATGCTAACAATGGACCCGTCATTAACGGGTCCGTTGTTAGCATCCTCCCCATTCCCATTGAGCCCTTTGGTGGCTCAAATGGGAATGGGGATGTAACGGGTCCGGGTCCCGAGAATGGGAATTACCGGGCCCGCTAAAGTCGGCATGGCCTGGTAATTCCCTATTTTTGGTTCACAGAAGTGGTACCCGTTTTAAGAACGGCATGGCTACCTCCGAACTCCCAATGAGGCCCTATGTCGCTTATGTGGCACACCTGTCATTGAAACCCTGGTTCAACTTATGACCGAATGTGAGAGCCTACAGAGAATCAGGTTAAGCTGTATTAAAACTTATGACAATACTTATAATTGTTCTGATATGTCCTTACTTTGGTCCACATACTTAGAGGGAATTTACCATGATCTAATATTTTGTATGGTGACATTTTATTGGAAATGTACCAAAATTCTGAAACTAATTGATCTTAAGTCAAACATTATTTATGCCTTTTTACTATGTTTGATATGTTTTAACCAACCTTATTCTGCTCGCGTTTTTATGGTTTATCAGTTTTATGCTATTTTCATGTTTGCAGAAACTGTGTTATGCTTTTGTGTCTATTATGTATTGTGTTGTATATACAAAGGCATTCAGCTGTAAGTATATAGAATCAAAATATTAAAAAGATATGTATATACATTTCATTTACCTAATGTTTGTCTGGGTATTGTGACCCAGACAGCTGGTCACCATTGCATTTCGGTCATTATGACCATTTACAGAGACTATTTCTAAACAGTGAGTTTTCAATACAATTTTGAATGTTACTTATAATTAGAAATATTTTGACATAGAGGATACCTGATTAAGAACCCAGACAGTCAATTATTAAGGTATGATATACATTCAACTCTTTATTAAGTACTGCATTTATATTGAGACAACTAAGGAATCTCTAGGACATCACAATATCAGTGAATCATGTATTGCAGATACATCCAAGGGCACCAGACCAAAGTGATCAATATTTTGGCCAATACCAAGTAAAGATAGAGAAGCCTGGTAAATATAAGTGCACTATAAAATGCGAACTTATTATGAAATTTATAAGAACAAGATGAGTTTAGAAATATGTTTACATTAAATGTTTTTGTACATGTTTTTTTCTGTTTAGAAATAATCCCTGAAGATGGTCATGATGACTGAAATGCAAAGGACTTAACCTTCAACAGGCCTGTTTTTGAACTCTTTCTGTGGAATAAAATCTTCTTTTCGAACTTGACAAACCATTTGTGAATCATAATTTCATATTTTCAACATTTAAAAAAATATCACAAAGGAAACTAGAAAGAACTCAAAGTGGATATCTACACAGGTCCTTCCAGCTGCCTGGGTCACCATACCCAGATAAACATTTGGCTTATTGATACCATGCTCATATCTTGATAGTTGATGTGCATGCATCCAGGAGTGTGCTGCATCCTCCTTTACCGTGATGCTGCAGCAATTAGTCCAAAACCACTGTACTAGTCCAGTAGCTGCAGACAACTCCGGCTATGGAGAACGTGGGTAAATGATGGCAAGAGGTGAGCCATGCATATACAACAGTCCTCTGCGCTAAAAGAGTTCTTGTTATAGTTGAGTGGGCAAATCTAGTCATAAAGAGATAGAAAATGTATGCCTTATTTATAAAAAAAACATGTATTACAATGCGGTTGTCAAATGTATTGGCTGATTGCTCCGCACTCATGATCACTGCTTCATTGGCTCCGTGAGAGTGGTAGAACCACTGAAAATATGGATTTGATGATTATGTCAGGGAGAACCATGTGATCCGCTCCTTTAGCAATACCCTAAATTCAACAACACTAAAGTTGATCACTAGTTAATTTCCTTCTTTGAGGACAAATGGACGGGATATGCTTCTTGCAAGACTCATGATGGGTTGTCCAATAGTGGATCTGCTATGAAGGCATCTTTTGTTAAGGTTGTCATGCCTCTGTGTATTGGCTTAACCTTTGGCTCTACAGATATTTTGGATAACATCTCTTAACTGATGCCTCTCAGAATGTGACTATGCTGTCCTCAGAATGACTAAGGGTGAAAGTCTTCCATGATCACCCATGCCATTTGATGCTAGACAAGACTCTGAGGTGGGTGTTTAATGCAATCCACGGGAGTGCTTGTGTCACTCTTACAATTCTGCAATCTGTTCCCTTCTGAAAACAGCACTGTTTTAAGTCTGGAGTTGTCAAATCTGAAATTTTGTGAGACTTGCTTTCAGATGTATTAAGGACCATTTTCCTGAAAAGCATTGAATACATATATTTCCAAGAGAAATCCTTTGCTGTACTGGGTGCCAATGAATAATTTCGGAACTGGCATAACACACTATGAACTCCTCGGGTTGGGGAAATGCCTTGCTGGCTAATTCTGAATCCATTCCAACTTTGCAAACTTCTATAAAGATGCCCAATGTAGATTATGTTGCAATAGCGTATTCCTAGTCGGGGGCATAGCTGGAGCAAGGGAGTATGCACCCCTGATGGGCCATTACAAAGGGGTCAAACATGATTTTAGTACTGAAATGGCATGCATTGATGCCCCTCTCTGCTGGTGGTGATCTGTGCATCTCCTAGAATTGTCACGTGATGTACTAGTCAAGGTCAGCAGTCCCAATTAGTTTTACCCTGTGTTTTAATCATATCAGTCTCACATCCCCCCACGCTACTAAAGCAGACATGAGTTTGGATGTTGATGCTTTCAAAGCCAGTAGACAAACTCTGGCAAATGTTACTCAACACACTTCGTATCTCTTTCTTGTCTATCTCACAGGTTTGCAATAGCTTACTGTTGTATTGGTATTCTAGTGTTTACCGAGTGATGTCAGAGTGAATGATGTCATTAATGGAATGTATGCATGGATGTGGAATTTTAATGTTAATGTCTGTGCTGACCCCAAGTTTCCTCCCAGAGCTTTGGAAGAAGTATGCCATGCTTTATGTAACTGAACCTAATACGATTCTTATTAAATGTACTTACCTGCAAATATACATGAAGAGCTACTTTATTACACTGGTGATGAGCTAGTCTTTTGGGAGGACCAAGGAAACGGACTTTGGTCTGCTAAGGCAAACGAAAAGAGGCGATAGTGAGCTACTCTGGTGGGAGGGGTGCAGCCAACTGAGAGGCCCACCACTGCATCAAACAAGAGTAAAAAAAGGGCCTCTTAGAACCCTGGGAGGAGTTGCGTCGCGGTTTCCGAAAAGGAGAAAAGATCCCATAGAAGAGGTCCCACAAGAGATTTCAAATATAGGTGTCAATTTCTCAAGGTGACAGGTGCACTTTTAGGAGATGATAGTGAGCTGCTGCGGGAGCGTGGTGGGTGCAGCCAAAGAAGACACTCACCAGTCCTCAAACAAGACCACCACCCTCAAAGTATTATAGACTATTGTGAAGCAGTGTGCTGCATTTAGTGGATTAAGGGAGAAGCCCACAGAGTGCTCTGGACTACACTGGGGCAGTCTGGAGTATACAGGATACATTGAAATAGCAAGAAGAGCCTGGAGAGCTGGCGGTCCAGTGCCAGTGAGCAACACAATTATTTGTCTGGCTTAGGATTGCTTCTGAAAGCACACCCATAAGGAAGGAGTAATGAAAGGCATGTGACAATAGGTCAAGAAGGTATGGAGAAAGGTTGGGGTGTTGAACTATCCAAGTGAATTGGAGAAGAGATTGTAGACTTTTGAAGTCAAGAAGGTGTAGAAAGGAAATGATGAGTGGACCGAGTCTGACTGCAGGTGATCATGGCCATGCTCTGTGTTATCGATAGGAGCAAGTTAAGCTGGTGTTAACTCAAGGTGGCCTGCGTAAGCACATTGAGGGAGTGTGGAAGAGCTGTGCACGAGGAGGGCCCAGGAAAGAAAGCAGGCAAAGTGATACTAACGTACTTGGAAATTGGAGGAGTGCTGGAGTGGTGAGCTGGATGTGTCCTCTCTGAGCCCATGGAACAGCGGATTACAGTAACGGGAGCTGGAGCTCCATCCTATGCGAGATCCAAATGAGGAACGATGAAGTTATTGTAATAGCATCATCGGCAGATAAGAAAAGGGCACCTTAGAATGCTGGGAGGCGTTGCGACAAGGTGTCTGGAAAATAGAAGAGATCCCGGAAAAGAGGTCAAAAAGGGTACCTTAGAAACCTGGGAGTAGTTGCAGCACGGTGTCCGGAAAGGAGAACAGGCCCCAGAGAAGAGGCCCCAAAAGAGGTTTCATGCACAGGTGTCAATTTCCAAAGGTGGCTGGTGCGTGTTATGCAGACAAAGCAGCTGTATCATGTAAGTCAAGACCATCACAGTTTATGAGGTCACAGGATTGTGTTCCGCAGTTGGAGTGGTAAATAATGGTGAAGAGTAAAGGGGCCATTATGAAAAAGAAAGTGTTACATTAGTGGTTTGTGTGATCTTGGCAAACATCTGTAAAGGCAGTCTGAAGGAGTTAAGTGTGATTAGGTGTTGCATTTGATGGTGTTTGATGGAAAGTCTGGACATAGTATTGCATAAAGGTAGAGTTTTAAAGTCTTGGAACCGTTTGAGAAAGTGGCACAATGCTGCAAAGTCGGTGAGTATGGCCTGTGTGGTATGGTAGCTATGGGCGTGAAGCATAGGTAGAGTCTGAAGTAATTTGGTAAAGCATGCATAGGTAGGAGTTAAGGGTTAAGATTATTGAAATGTTAGTATGCGTTTTAATTCCTTTAAAGGACTTGCAGGTGAATTAAGCTTGGCCACAATAACTTAAAGGGGAAAATATGTCATATTGAGCATATGCTATATTTGGTTAGAATGGAAATTAAGAGTGGTGGCAAGAAACTGAAAAATGAGAGTTTTGTGTTAGTTATTATATCCGACGAGAGACAATAAGATTGTTAGATTCAATGTGATTGGCTCTCGCCTGTCCATATCCCACGCAGAATCCCTTGAATCTTCATCCGTGGTTGGGGTTTGTGGCAGCCCCGCAGCCAATGAGGAGGCTCGAAACGGGGCAATCCCCGCTCCGAGCCTCCACATGGCTAGTGGCTGCCATTCTCCCCCTCCCGGAGATTCAGGTAAGTGTTTTCTTTCTATCTACCCCCTCCCCTGCAAACAATCCTCTACCCTTCCCTCCCAACCCCACTTACCTTCTTTTTTCTCCTTTTTCCAGAGCGAACGCGCTGGGAACACTTCGGTCCCCAATGTGTCCGCTCCCGATGGCCGCCATCGAAAGGGAAAACGGACTCCGTTTTCCCTTTCCCGGCTGTCATTTTTTAGAAAAAGAATGCTACTAGTACCCCAGCTTCGCTCAGGCCTGTAACTATGGGCCCGGGGCATTACCTGACTCGGTAATGCCCTCGCGGCTTGGGGCTTATTGCTTAATTAACGCTTTGAGGATTTGTAGGAACTGTGGAAGAGCAGTAAGAATGTTTAGTATAAATCTCTACATGAAACAGATTGGGAGGATGATTAAGTGTTGGCAGGAATGTTTAGGAAAGACATGATTTGTAAGTTAGTGCTGACGAAGCAGCAAATGGACCGCAGGTATTAGATGCGAAATTGGAAATACCTTGTTGTTGTTTGGCATTTCTACGGGTGTGTGATGTTATGGACTGGAGTAATGTTGAGCGAGATGAGGTATAGGGCACTACAGTTTATTTTGCGGCTAGTCTGGATTAGGGGATAGTGTCAGCAAATTCACCAAGCTTTGCTGCACTGATGGCTCATCTGCAGCATTAATATGCAATGACATGAAAGTTTTCAAAAGCTGTATGACGAATTATGGACTAAAGTTCCTGCTTTTCTCAACGCGCATTTTACAGGTGTGTTCCTGCTGCCATAGCTTTGTGCATGTGCTTGCCAATCCAATACAAAGAGAAGCCAAACCATAGAAATAAGGACAATATGCCTTTTTGCAATAGATGTCTATTTATTAGCACTCAATAAAGACTTCGGCTCACAAGAGGTACTCTACCCTTAAGTTGTTCTGCCCAATTCCTGTTGATACTAGGCCAAGCCTGCATCTCTGAAGAAAACCCAGTTATCAACACAGAGGGTGGAAACATGTAGGGTAGACTAAGATAAAAGGACACAAACAATTAAGGGCCTATGGTGTTAGACAGTGCAACACAGACAGTAGGTGTTGTTGTGACTGTGCAGAATGTAGAACGGAATGGAACAAAGGGAATAGAATGGTGAGGGAAGTAGGCAGGTCAGTCATAAAGTATGAATAAAGGAGTTCAGACATGAACACGGTCTCATGTTATTATTAAATGGAGATATATTGAGTACAAGGGTATAAAAGATGAACACAACAATTGGCGACGAGGATGGAGGTGGAACCCACCCTGCTGGAAAAAGGAAAGAGGCAGGACAGCAGTAACCCAGCAGCCGGTAAAGAACAAAGGGGCCTACAATGCTGATTGACGTTACTGGAAGTGAGGAAGACTAAAGGAATCTAGGAGCTTCAGGAATAAAATGAAAAACAGCCTGTGGAGGTGGCTGAGGTAAAAGAGGAAGTTGAGAAGACGGATGACAAGATTAAAGACAAATAGGCGATCTGAAAAGGGGGTCGTAGTTCAGACAAATTCACAGGAGAAGACGAGAAAACCAAAGGTAAAGGAAAGGGTAAAGGCTGCTGACAAGGCGAATGAAGAACCACAAAAACGATAAGGTACAGGTGGTGGAAGAAATGGCAAGATTCCATGGTAACAGTAAGCGCGCAGTGCAGCCATTATTTCTACAATCTGAATGTTACATGTTCGACTACATAAAGTGAGGGAGGCGCCCCATCAAGGAAGCAAACAAGATAAACGCTAAGGTGCATGACGAGTCTATTGTGTGTCAGGACATGTGTGAACTGTGAAAAGTGGAGGCGATATGGGCAGTCATTTGTGAAAAAAGCAATGCACCTAAGGGCATTGCTTGAATGAACATTGTTTGCACAAGTTAACGTTACCTACTTGGAGCAGGAGGTGCGACGCTGAATGTTAGGATCCAGGAAAGGTGACATACGAAGCAGCATCATGAAAACATTAGAGAAAGGGACATAAATACGTGCTGCCATATTGTGTGACTGTCAATATTTAATAATAGGATGGCATGATGACGATGTGAAACGAAACGAAAGTAGATGCAATTACTATGGTCAGGGGTGTTGCTAGGTCTGGAAAAGACCCGGGGCTACGCTAATGTCGGAACTGTCGGGACTGGGGGCTAGCTAGCCTTTTGGCTGTAGCTCCTGAGATTCTATCTGGGGCTACAAACAAAAGACCAGGGGGCTACAGCCCTCTTAGCCCCCCCTAGCAACGCCTCTGACTATGGTAACCTGGCAAGTGTAAAACAAAACCGCATCGGAAACAAATGAGATGGTGCATGCAAGCAAACGAGAATGAGTCTTAAGGTTGCATTATAATGTTTGCAGTATCAACAGAGGTATTATAACACAGACATAGTAACATTTTTTTAAAAAAACAAAATGCAAATTTGTAAATTACGCTACTGACTGGGAAACGAAAGGAATAAAAGTAAAGGGTCACAATGAAAATAGCGCATGAAGCACAACACTCGACAAAAGTATTAAGAGACTGTTCAATAAAGGCAACAGATGCAATAGCTGACATATGACAATGTAGGTTATTTTACCAGATTGGTCAAAGACTACAACACGAGAAGTGCCCAAAGCATGCCGGCTGCGTCCAAAAGAATGTGTCTGCTAAAATCCTACACACATGCGTGAGTGCTTCACTTGTGTGCCCTCGCGAAAGTAACCAGCGATTCACAAAACCCTGATGGAAGTTAATGTGAACGATGCACACATTGATTGATGAAATGACTGCTCATATGAAGAACGAACAGAGTCAACAAAGAATCAGAACTGTGTCCTTTAAACAAAAAAAAATCACAACGTTAAGGATGCATTACAGCTGTTACGAGTAACCTGCACAATTGAAAGAAATATCACACGTCGTGGTTCAATAACAATAACCAACACAGACAGTAGGTGTGTTGTGCATGAAAGGTGCTGCAATGTCATCAGTCCCAACTAAGCGGTTGGGATTTTTTATTTTTATTTCAATTATGTCATTTCTGAATGTTTAGCCTTGTGCGCACATGTATGTTAGTGCACCATTGTATTATGTTGGTTTAGGTATCAATTGTTATTGTTAATGACGTCTTAGTGTTTACGTTTTTTTTTCTCAAATCAAATTAAAATAAAATATCAGTGAACATTACCAAACACTATCTATTGTCACACAGGGTAATTCATAGAATTTCGCAGAAAAGTGTCGCAAGCGGCTGGCGCAGAGTGTCCGCGTGCGATTGTCTGCGCCAGGCACGTGCGCTAAAACCGATTTCCGCGCACAGCGTATTCATGGATTCCATGCTCCCAAACCAGCCGTGGTGCAGAGAATCGCAGCGACCCTGCAGCAGCGCCAGTAACGCCCCCAAGAACGCCCTCGCGCAAGGAAAAGCCATCAACATCGCTAAATCATCGCAAAGGGCTGCGCTAACCCTGGACCAGTTTACAGGGCTGCCAAACAAGGAACGCAAAGCGGGCAACCTTCATATCAGGAGTACGCGGGAAGTTTTACACGCGATTAGCCAGGGTACGTGTATTACAGGGGTACGCGGGAAGTTCAACACGCGATAGTCCAGGGAACGTGTATTACAGGGGTACGAGGGAAGTTCAACACGCGATTGTCCAGGGAACGTGTATTACAGGGGTACGCGGGAAGTCTTACATGCAATTAGCCAGGGCACGTGTAATACAGGGGTACGCGGGAATTATCACACGCGATTTGGCAGGGTACGTGAATTACAGGGGTGCGTGGGAATTATCACACGCCATTTTGCTGGGTACGTGTATTACAGGGGTGCGTGGGAATTATCACACACGATTAGGCTGGGTGGGTCCTCACAGGTGTTCCCTGTACACCCTCCACGGCCCCTGCAGGCAGCCCACAAAACAGGGGACTACCCTGCACACCTGCTCATGTCCCCCTGCACCCCCACCCCCCAGCAGTGCAGGGGCATCCTCCACCAGGCCCCCACCCATGTCTCCCACCACCCCCACCCCCCAGCAGTGCAGGGGCACCCACCACCAGGCCCCCACCCATGTCTCCTACCACCCCCACCCACCAGCAGTGCAGGGGCAGCCTCCACCAGGCCCCCACCCATGTCACCCACCACCCCCACCCCCCAGCAGTGCAGGGGCATCCTCCACCAGGCCCACACTCATGTCCCCTATCACCCCCTACCCCCCGCCACCAGAGGCACCCTCCACCAGGCCCCCACTCATGTCTCCTAGCGTGCTACGTGTATTTCAGGGGTGCGTGGGAAGTTCCACTCACGAATAGCCTGGGCGCGTGTATTTCAGGGGTGCGCGGGAAGTTCCACACGCGAATAGCCTGGGCGCATGCATTTCAGGGGTGCGCGGGAAAGTTTAGACGCGATTTCAGCAGGGTACGTGTATTTCAGGGGTGCGCGGGAATTCTCACACGCGATTAGGCTGGGTGGGTCCTCACAGGTGTTCCCTGTACACCCTCCACGGCCCCTGCAGGCAGCCCACAAAACAGGGGACTACCCTGCACACCTGCTCATGTCCCCCTGCACCCCCACCCCCCAGCAGTGCAGGGGCATCCTCCACCAGGCCCCCACCCATGTCTCCCACCACCCCCACCCCCCAGCCACCAGGGGCACCCTCCACCAGGCCCCCACTCATGCCCGACTCATGTCTCCCACCACCCCCACCCCCCAGCAGTGCAGCCTCCACCAGGCCCCCACCCATGTCTCCCACCACCCCCACCCCCCAGCAGTGCAGGGGCAGCCTCCACCAGGCCCCCACCCATGTCTCCCACCACCCCCACGCACTGTGGGGCACCTGCCAGCAGGCCCCAACCCATGTCACCCACCACCCCCACCCCCCAGCAGTGCAGGGGCATCCTCCACCAGGCCCCCACCCATGTCTCCCACCACCCCCACCCCCCAGCAGTGCAGGGGCACCCACCACCAGGCCCCCACCCATGTCTCCTACCACCCCCACCCCCCAGCCACCAGGGGCAGCCTCCACCAGGCCCCCACCCATGTCTCCCACCACCCCCACCCCCAAGCACTGTGGGGCACCTGCCAGCAGGCCCCCACCCATGTCACCCACCACCCCCACCCCCCAGCAGTGCAGGGGCAGCCTCCACCAGGCCCCCACTCATGTCTCCCACCACCCCCACACCCCAGCCACCAGGGGCACCCTCAACCAGGCCCCCACTCATGCCCGACTCATGTCTCACACCACCCCCACCCCCCAGCAGTGCAGGGGCAGCCTCCACCAGGCCCCCACCCATGTCTCCCACCACCCCCACCCCCCAGCAGTGCAGGGGCATCTTCCACCAGGCCCCCACCCATGTCTCCCACCACCCCCACCCCCCAGCAGTGCAGGGGCATCTTCCACCAGGCCCCCACCCATGTCTCCCACCACCCCCACCCCCCAGCAGTGCAGGGGCATCCTCCACCAGGCCCCCACCCATGTCTCCCACCACCCCCACCCCCCAGCAGTGCAGGGGCATCCTCCACCAGGCCCCCACCCATGTCTCCCACCACCCCCACCCCCCAGCAGTGCAGGGGCACCCACCACCAGGCCCCCACCCATGTCTCCTACCACCCCCACCCACCAGCAGTGCAGGGGCAGCCTCCACCAGGCCCCCACCCATGTCACCCACCACCCCCACCCCCCAGCAGTGCAGGGGCATCCTCCACCAGGCCCACACTCATGTCCCCTATCACCCCCTACCCCCCGCCACCAGAGGCACCCTCCACCAGGCCCCCACTCATGTCTCCTAGCGTGCTACGTGTATTTCAGGGGTGCGTGGGAAGTTCCACTCACGAATAGCCTGGGCGCGTGTATTTCAGGGGTGCGCGGGAAGTTCCACACGCGAATAGCCTGGGCGCATGCATTTCAGGGGTGCGCGGGAAAGTTTAGACGCGATTTCAGCAGGGTACGTGTATTTCAGGGGTGCGCGGGAATTCTCACACGCGATTAGGCTGGGTGGGTCCTCACAGGTGTTCCCTGTACACCCTCCACGGCCCCTGCAGGCAGCCCACAAAACAGGGGACTACCCTGCACACCTGCTCATGTCCCCCTGCACCCCCACCCCCCAGCAGTGCAGGGGCATCCTCCACCAGGCCCCCACCCATGTCTCCCACCACCCCCACCCCCCAGCCACCAGGGGCACCCTCCACCAGGCCCCCACTCATGCCCGACTCATGTCTCCCACCACCCCCACCCCCCAGCAGTGCAGCCTCCACCAGGCCCCCACCCATGTCTCCCACCACCCCCACCCCCCAGCAGTGCAGGGGCAGCCTCCACCAGGCCCCCACCCATGTCTCCCACCACCCCCACGCACTGTGGGGCACCTGCCAGCAGGCCCCAACCCATGTCACCCACCACCCCCACCCCCCAGCAGTGCAGGGGCATCCTCCACCAGGCCCCCACCCATGTCTCCCACCACCCCCACCCCCCAGCAGTGCAGGGGCACCCACCACCAGGCCCCCACCCATGTCTCCTACCACCCCCACCCCCCAGCCACCAGGGGCAGCCTCCACCAGGCCCCCACCCATGTCTCCCACCACCCCCACCCCCAAGCACTGTGGGGCACCTGCCAGCAGGCCCCCACCCATGTCACCCACCACCCCCACCCCCCAGCAGTGCAGGGGCAGCCTCCACCAGGCCCCCACTCATGTCTCCCACCACCCCCACACCCCAGCCACCAGGGGCACCCTCAACCAGGCCCCCACTCATGCCCGACTCATGTCTCACACCACCCCCACCCCCCAGCAGTGCAGGGGCAGCCTCCACCAGGCCCCCACCCATGTCTCCCACCACCCCCACCCCCCAGCAGTGCAGGGGCATCTTCCACCAGGCCCCCACCCATGTCTCCCACCACCCCCACCCCCCAGCAGTGCAGGGGCATCCTCCACCAGGCCCCCACCCATGTCTCCCACCACCCCCACCCCCCAGCAGTGCAGGGGCATCCTCCACCAGGCCCCCACCCATGTCACCCACCACCCCACCCCCCAGCAGTGCAGGGGCAGCAGGCAGTCAGGCAGCAGCAGGTGGGAGCGTGCTCGGGGCTCTGGGGGGCAGTAGTTCGGCCTTCCGGGCAGGAGCGTGGTATTCCGTGTGCGTACGCGTGGCTAGCTTGGTACGGAGTGATTTTGCACGTGAAAATCCTGCACGTCAGCGTGAAAACTGAGGAAAGGCCCTCAGCGCGTAAGCGCTTCTGTGACGTGATCCGCACAGGTGTATCCCACACAGCACGTGATGAAGGAGCACACGTGGAAAGACTGCACGTCAGAGTGTAATCGCGTGTGATTGGTGGAAATGGCCCTACACGCAGAAGTGACAAAGCATGTAATTGGTGGAAATGGCCCTACACGCAGAAGTGACAAAGCGTGTAATTGGTGGAAATGGCCCTACACGCAGAAGTGACAAAGCATGTAATTGGTGGAAATGGCCCTAGCGCGTACACGCCGCGTAAGTGACGCTGGACGTGTGGGCCTGTATAAAAGGTACGTGTAGAACACGTTTTCCTTGTACGTGCTTTTCGTGGAGAGCGAGTGGGTGAATTCTGTACTTCTTGTCGTTTCACACGCGATTTACTTCACAACGTTTCAAGTTCGTATTCCCTGTTACCTCTGACAGCTTTTTCTCTTTTTTCTCTTTTACTGGTTTACCTGGGCCTGTTCCCTCAAACAGTGTTCCCTTCTACTGTTGTCCTGTCTCCTCAGACAGCGTACAAATCTTCTTTTGGCGGGGGTGTTGCCAACCAAACGTGCTCCTTTTACACGCTTGTTTACCAGGCAGACGGTGAGTCACGCACGTATCTAACATCTGTGCTTGCCCCGTGTGTAGCCTACCCCTTCAGAGGTCATTCTAGGCTGCGTGTGACACGCATACGTTCATTCTTGTGTTACTGGGTGCCACAGCGTAGTGCAGGTTTTTCTTTCTGCACACGTGGTCTAGGAGGGGTTGCGTGCACGTCATCTCCCTTTTTTGGGCCTCCTGTGCGTTGCGTGACCCGTCATCTTTCCCCAGGGGTTACATTCAGCCTTGCTAGAGCACTAGGGTACAATTACCATCTGGTACCCAACCCCTTTGACCCCCAATTGCCCAGGACAATAGTCTACATCCACTCCCATACGCACATTAACATCAGTGCCATGGCTGGGAGGCGAGGATTCCGTAAGGGTGGCAAAGGTGGAAGAGCCACAAGTGGTGGCCGTGGTGGATCCGGTAGGGGACGTGGTCGTAACTTGCAGGGTGAGCCTGTCCCCCCATGTGTGGAGGACCAGTCACGGGCACCCATAATCCCCCCCTCCCCCCTCCCGTTGAGGCTGATGTGGCTGACACCATCCATGCTCAGCCCCTGTTGGACCAGCCCATTGTGGCACCAGACCTGGCTGACTCCATGGCTGACTTCCAGGTCAGCAGGGCTACGACACGTGCGCTGGTGCACGTTGATGCCATCATGCCACGTGCATCTGGGGCAGCAAGGTCATCTGCTGCACCAAGGAGGCAGGGCGGAGAGGCTGCAGGGGCAGCTGCGGCTCCATCCACCCCAGCCCTCACACACCCAGCCAGGACAGTGTCGGTCCTAGTCCATGCTGCTGACATTCCCCCTGACACCATCGCACTAGAGCCAATGCCTGCACCAACTCCCATGCTGAGTGTGCAATCCCACACTCCTGATACAGAGTCCACCAGGGCTCCTGCCCCTAGTGTCCAGAGCGGCGCAGGACACTCAGGATCACCACCACCTTCCAAGCGGAAGAGGAAGAGTGCTCGTCCGGCACAGGCTGATGCCCCAGACACGGCTACACAGTCCGGCCCGTCCAGGAAGCCCAGCTTCACGGATGACGAACTGAATGCACTTGTCGAGTATGTGTCCGGACATGACAACGAGATGGTCATTGTTGCAGGATCCAAGACCACACCTGCACAACGCCAGGCACACTGGCAGACCGTTGCGGACATCGTAAGTGCCCTTGGAATCGTGAGGCGCACAGCCAATGATTGCTATAAGCGCTGGAATGACCTAAAGCGCAGGGCAAAGAGTAAGCTGGCCTCAAGTCATGCCGCAACTCTAGTGACTGGAGGTGGGTCTCCAGTAGTAGACATGGAACTCACTCCACATGAGTCAGTCGCTGGGACCTACGTCACGGAGGAACAGATCCAAGGCGTGGGAGATCTGGCTGATTACGAGGCATTGTCCGGTGAGTGCACATGCATGTGTGTGTCATCCATGTGCATGGTGTGTGTGTGAGGGCTTCTGTTTGTGTGCCAGGTGAGAGTGTGTGCGCCTGAGTCGTATGGGTCAGCCATGTGCTTCATGCAATACTTCCTGCGCAGCTGCATTTGGCCATAGCAGTATCCCTTCTGCCAACAGTAGACATCTAGCCCAACTGCACGCCAGTTGCCCTTGAAGTGTCACCTTGCCACAAGATAGTTGCTTATTATTCACTGTTCATTCAGTCAGATTGTTTGCATTCCCCCACTTTTACTAGCCATGTCGCTGTCCACTAGTCACATGTCTGACATGGCTATGGTAAAGTGGAGTGACTTTGTTACCTGGATATCATTTGTACACACATGTCCCTGTGCAATTGGACCATTTCAGACTGGCAGCTCCAGGTGAAAAATCTGACCTGTTAGAATTAGAAAAGCAATTACATGCGGGAACTGGACTGAATGAATAGGTGCTGCCCTCCTCTCCATCTTCACTCAATAGCAATGGTACATGCCATCTGTGTGTTGGCATGTGTGTTTCACCTGGCAATCACAGGCCAATGTGTGATGCCACTGCCAGGCAGCATGCAGAAAATGTGTTCATTTTCCATCTTGGTGTCATCAGTGTGTGCCATTTTCCTGCACTTCATACGCAGTGAGGGTGCATGCATGGGAGGGTTTTAGTCATGTGGGACATGTGTCAATCACGTACTGGTTCTCTTGCTTCTCAGCCCTCATTGTGTGCCATGGTGCTAATGCCTGTTTCCATTTCTTTGTTTTCATGTCTTTGCAGGGGAAGACGCACCTGATACTGCTGGGGTTGTGGAGATGTTGCAGACCCAGGAGGGGTCCGAGGGCCGACCAACCACCAGTGAGGGACGTGGTGTGGTGGTGGGGGAGAACCCACAAGTGCTGCAGGTCGTGCTCTCAAGGGGTGTCTCTGGCTGCACCTCCCCCGAGCTGTACTCAGGTGTTGATTCGGATGAGACCTACGTGCCGTCGCAGGTGAATGTTCCAGGGAGGGATTCTGTTCTGTCTCACCCACCTGCACCAGGGTCAGAACCCTCCATGGGGATGTCAGTGTTGGCAGCTACGCCTTTGGTGGTTACGGATGCAGGGTCACACTCCGCGACATCTGATCCTGTTCCTGGGCCAGCAGATCAGAGGGGGAATGCAGTCCTGCAGCCTCAGGCAGTGCCGGCACAGCAAGGCGCAGTTCGCCTTGCCCCACACAGGTGTGGTGCCCGCCGACGTGGTGGCCGTACGCCACCTGGCAATACCGCATGGGAGCAATCCATTTACGGTATGGCAACCCAACAGGCTGCATCATCCGAGATGATGGCTCAGGCCATGGATAGGGTGGCCACTTCCATTGTCCCCCCAGAAAGGCTGATGGAGCGACTAGAGCAGGCAACCGACTCCATCTGCCAGTCACACAGGGAGGACATGTTGGGGTCCAACAGGGACAGGCGGGCGGCACTGGCGACTCTGCAGGAGGCCATCTCCATTGAGTCCCAGGGCCACAGGGAAGCCCTGAGGCAGGAGCTCCTTCACCTCAGGACGACTCTTGTTGAGCTTGAGGCTTCAACACACCAAAGGACAGAACAGCAGCTGGAGCGTCTCATCCGTACGCTCTCAGCTGAGATGCAGGCAACGAGGGCGGAGGTCCGGGCATCCCGTGAGTTGTTGCATGGGGACCTCCGCACACTCATCCTCCAGAACCAGACCTACCACACCCGCATGCTTGCAGCCCTGGAGGAGCAGACTAGGGCCTTGCGTGGGCTGCCTCCCATAGTGCAACCACCTCCGGATGCAGCTGCACAGGGTGATAATAGCGACAGCAGTGATACTCCCACAACAGGGTAGCCGTGTGGGCCATGAGCCCATGGAGGTGTTTTATTTTCCCAGGATCCACGCAGGTGGGTTCTGGTGTGCATCCTGTCCTCGGACCTCCTGGGTGGCCTCCCCAACCCCCCCGGGCCCATCAATGGCCATTTTTGATTGTTTCTTATTTTTATTTTTATTGTTATTTATTTTATTCCCTATTTTTTTGGGACGATTTGTTGGCTTCCGTGGTTCCTGTGGGCATACGCTGCATTGTGGCTGGGCACATGCAGGCTTGTAATGTATTTGGTTCAGATGCTTGGGTTTGAGTCACACACACCCCTCCTGCTTCCCGTTTCCATGGGCTTGCAAAGGGTGTGCCCAAGTGACAGTGAATTACACAGTGACGTTGGACTCCCATGAGCTGTGTGGGCAGTCTGTAGTCAATACTGTGTATACATTCCTAGTGCATATTGCTGTTGTGTTGTACACTGCATGTTGCATTGATGTGTAACTCATCTTCTGTGTCAACCTCCCAATTTGCAGGTCCCTTCCTCATGTCTACACAAGGACCTCTAGTCTGGAGATGGGGTCCATGTTGGCAGCAGTGCACCTACAACTCTACATGGCGCCAACACTGCACAGTTGGTGGTGGTGGGAGTGCAGGCATTTCCAGGTGGTGAGACTACTAATATGTAAAATTTGTGATGTCATGTTAATGGTAGTACGTGCTCAAGTATGTTGTTGGTCCGGCATTGCTGTGAGCATTTCAGGTGTTGCAGGTTTCCAATAGGGACACTGTACATAGTGACACTAGTGTCATGTTGTGGGGATTACTTTGTTTACCTGCAAATAGCATGACATGGCACGGTGTGTCGTGTGGCGGTGCTGGGGTTGGGTTGGCTGACATGGCACTGTCCTCTTGTTGCATTTTGCAAGTGGGTATTCTTTTTAGCTGCTTGAATGTGTAACTCCACAAAACTGCATTGGTGGTGTCTGTGTGGGTAGGGATGCACACATTGTGACACTTCCAGGTGAACAATCTCAGGCTGATATGGTATTCACGGTTCATTCTCCAGACATTCAGGATCAGTGTCAGGTTGAGTCATCATTGATTGTCAGATGGAATGTGCCAGGGCAGTGTGCACTCCACAGGGGTGTGATTTCTATGTGAAGTATAGCCACTAGCTGTGTACGGGCTGCCTCCCCACGTGCCCTTTCCCCTCCCATGCGCAGCGGCTGTGCATGTGGTTGGGGATGTGGGGCCACCACCATGTCCACGGCCAGGCCCCGGCGTGTTGAAACGTTGTGCAGGACACATGCTGCCACTATGATCCTGCACACTACTGGGGGAGCGTATAACAGCTGCCCGCCAGAACGGTCAAGGGAGCGAAAGCGTGACTTTAGCACTCCGAATGTGCGCTCCACTATGCCCCGGGTTGTAATGTGGGCTGTGTTATATCTTACCTCGGGTGGCGTGGTGGGGTTCCGAATTGGCGTCATCATGTGGGGGCTGAGAGGGTAGGCACTGTCCCCTGTGGAGGTGGTGATTGGTATCATTGGTGGGGTTGTGACCTTGCTCAGTATCCAACATGCATGCATGTGCAGTGGCATACATACTCACCAAGCAGCCATGTATCGCCATGCCGCCCAGCATCTAGGTCCCGGCATAGGGTGGAATTCGGTAAATGAAGCTGTCGTGGGTGGAGCCGGGATAGTTGGCATATACTGAGGTGATGATTCCCTTGGCATTACATACTACCTGCACGTTGATGGAATGCCAGTGCTTGCGGTTCCTATAGATGTGCTCAGATGCCCTGGGGGGACGTAGAGCCACATGGGTGCAGTCGATGGCACCTAGCACTTTGGGGAATCGTGCCACACCGTAAAAATCCAGGGCGGCAGCATGCCTTTCTGCAGGTGTTCTGGGCAGGTATATGTGCCTGCGGACTGATGGGCGTGCAGTGATGATGTTCAAGACCTGGTGTAGGCAGCGTGACTGGGTGGCCTGTGACACCCCACCCACTATGGCACTTGTCCGCTGAAATGATCCAGTGGCTAAGAAGTGCAGTACATTGAGGACCTTCTCCAGGGGGCTGAGTGCTTGGGAGCACAGGGTGGGTGATGTGAGGTCATCCTCCCACTCACTCACCAGGTCCAGTATTATGTGTAGTGGAAACCTGTACCTTCCATACACCTGGTCATCAGGCATCCCGAAAAGGCTGGTTCTGGGTGTGAATATTCTGGCCCTGACTATCCTCCTCCTCCTTTGGTAGCCCACTGCCACTGCTGCTAGGAACGGTATGTTCATCCTGGCGTCTGGCTTGTTATTGTTAAAGTGCGCAAATTCATGCTTTGCGCATGTTCTAGGCGAGCGTGTGACCCGCGCACCCCTGGAATCCAGTTCCCAGTCCAATAGCGTGTGGAAATTCACACGCACAACGGGATACAGGTGCGCTGACGTACTTGCGTGTGTAAGTGCCCGCGCACCCATTAAATACACGTACATAGGCCAATCGCGTGTACGCGCACTTTTGTCCAATTACACGCGATGACACTCTGACGTGCAGTATTTACACGTGTGCTCCGTCATCACGTGCTGGGTGGGGAACACCCGTGCGGGTCACGTCACATACGCGCTTACGCGCTGAGGGACTCTGGACCAATGGAATCGCGTATGCGTGCTTACGCGCTTACGCGCTAAGGGCCTTTCCTCGGATTTCACGCTGATGTGCCGAATTTTCACGTGCCAAATCACTCCGTATCAAGCTGGCCACGCGAAAACACACGGAAGACCACGCTCCTGCCCAGAAGGCCGAGTTACTGCCCCCCGTGCCCCGAGCAGCCTCCCACGTGCCATCTGCTGCTGCCTGCCTGCCTGCCTGCTGCCACCGTGCCCTTCCATTTGGTGCCTGCACATCAGCCATCTGCAGGGGTCCAGTTGCTGTGTCCACCCCTGCTGGAACTGAAGACTCCCGACTGGGATTACATCGCTCCACAGCCCAGCCCCAGGACCCAGCTGCCCACCCACACCTGCCTCTGGGGTTGCCATGTCGGGCACTTCCACATCTGGCACCAGTGGCAACCCCAGGCCAGAGGGGCAGAGGGGCACCAGCTTCACTGCCACCGAAGTTGGTGTCCTGGTGGAGCTTGTCCTGGGGCAGTATGATGCCCTCTTTGGATCGTCCCGCGCCAGCAAGGATGGACGGGAGAGGATCTGGACCGACTGTGTGGTTGCCATCAACGCGGAGGGGGTGGCAACCCGCAACGTCCAGAAGATCAAGAAGCGCTGGGAGGACTTGAGGTCCAGGACCCTTGTGAAGGCCCGGCGCCTCGTGGAGGGGGGCCGGGGCCGCATGAGTTCCATCCAGATGAGGGTCCTGGAACGCGTACGCCCAGCGCTCCATGACCAGATCCTTGAGAGGGAGGCCCGTCTGGAGTTGAGCGGTAAGTGTCCAAGCATTACTGTGTGACACAGGGCATGTTGCTGTGTGCTGGGTCTATGATACTTGCCTGTATGTGTGCCATAGGCCATGTATGCATGTATGTGTGCATGGACATCATGGTAATGCATGTGCAACCAGTGATGTGTGACCCACATGGTTGTTGCATGTGTTCAAATGCCGCATGGGGACCCCTATGCAGATTTTGAACATGAGAGCATGCCAGTCTCTGTACCGGGACATGGGTGGGGGTGAGGGATGGGTGCCGATGCCAGGTACATATGTGGTAGCCATGTCTGTGTGGCTGACCTGCGTGTCTGTGACTTGTGCATGCCATGGATGCATGACTCATGTGTGTGACAATGCACAGATTCAGTGAAGCAGCCAAATTGCCCTTGTATCCACTGTGTTTGTTTTGTTTGGGGCCATATGGATGTGACTGAGGTGAAGTGTGTGCATGTGAAATGCATGAGCCATGATGCATGTGAGTTCCATATCATTGAATGTTTCAAGAGTCCATTGGACATGCATGGAAATGTCCATGGCATGCAGCATGCCTGTTACTGTGTGTGTTTTGCCTGGACTGACCCATGTGTTGTGGAGGGACATGATGGAAGTGTACTTTGACAGTGGTGGTCATCTGCTATTGCTTCCTGTCTAGGGGACCATTGTACAGTACCCTGATGCTTGTGTTCTTTGTCTCCCTCTACGCAGCGGCTAGTGAAGAAGAGGGCGGAGACGGCGCTGTGGAGCAAGGCGGCGGGGATGCCCCCACGGCTGCAGCGGAAGGGGTGGGTGAGCCCCCACAGGGGCCTGCTATGGTGGGAGACGGTGAGGAGCCATCCAGGTTGGTGGTTTGCACAGAGGAGGAGGAGGCCGCCACTGGGGCACACATGGGGCCTGGTGGGGGCATCCCTGCTGGTGCAAGTGGTGCAGTCCAGGGCCAGGGGCAGGAGGCAGCACAGGTCACCGTGGAGGGGCCTGTGCATGTCGCTGTCCCTGACCCTGTGAGTGCACCACCATGCACCAGCAGGGATGCCCCGTCCCAGGCCCGTCCGCAGGTAGAGGGGATGTCCATGTCTCTCCCCTCCACCTGCGGACGTGGGAACCCCTGGCCGTGCGGAGAAGGTCCTGATTGGGGTCGCGATGCGCACGGCCGTGATTCGTGATGCCGTGCGTGCTTCCCGGGAGGAGCACGCACGTCATCACGAAGTGCACCGTGCCGACGTGGCCCAATTGGGATCGGCCATGTTCGGGGGTTTCCTGCATGTGTTGGCCAATGTGGTGGCCCTCTCCTCCTCTGTGCAGGCTATCCACCAGTCGTTCTCCTTGCCGTCTTCCAGCCCAGATGCCACCAGGGCCCCCTGTGGACCTGCCCCGACCAATGCAGCCAGCTCGGTGGGGATCCCATCCCTGCCACAGTTGGGAGTCGGAGGTCCAGCAGGGGTGGACAACACAGCAACTGGACCCCAGCAGATGGAAGATGTGACAGCATCATCAGGCAGGGCACGTGCACGACGGCGTCGGTGGTTTCCATCAGCCTGGATGCCGTCGTGCTGGCAGAGGCAGTGGCGTCGGAGGCAGCAGCGGGCTCGACGTGGGAGGCATCATGGCTCGGGGCCATCAAGATCAGAGGGGCAGGCATCGGCCGGAGGGCAGGGCAACCCTGGGATGGTGGTGTCTTCCGTGTGGGAGCAGTTGGTCCAGCGGATAGGTGCGGAGCGGCAGCGGGCGGAAGAGGAGCGGCTCGCCATGGTCAGGGCGGAGTTCTCCATGCGTCGGGCGTTGAGGCGGGCTGAGTGCCTCGAGGAAGCTCGCAGGGAGTTTGAGCTGGACATGGGGTTATCCCTGCGAGACCTCGGGGCCAGGACAGAGTCCCGCCTCCAGGACATCGACATGGAGTTCGATGATGCCCTGGCCAGCAACATCACCGAGTGTGACGCAGGACTTGCCCGCTGCCTTTGTATATAGTTATTTAGTTAGTTAGTGTTAGGTTTCCTTTATTCATTTTTATTTATTTGGACCGCTCGGACAATGGCCACTTTTTTGTATATATTTTTTCATTAGGTAGTAGTAGGTTTCATTTATGGTGTTGGGCTCATGGACCCTTGAAGTTTCGTGTATATAGTTTGCTTTTTGAATGGACATTTCTTTTATTTATTATTGTGTTCACCATGAGGAAATGGTTTTTCATTATTTTCCTTCCACATGATTTTTCTTTGGACTACATTTGTTTTTGGATTCCTAATTTTTTATATTTTTTTACATTTGTTCTCGGACATGGACCTTTTATTTTGTTATCCCCATTGTTAATTGTTTGATTTGTTTACTTATTTCACATCTTTAATACAATTTTTTTTTACTTTCACTTGTGGTATTTTCTCATTGGTTTCATACATGTCATGATATGGGTTTTGACATTCACTTGCACCCATTGTGTATGTGTGTGTGACGGACATGTGTTCATTTACAGACTTGCCATTGGGGTTGTATCATGTAATTGCATTCACTATGTGGGTGGATGCAATCCTTGCCTGGGTGTTTGTGCTGGGTATGCTGCCCATTACTGCCATGATTGAGTATCGTCAGGACCTGGGGGCAGGGGGACATGTGTGGGTGCCTGGTGGAGGGTGCCCCTGGATGGTGGGGGGTGGGGGTGGTGGGAGACATGGGTGGGGGCCTGGTGGAGGGTGCCCCTGGATGGTGGGGGGTGGGGGTGGTGGGAGACATGAGTGGGGGCCTGGTGGAGGGTGCCCCTGGATGCTGGGGGGTGGGGGTGGTGGGAGACATGGGTGGGGGCCTGGTGGAGGGTGCCCCTGCACTGCTGGGGGTTGGGGGTGGTGGGAGACATGAGTGGGGGCCTGGTGGAGGGTGCCCCTGGATGGTGGGGGGTGGGGGTGGTGGGAGACATGGGTGGGGTACCTGGTGGAGGGTGCCCCTGGATGGTGGGGGGTGGGGGTGGTGGGAGACATGGGTGGGGGCCTGGTGGAGGGTGCCCCTGGATGCTGGGGGGTGGGGGTGGTGGGAGACATGGGTGGGGGCCTGGTGGAGGGTGCCCCTGGATGGTGGGGGGTGGGGGTGGTGGGAGACATGAGTGGGGGCCTGGTGGAGGGTGCCCCTGGATGCTGGGGGGTGGTGGTGGTGGGAGACATGGGTGGGGGCCTGGTGGAGGGTGCCCCTGCACTGCTGGGGGTTGGGGGTGGTGGGAGACATGAGTGGGGGCCTGGTGGAGGGTGCCCCTGGATGGTGGGGGGTGGGGGTGGTGGGAGACATGAGTGGGGGCCTGGTGGAGGGTGCCCCTGGATGGTGGATGGTGGGGGGTGGGGGTGGTGGGAGACATGAGTGGGGGCCTGGTGGAGGCTGCCCCTGGTGACTGGGGGGGTGGGGGTGGTGGGAGACATGAGTGGGGGCCTGGTGGGGGGTGCCCCTGGATGCTGGGGGGTGGGGGTGGTGGGAGACATGGGTGGGGGCCTGGTGGAGGGTGCCCCTGGATGGTAGGGGGTGGGGGTGGTGGGAGACATGAGTGGGGGCCTGGTGGAGGGTGCCCCTGGATGGTGGGGGGTGGGGGCGGTGGGAGACATGAGTGGGGGCCTGGTGTAGGCTGCCCCTGGTGACTGGGGGGGGTGGGGGTGGTGGGAGACATGAGTGGGGGCCTGGTGGAGGGTGCCCCTGGATGCTGGGGGGTGGGGGTGGTGTGAGACATGAGTGGGGGCCTGGTGGAGGGTGCCCCTGCACTGCTGGGGGGTGGGGGTGGTGGGAGACATGGGTGGGGGCCTGGTGGAGGGTGCCCCTGGATGGTGGGGGGTGGGGGTGGTGGGAGACATGAGTGGGGGCCTGGTGGAGGGTGCCCCTGGATGGTGGGGGGTGGGGGTGGTGGGAGACATGAGTGGGGGCCTGGTGGAGGCTGCCCCTGGATGGTGGGGGGTGGAGGTGGTGGGTGACATGAGCAGGTGTGCAGGGTAGTCCCCTGTTTTGTGGGCTGCCTGCAGGGGCCGTGGAGGGTGTACAGGGAACACCTGTGAGGACCCACCCAGCCTAATCGCGTGTGTAACTTCCCACGCACCCCTGTAATACACGTACCAAGCCAAATCGCGTGTGATAATTCCCGCGCACCCCTGAAATACACGCGCCCAGGCTATTCGCGTGTGGAAATTCCCGCGCACCCCTGAAATACACGTACCCTGCTGTAATCGCGTGTGGGACTTCCTGCGCACCCCTGAAATACACGCGCCCAGGCTATTCGCGTGTGGAACTTCCCGCGCACCCCTGAAATACACGTACCCTGCTGTAATCGCGTGTGGGACTTCCTGCGCACCCCTGAAATACACGCGCCCAGGCTATTCGCGTGTGGAACTTCCCGCGCACCCCTGAAATACACGTACCCTGCTGTAATCGCGTGTGGGACTTCCCGCGCACCCCTGAAATACACATGCCCAGGCTATTCGCGTGTGGAACTTCCCGCGCACCCCTGAAATACACGCGCCCAGGCTATTCGCGTGTGGAACTTCCCGCGCACCCCTGAAATACACGTACCCTGCTGTAATCGCGTGTGGGACTTCCCACGCACCCCTGAAATACACGCGCCCAGGCTATTCGCGTGTGCAACTTCCCGCGCACCCCTGAAATACACGCGCCCAGGCTATTCGCGTGTGGAACTTCCCGCGCACCCCTGAAATACACGTACCCTGCTGTAATCGCGTGTGGGACTTCCCGCGCACCCCTGAAATACACGTACCCTGATGGAATCGCGTGTGGAACTTCCCGCGCACCCCTGAAATACACCTACCCTGATGGAATCGCGTGTGGAACTTCCCGCGCACCCCTGAAATCCACGTACCCGGCCAAATCGCGTGTGAGACTTCCCGCGCACCCCGGTATACACGCACACGTATTTTTTGTCAGCGTGTCCGTGTTTGTGGGTACCCCTTTGCACGTCATTTGTCCAGGAGGGCCACAGTATAGGACATTCATCATGGCAGTATATGGGTGCTATTTGTTGGCGCACCTTTTGGCGCACATTTCTTACAGCCGCAGAGATGCTACCGCCTGCTTTCTTGTGACGGTCGTGTTTGTGCCTGTGCGCTGGTTTGAGCGTGCGCTTTTTTGGCCTATTCTATTCCATGAATACGTGTTGTAGGCGAGCGTGTGGGCGTTCCGCGCACTTGTGCCCTGTACTTCCCCCGTGACGCCCACGTTTTTGCAAGTTGTTCCCCATTCCGAGTGTTACGCCCGTGTTCCGCCTACTTTTGTTGCGTGCGCCGCGCTATGTGCGAATTTCGCTGTGGCCTGTGCGATTTTCGCTGTGACCTGGCGCACGCTGTTAGATGGCCATGTGCGCCAACGTGCGCGGCGCACTTTTTATCGCACATCCGCTGGTTTTCTCGCGCACTGACTTCCATGAATCGACGTGCGCTGCTTTTCGTGCGATTTTCGCACTTTCACTGCGATTTTCGCTATTCCACTGCGATTCGCACGTTTTTGCCCACTTGCGCCGCGCTAATTATTCCATGAATCGGCCTGACAGTGTATATTTGGTTTCCTAAGACAATGTGCTATACAACTCTCTAGGTGGTAAGCCAATGACACAAGGATCATTTAAGGTGGATGTCGTTTAGGGGATTTTCTCTGGAGTCTGGTGCCTATTGGATGTTGCAGTCGTAAGGATGTTTTTTTTCTGCCACATGAGTAGTACCGGATGAATGGAGAAAATAGAGTTATTGTGTACCATGAGGTAGCGGATATGGCTTGGACCATGCTGAGTGTTTAGCATCATCTGAGCACTGGACCCATGGACTGCATGCAAGTAGCTTAACGCGGGCATCAGTGAATGCCGTTGTTGCAGGGCCTGTATGCTCTCAGAGCTTCAATGTATTCTGCTACATGTGGATGTGGGTCTGAGACATCTGAGCATGCCAACTATTGATAGCGGGTACCTGCTCTTTAAATCTGAATGAGATTGTGTGTCTGTGCCTCGAGGGTTTCTGACTGCATAAGGATGGTGACAACTTAATGAATGGGATATTGTATTGAAATCTGGTACGACGGGAGTTGTGATGGTATTTGTGAGTAGAGATGTGTAATTCGCGTGTGTTGATAGGTGTTAACCTTTCCACGATTTGCAGGTATAACTACTGCTGTGGTAGAGCAGCAAGTACTATTACCAATGTGCACATGTACATAGCTATGAGGACATAGAGGCAACACTCTTCAGCTCTGCTGAACACAAAGCTGCCCACACGAACCATATATTTATAAGAGTGCTGTGTTCTTTATTGTGCCACTAAATAGCCTGCAGACTGGCATCTGCCAATCAAATATAGCTACGTACAAAAGGTTTTGGATGAAAAGGGCGTAGCAGTAAATCTGTAACGTGTATCCACCACTTTGGAAACTTGGAAACTAAGTTGAGTATTCTAATAGTATGTAAGTTAGGTAAAGCGTATTGTGTTGGAGACTTCCACTGCAATAGTGCATGCTCAGAATTAGGATATGGTTGTGAGCCATATTAGTATGATTGTGAGGAGTTAAATTGACGGGCAATGCTGGTGTGTCCTTGTCATTGGATTACAGATGTATTGTTTGCAACACTGATGTGACATTGTTTTTAGTTTGGAGTTGTATGAGGACAACACTGAAGTGGTCCTGCTTTTAGTTTGAGGATGCATTGAGGGCAACATTGTTGTGGCCCTGCTTTTAATGTGAGGTTGTAGTGAGGGCAACACTGTTGTGACCCTGCTTTTAGTTCGAGAATGTATTGAGGGCAACACTGTGATGAATTGGATTCTACCTTGCTGGAGTATAAGGATGAGTAGGGGTAAAATGACCTCAAATTCAATGCAATCATAAAGATAAAACAGATACAATCAAGAGATATACCTCCTTCACCTTTTGTGGTAACACAGGCAGAGAGAAGGCTATACTCAAGAGGAGTGTGAAGGTGAACTAGTAGTGATCCAAACAACACAATATTACAGTAAAAAAAAAATTCTAATCAAGGTTTAATAACAATATAAACACAAGTAGAAAAAAACGAGATTAATATACAAAACCCACGTCAAAGGAAAGAACAGAAGAGATGTGACTGACTGGAGAAAGTAGCAATCTGAGGGCAGTTCCAGAGGTGGTAGGTAAGGTACTACCATAAAATTATATCTTGTACAAAACAGGAGCGATCGTGACCTAACCAATTTCTAGGGCCTGTGAGAAACATGATGGTATTTTCACTCCTATACCACCTGGTTCCTCTTCTCAGGTAGCCAGGGAAAGGTCATCGCTCCTGGATCCCGACCGTGGGGGTGGAGAAGTGAGGGAGGATCACCTGGCAGGAGTATCCTTGGAGATTGGGACTTCAGTGCCCTTAGGTGAGGCATGGGGCCCCCTTTCCCTAATTGTGAACAACCTGAACCTTACCCAACCTTTATGGGGTATTGTAGGATCTCGCCCCTCATTTTCCCACATTTATCATATGAAAGTACTGGGATGAGGAAGAGGAGACTAAGTGTGATGAACACTACACCTATTCACCACTTAGGTACTGAGATGAGGAGGATGCCGGTAAAGTATCATGAGGGTCAGGCAAATCTAATTAGATATCCTCACATGCAGCCTGTCAAGGGGCAGCAGGTGTACAAAAGGGAAACTAGTAACATGACAAAGGATGCAGCAGCATAGAGGCCTGTGGTGGGGGGACCAGGGGACCCCTTCCATGTGGAGGCATCCATGGTGGGGAGTGAAGTGTGACCAGGATGCCAACAGATATTTCCAAGGTGTGGGAGCCTCTGTGGTGGAGTCGGAGCAGCTCAGAGCTGCTAACGAGCACCAGAGAAAGAGGACGTCGTCCAAGTGCATCCAGAGGTAAAAATGTTGCTGGTGGCCGCAGAAGTCAAAGCAACATGCGAGTGGGACTTGCTGAGGTTGGGGCACCAGCCTGGGGAGTTGAGAGGAGCAGCAAGAGCCACTAGAGGAATATGCCACAAACCGGTGAGTGCTGGGCAAAAGACACTTGGAAACCGGGGTGCTCCGGGCGGGCTGCTTACTACGAATGAAGATCAGTATGAATGAAAGCGAAATGAGATACATATTACATACCAAACTGAATAAAAGTTTCCAAATAGTGCTAAATTGTGCCTTTTGAATATCGATCTGAATGAAAGCTAAAACGAGCATTTAACTATATATATTGAATACCAAACTAAGTGGAAATTTTGAACAGCATTACACCACGCATATTGAACGCTGAGCTGAATGAAAGTTACAACAGTGATTAAGCAAGCAGGTTGAATACCAAATTATTAATGAACTTTACTATGGGGAAAGGAATACACGTGAAGGAGTGAAACCAAAGGTGGGCTTGAATAGAATTACCACCAAATGAATATTGTGAATAAATGCAGTGCAGCAAGGGCAAAGACTGGCAAAAGGTGTGTGACAAGGCCAAGAGGTCAATGAGGAGAACCTAAGGGAACGTGCCTTTTCACACATGAGCGAAGGCAGAGAGACCTGTGTGGGCTGAAGAACCAAGAAGTCCTGGTTGCGTGACCTGTGATGGGTGGACAGTGTGGTCTGATAACAGCGCCTAGCCCAGTGGGCCCCACCTTATAAAAGGTAAAGACACTGCAAAGCCAACCAAGAAGGAGAGGGAATCTTCCATCGGTTGCAACGTTGAAGTCTTACGGAAAGGAACCCTAAGATTTGATGAACTATAACTACCGTCTTGAGGACAGGGCCTCTGGACCTCTTTCTGTGAACTGTATTGCTTGGAACCTGGGGAAGGGAACCCGAAGAATCGGTTTTGAACTGTATCACCTTGAACTGGAGAAAGGTAATCCTGAGACTTTTTCGTGGAACTTGGCAAAGATGAGCTGAAAGAAAGCTGTGAGCTGGAAGAAGCTCAGAATTTTTAAGTTGAACACTATTGCGTTTGGTTTTGACATCCCTACACATTGGTTAGCTTTAGTTGTGAGGGCATGTATAGGTTTCGGACACAGACAGACTTTTAAGTTGAACGCTTTGACCCAGACTTTCTTTAGTTTCGTTCAGGTTGGGGAATCCCACCTTAGCATAGGGCAAGTTAGGTCTTCTACCATCCTGACATTTGATTAAATAAAGTATTTTACTTTGAATTTTAAGTCTGTTGTCTGTGTCTTGCTTCATGATGCCTTCACAGGCCTAAGTGGACCGTGAATTCAATTCTGGGTGGGCTGATGCATCAAACCTGGTTACGAACAGTGATGCGATCTGATCAGGTTCAGTCAGGCATGTAGGATCTGAGAGAGTTTGTTGAGTGATGCTCTAGCGGTTCAAGCCGGCAGGCGACAACAGTGAAGTGATTATTGAGGGAGCGTCAATGTGCTATCCATGAGGCAGCAGTTCTTGGCCTAGCAGGGCTGAGCCGTGGTTGTGACCCCTTGTTAGAATCAGCAGCCACCCTCCAGAGATCTGGTTCAGGCTCCCGTGTTGCACAGACACTTTGGGCCTGGCAAGTGACGTGCTTTGAGAAGACACAACTCCATATCGAGCTGATGTAGAAGCAGTACACCAGTTTGGGTGGTTGGGGGAATTCAGATACCAGCACCAGTGCCTTCCCTATTTTTCAGGATTTGGGGAACATGGAGCAATCGGTTCGGTGTGGCAGAACAGGGAGCTTGAGCTTCAGCTGGTCTGGCCCTCCGGCTTGCTGTGTCACAAAGAACTAGAGGACAGGGTGGTCCAGTTCATGTTCCGCTCTTGTGGCACAGAAGATCTGTTTCAGAATGTTGGTCCTGGTCCACAGCACTGGTCACTCCCAATATTCCCTTGGGATTGTTAGGGGACAGATCTTGGATGGCTCCTTCTTCAACTCCGGTGGAGAGCTGTGGACAGTTCAAATGTCCCAAAGGAGGTCTAGGTGACAATCTTCAGAATACCTCTTTTTCCTTAAAGGATCCTTGAGGAACTGAAGGTGTTATGATGAAAGGGTGCAGCCGCCGTTTTTAAAATATATTTTTATTCAGTTTCTCAACATATCCAACCACAACCCTTATTCCCCTCTCTCCCTTAACCCCCCTTAAAATCCCACACCAGCAAAGTAACCCTCCAGATCACATCATTCAGAACATAGGTCAGCATCATGTCATCATAGTCCTTGTTTCAGCCACATGATTAAAAGAAAGTCCTCAGCACCCTTGGTTTAAAACAGCTGAGGCTCATCGTAATCAGGTGTTGAATCTGCAGTCTGCACTTTGTGTTAAATGTACCTAGGCTGTTAGTTTCTCCATAGCTGCTATTTCCTAAAGGGTATATAGCCATTGGCCCACTGACTATGCGTCTTTCTGGCTCCACATTGAAGTAATGACTAGGTTTGCCACCAGCGACAGGCACCTAAGGATTTGTAGTTGACTCTCCAGCTCGTCCCATTCCCCCTCTGGTGACAGACCCAGCAGAATAAAGGCTGGACTGAGACAACACTTCATTCTCCCCACTACATATATCACCTCTTCTATGGCTTTCGAAAAAAACTCACAACTTTGAGCAACTCCCCATAATGTGTTTTAGTGTTCCTTCCTGGCCATACCCCCTCCAACATGCACTGATTGTGGTTTGAATCTTCGTAGCTTGGCTGGGGTAAGATACTATCCGTGTATAATTTTTACTTCAATCTCTTTGTGCTGTGTTCAAAGGGACCCT